>NW_004955535.1:1421190-1474926 GCF_000276665.1 Chinchilla lanigera
TATATATATATTGAGCCTAAATCCAGTGAGCAAAAAACAGTGTCCACAAACACATTTGGGGCAAAGCTTTTTATTATACATTTTTTGGGAAATATTACCTAAGGTTCTTTGTTCTAAGAGATTTACAATACTGAAATTTCTGTGAGATTTAGAAATGATAGAAGTTCTTTCATTTGTTTTAACCTAACATTTTCAGATTTCTTCCAGGAAACTTTGTTCTAGGAAGAAAGGTATGAAAATTTTGGTTTACTTGAAACCATGGAGAAAGATATTTTAAAATATAATGAATACTTTTCGAGTGTTGTTAAAAATTACTCCTATTGTGATTTGAGGTTTGTTTCCCTAATTTTCTTGCATTAAATAAAGGTGAAATCCTGGACCTTCAGCTAAACATTTCAAAAAAGCCCTTTTTTAAATCCAAGAAAGATGTTTAATTTTTCAGATGTATAGTCAGATAGCTAGCATATCTTTAAAGAATATTTAAAATAGAAAACACATTCCTTGTCTTCCATATTGAGTATATCAAAATAAACTAACATTTAGTTGTGTTCTAAACAAATAAATTGAGATGGTAAAGAAACCAAAGACATCTTCATAAAAGGATGGGTTATCTAGTTTTACAAAGAAATCTTATACAAATAAAAACATTAGGAAGCAATGAAGTACTGAAAAAGTTCATTACTTACATGAGAGGCATAGCTACATTCCTGAAAAAAAGTAAGCATTGTAAGAATTTCAAAGTGCAAACAAAATTTTCCTTCAGCTTTCCAATTTGTTGGGTTTTTAAAAATGGGCCTAAGAGAGGGATAGTAGAATAGTGTTGAGATCCAAGTACATCTCAACTTTGCTAATGAGATAAAAGGAAATAAATTGCTAAAGACTGTTCTATTATGATTTTCTTCTTCCTGTTTTTAGACTGTTAGAGGACAACATTGTGGTTCTATGAGAACTAATAAATTACGTATATTTATTTTTTATAAACAGCAAAATTCAATAGGCATATTTCCTCTTTCCTCATGTAATCTTCTTTTTGCTGCCTTAACAGTTTTCCATCCTAATCAAGCTTTGTCAAGGGCTGTGAGCTGAATTTCCCTGTGAAAGACTGATTTACTTCAAGTCCCTATAATCTGTCCCCTTGAAGTCTAGAGATTGAAATCATTAAGGCTCTGCTGTTGCCCTTGATCTCTACTCAAAGAGGATATAGATTGATTGGTTGACAGTCTATTGACCTGGATGGTTTAAAATGAGGTAATGATGAAGGGAAAATCAAAGGCATGCATTCAGAATGTTTAACAATGGCATTTATTTTGTGTGCATTCTTTTTGGCTTTATTTGCTCTTTCCTTTAATCATTACATACTGTGTATATTAAATCCCGAACCCAAACCCAATTCTTACCATCTGATTAGCTGCACATTGGAATATTTAAGTACTTTTAATTTTATGAATTAGTAGAATTTAAATTGTCTAAATATTTTACAAAAGGAAGTTAGCATGGAGAACATATTATTTCATACCTGTCACATTGCAAGGTTAGTTATTGAAATTACCCATTCGAACCAAATATTTTGATCAAAGTTGGCCTGGATTACCTAATGAGTTACTAGGCAAACAATGACATTTGATACAGTATAGGGTTAACTCTTCTAGTTTTAAGTTTAGGAACAGTATCAATGCTATAACTATCTGAACAATGCCTACATGAGTATAAATATGTGTTAAAAGAGAAAACAGCATTTCTACACAAACACACACACACACACACACACACACACACACACACTTTAATGCTGCTAGATAAGTTTCTACTTTAAAAGTTAACGTATTTGGTAAAAGACAAAAGCTGAGGGTCAACAATTTTGGCCTCTTCGTTATTTAAGTGAATTTAACAAAAATATCCCAGTTCCTGTTGACTCTACTGTTTTGCATTATTATTGATAAATATGAAAACACATATTTTTTTAGTTTTCAAAATATATTATAAATGATGATTAGTTAGTAACATCCTTCCAAAAATTCACTGTAATAGTACTCCGTAGTCCCAATTCCTTCCTGGTCTCTGGAGGAAAGAGGCTTGCTTTAAGCACGTTGAATATTTACAGCAAAATATTATAGTCTTTTCAAAGACTGACAGATATCTTAAATCTGCCTCATCTATCTTTATTTTTATACTTAATTATTATTATTATTTTTATTTTTCTTTCTCAGCACCCTGTGTAATGCCAGCTGAGAATGTGGCAACCACATTATTTATGGAAGAATAGACTCTATAACTGGGGCGATAGAATATTTGGAGAAACTGAAATAGACCTTAGGTTAAAAAAAAGTTTGTGGGGGCAATTGAGTGTGCATGTGGGGGACCACAGTAGCCAAGTAAATTCCAGGATAAGAACAGTGACAAAGTATGGATGCCATTTGCAAAGAAATTTCTGCACTGATTTTAGGAACAAAATGAAACAAATCTTTGAGAATTGTGGAAGAAATCTTGTAAGAGATCAGGCTGGATAGAAAGTACTTACATATTTGCAGTTTCATACGGCAGCCTCCACACAGGGAGCTAAATGGAAAACAATCTATAACTTTCACTGTCTCCTATATTTCAATTTAGGCCTGGGCTTCATTGAATGCACAGAGATAGTATGGAAGAATGAGTGAGTAAGCTACCTCTGAGGACAGCCAAGGGTAGAACCCAAGCTGGGATACAGTTTGATCTGTAGTGACTGGACTCATCTCAGCTGACTTCTTTAACATTGTTATGCATCCTACCTTTTATGCTCTGATGGTACTTGTTTTTCCAGTCCGTTCCTTTTTATTTGCCGCACTGAGCACAGTACTGTAGCTGTTCTTCCAGCAGTTATTGGCCAATTCCCATTCCTTTATTTAAAATTTTCCTTCTCTAAGGAACTTTCAGTGTTGAATTCAGCTGTGCTTTAATGGTATAAGTTTGTGAAACATAATTCTCTTCCAGTAACTACCATGTAAAGACTCTAAAACAAAGGATTTTTTCCAGTTTTGTCAGTTCACCTATCCCTGTGATGTAACTGGTGACACCAAACACAGCTTTTGTTTGCCTGAACTATAAGTGAATAAACAGAAATGAATGAATTTAAAAATGTAAACATATATATATATATATATTAGAATTGTTTAAAATTGAACTATTCATCTAAAGCATTCTATTTCATGATAAAATAAAATATTCATTGATAAATTTAGGTTCATAGGTGAATAAAAGTATTTCTAATACTTCAACATCTAAAGATCTTGATTTGTTTCGAATATTTACTTTAAGTTACTTTTGGAAGAATGTAAGCTATAAATTATGAAAATAAAAGACAAAGGAGAAATGCCTACTGAAAATTAATCCCCACATTGCTTCATAAAAATGTCCAAATCTATTTTTGAGTGATATTCAAGGAGAAATGCAGGTTTTCTTTCACTTACACTAAAGACCAATGACTTAGATATTCTAAGAGTGTAATGAGAGCAGGTGATACTGAGGGCGTATTATAAGAAAGCAGTTTTGCACTGGGTAATTTTTTTACAGAAATATTTACACATTTGAACACATTTTTTACAGATATTCATCATAAGGATTCTAAATAGTTGATTTTATAAATTATACACAGAATATAAGAAAAATAATTTGTTTGCTATTCAGAGAGCAGTTTTTAAAACAAAAATTTGTATTAATAAAATGTGATATTTTTATTTGTAGGCCACTGTGCAATCTAAAACACAAAAGTAGGTGTGGGAAAGATTTCTTTTCAAAATGGCCAATAGTACAGACAAGTTTTATTGTCCATCATTTGCAACACTGGAGGGCTTGCCATATTTAAACTTGTGACCTGATTTTCAAGTATTTGGGTCAAAGAAAAAGGAGTCACCAATCTTTAAAGTGGTACAAACAGACAGAAGGGAAAAAGTAGGTTTGAATATAGTAGAAATGAGGGAATTTTCATTTTTAAATCCTGCTCTGTCCATAATGTCCATCAAATCTGACTGTGAGTATCACGGTGTAACCATTGTTTACAACCCCAGCATCAGTGATTAGGCAGCCCCAGCTACTACTATTAGTTTAGTTAAGGAATTGGGGAATCATGTATTTAAATTCGTGTTCATCTATTGTCATGTATTACCTTGACCAATTACTTAACCTCTCTAAGGTTTAATTTCCACCCATGCAATGGGATCAAGTGAAGTACCTATTTGAAAGAGTTGTGAGAATTGCCTGTATCATTATAAAGTGTTTAGTAGGGGACATATGGTAAACATTGAAGTTATATTCACTATTACCATGAGTTTGACAAACTTTTTCCCATCTCTCTCCATTTTCTAATCTGTAATAAGGATTAGTATGAACATTAAACCTTAAAAGTGCATGAAAACTCTGTTTAGTACTTTGTAGGTGCTCAACATCATTAAGTAACATGTAGTCTCTTTTGTGCTTTCCAATACTCTATTGAATGCTCTGTGAAATATAAGATAGCTGCTTTTTCTATAGCCCTCCATGGTGCAATAAAGAAGTATATATTTGTAGACATTTATTAAGTTATTCTATTTATTAAACACTAGCTAGGTGTCGGGGAAAATATGGACAAGGACAGAAAATAAAATTATGATTTATGATCAAGAGAGAAATACTGAGTGGGCACTCACCAATGCAGAATGTGGATAGTGTCCAACCACTTTAAGCCACAAGTTTTCTTTATTAAATTTTGATAGTTATTACAAAATTAGAAATCCATTATAGGCTACAGTGTTTTGTGCAGATATTAGTTGAAACCATGAATTACATTGGGAAGCACATCCTTAAACTGAAGCCTGGAATCCTATTCTTTGCATTCAATTCTATGTCTGCAGTGTGAAAAATTTTACCAACAAACACATTTGAGTGAGCCCAAATGACACTTTATTAATTTTTCTGTAACTAAATTTTATGTTTACCCTTTACCATCTTTTACCATAATCCCACAAGTTTGTTAATGTACTGTTTTCAGTAAATCTTAATAAAATTTCATGAATTTTCTGGTTTGCCAGTCACATTAACAATTTGTTGAGGCTCTCCCTTCTTGGTAGGATGATAATAACCCATGAATAATAATAGGTTTCATAGTATCAGGTCTGGTCCTGGGTAAGAAGCAAGCTTGGTGTGTGTGACATCCAGTTTGGTCTTTTGAGTGAGACACCTTCCCAAGTAGGTATCTCCTAAGGTGATATAGCATCTGCACCCCTACCGAACTGAACTGCCCATTGTGCATTGGGAGTTTTAGGATTCCTGTGTTCTGGTTGTCACATCTTTGCAAGATTTCCAACTTGCTCCTCCTGACTTCCATTATCTTTTCAAGTGCTAATAAATGTTAAATTCTGGGCCGGAGGTATAGCTCAGGGCACAAGCACCCGTCTGACAAGCTTAAGGTCCTAAGTTCGACTCCCGGTAAAAAAAAATGTGAAATTCTGTGCCAGTGAATCTCAATTGTCAGTTTGACTGGCTTGAGACATTAGTAAGACACTTCTGGGTGGGTTTCTGTGGGTCTCATGGAGTAATGAGCATGGGGGTTTATGTCTGGTCCCTGGTCCCTTTCTCTCTGGTGCTCTTCTGCTGTACTGTTTCCCAGGCAACAAGAAGGGAGAGAGTTTGCTCCATATGCTTTTCAACCGTGATGTCTCTATCTTGGAGCTAGCCATTTATGGACTAAAAATTCTCAAAACATGAGCCAAATTCAAACTCTCTTGTTTTAAATTGTGTGTATCAGGTCGTCTCAACAATAAGAAAGCTAAATAATGCAATTGCTCATCATCAAACTTTTTAGATGTTCATAATTCTACAAGGCCACCTACGTGTCTAGCACTACTAGCACTATTGTCCAACTTTTCTATGCCCTTTTCTACTCTGGGACTTCCACTCCTCAGGGAAACTATATGATAGTCCTCTTCTCTTTCACTAAGTTTTGAAAGGGTATTTTGGAGAAGCCCTCTGTATACCTTCTACCTCTCACCTGGAACTCTACCATCTTCCTCTTCTTCATCTTGTCTTAGTAAGCAGTGAGAACTGGTAAAAAATAATCCGTGTGATTGTACCTCCATTGTTTGGAAAAGAGTCATGATTTATTTATACTCAAAATATATTTGCCTATGTTAGTGTTATCAAGAACTAGATTTTTTTTTTTTTTTTTTTTTGGTTTTTCTCCGGTACCGGGAACCGAACTCACGACCTTGCGCTTGCCAAGCAGGCACTTTTGCCGCTGAGCTAAATCCCCAGCCCAAGAACTAGTTTTTTAACTAAGAAATTCTACATTTCTGAAGAATCTTAAGGCAGTTAGAACTCAGGACATACATTACTTGCTATGGATAGAATTTACGACCATGAGTAAAATCTCAGAAAATAGTATGTATATGTGTGTGTGTGTGTGTGTGTGTGTGTGTCGTTCTGATAATGGCACTGTTAGGAGGTAGAAGCATGTAGTTAACTTTAGGAGTCTTGTACATGTACATTGTGATTACCCGTGTGTTACTCAGCTTTCCCTCACTGTGACAAGTACTTGAGATGAACAATTTAAAGGAGGAAAGTTTTCTTTTGGCTCGTGGTTACAGAGGTTTTAGTTTATGGTCAACTACTTCCATTGCATTTAGGTTCATGGTAAGGCAAAACTTTATGTCAGAGGAAAGTGGTTCAACTCATGGCAGTTGGGGAAGGGGGCAGAAAGAAGGGGCTGGGGGCAAAATATAATCCCCAAGATCATATGCTTATGACTCACTCTTTTCAAGAAGGCTCCAACTGCCACCAGCCAATTGATCTATAAATTCTTCAGTGGATTAAATCATTGATGAGGTTAGTACTTCCATGGTTCTGTCACCTCTGTAGGGTTTCCCAGAAAGTTATCAACTAGCCTTTTGGGGATATTTCATATTCAAACCATAGCAACAGGCAAATAATAAAATCATTTTTCAAAGGAGAAATAAGAAACAAAGCATTTTTGTTCTTAGTCTAGTTGTAAGGATTAAATATAGAATACAATACCAAAATACATAATAATATACCTCAATGAATATAAGTTTCTGCTTATTCGTCTAAGGATTTTCCTACCTCTAATTTCATTTATTTCTTATCATTTACTTCTTATTTTTTACTAAATTTCTTTTTACTAATTATCCTTTAGCTTTTCTATATTCATCCATAGTATAATTTATGAAATATTTCAGCACAGATCCTCTTGGGTCTATTTTATACATAGCTAATAAGGCATTTTTTTTGTAAAATGAATGTATTTTTCTTAAGGTAAATTTTAAGATACAGTGAAAAATGAATTCCTTCCGTTTTTCAGGCAGAATTTTCCGTATAAGAAGTAGGTCAAGAAACATTGAGCACAGAATAAATTTATCTCTGGAAACAGCTCTTCAGCTCTGGATTGTTTAAGGATGGCCTAGAATCCACGCTTAGCATTCTCTTGCATCTCCTTTTTCAGTCCTCCTCTGAATTAGCATTTGGGCATAAAGCATTTTCTTGGAACTGCTCTTATTTTTGCCCTCATCTTCTGTACTGCATTGTCAGGTGAGAAGGCAATATGTAGCAGTCAGTTTATAAGCCAGCACATAAATTATTCCTCAAACTAAGTCAATGTGCATCTTATCTGTTCAATTCACAGTTAACGGAAGCTGCTAGGGCTTGCTTTTGTAATTTTTTGTCATTTTTTTCCTCCTATATATTTTTTTTTACACAAAAGATTCATAAGGATAAAATTTAATGGACTGGCTACAAGCAAATTGCTCTGTACAAACACCTGAAAACGGTATTTCATTACATTGTTTCCCCTTCTCTAGCCCTAGCTACAGGAAGATCACTTAGTAGATGTAGATGAGATGCGGGTTGGAGAGAGGGAGGGAAGGAGGGAGGGAAAGAGGCACAGACCTTTGTTTACCATCACCAAGGGCAGGAGTTAAGCCTTATTAACTCCTCTTGGTTCTGTACCCAAATGAATTATAAAATTCTGATTCCCCTAATCATACATTTAAAGAATTGATTGTTTCTGTAGACTAAAAGCAAGCCTTTCCAAAACTTGCTATTTGTATTCCCCTATAATTTCTATTTTTCTCTTTTTGTACAATATACTTATCATCCTTAAATGTCAGAGAAGGATAAAGTACAGACTAGATCATTGCCTGAGCTCCTGACAAGTGTCTATGCATTTTCTTCATCAGGATCAACAAGAGTACTGGAAATATTGAGCACTTCAGTAGTCATTCTAAAAGAATTGATTCATGAATAATTGGTTTGATTAAACAAATCTATAGTGATTCAGTTCAATTTTCTGGATGACTTTAGATGAGGTGGTTCTTACAGTTGAACCTTTAAAAGTCTTTTTGTTTATATTATTGTACTGGAGTGGGAGATTGGAATGTCAAAATATTTCTGAATTTTTCACTCATGTCAGCTCAGCAAATTTTGTCATGATCACCTTTTTTCTGTTTATCTGTTAGTGTCTTGCTTATGCTTTAATAAGTCTAATGGGACCTGTGGGTTATGCAGAAAAGTAGCAAGTTTCAAATTAAAGAAAAATCTATATGTACTTTATTAAGAGTTGTACATGTTTTGATGACTACTATACATTGACCTCTGAATGCAGTTCCTGGTAAATTTGTAGATGCTCAATAAAACAATTTCAGATTTATGCATACATGCATGCTGTGTGATGTTTCTGGGGTATTAAGGTGATTTGCCTGAGTCCTAGATTCCATCCATATTGTATGATTCAAAGTTGGATTAGTGCTTGGTTGTAGTAATTAATGTACATTTTCTTAATAATGCACAGCATAATATGAGTAACACCTATACAACAGGAAAATATAGAATCAAAACAAAATAACCAATAAAAGCAGCACTTCAAAATGCGTATATTTACAATAAACTGAATGCATATAACAAACGTATGACCTTAATTTACCTCCAAAAATACATCTTTCTCCTTTGAATGTCTTATATGATAAATTATTAGTACATAAAGTTGAAGTCATAATTTTATTTAATTCTTTAGCTTTCAGTAGCATTCATTTTTAGGTTGAGATTCAGTTTTCCTTTTGTGATAATTCTTTCCCATCCACCAATCTGAAAATGAAAAAAAAAATGGAAAGGACAACTGGGGCTTTATGCATTGTACTGAAATTTATTCATGCCATTCCACAAAAGCCTACAAATTGGGATGGTAAAATTAACTACTTCTCTTTTGTATTCTATTTTAAGGATGTCAATAAAATTTGAAATGATATGGTGAAATGGACAGTTTGAACAAGAATTATTTATTAAATATTTGACACAAGAGATAGAACAAATCAGTTTAGTCTCTTGAGAAGGACATACACTTCATAATTTTGCATCATTTTTGGACAAAGATTTAAAATTTACCTGGAAGATCACCTCATGTTTTATTTTCTAGTCATGTAGGACATGTTATTATAATTAGAATAGCTCTCTTCTCCATGAAAATAGAACATATGGAATGCTAGATTCATCTATTTTAATTTTATAGTATGAGATGCATAAATGAGTAAAGACTTTGTAATCAGAGAAACTTACACTTACCAGTTGTGTAACTTTGCATTTTTGAGCTCCACCTTTCTTATCTGTATGATGGGATGGTGTCCTGAAAAAAATATCTACCTTGCAGGCAGCTACAAATATAAAGCTCATATCACATATGCTGTTCTTAAATGTAGTGTTATGCTTTCCATCAAAGATTGATTATTCAGATGTGGTATTGGTAAATAACTTTTCCAAGATTAATAGGCATAGTAATTTATCATTTTAAAGTAATGTAACATTTTAAGGTAATGTTCCCAACCACTTAAGGTCATATGTTCAGGTTATTCTGCTCACCACTGACCAAATCAAAGGAGGTCATATATTTCAGTAAAAAGGAAAAAGGATTTATTCAAAGCTAGCTCTGAGGAGGTGGAGGGGCCCAATTACTTCAAATCACCATCTCTCCATTTATAGGTGGACAAGGGTCTTTTATAGTAAGGATCAGAGGGGAGGAGGGTGCAGAGAGATGATGCAGATCTCCATACTTGCTTTATTTTTGGTCGTCATGAGTTCATACTGCTTTCTTTGTGGGAAGTAATCTTGGCTCCAACCTCCCAGGGCTCAGATCTACATGTCCTGTCACTTCTCTTAGGCTAAGGGGAGGAAGTGTTGGCTGTATGCTGGGAGTGAGGTTTGGAAAAATTGTTTATCTTTACAAAAAAAATCTTAAATTTTTAAATTCTATTTTGTAGTGTTGGTTACAGTAATTATCTGTAATTAGTAGAAGTACAGTCAATTTTGTTTTATTTTAAAAATAAAAGGAGGAAAACATTAATAGACAGACAACCTTTTACCAAAATAGCAAAAGAACGGTACAGACAATACAGAGTTACAAGCAAAGTAGTAGGAAATTAACAATGCTTGTTGTATTTCATATTGATATCTTCAAAGTGGTTTCTCATGAAAACAGAGACATGCAATATTGATCAGTCAAAGACTCATTAACAGTTTCTTTCAGCAAAGAAATAGAAGACAATAGATCAACTATGTTAACTACCCTGCATATACATACACACAAAATTTCTCCTTCTTTCCCTTCTCTTTTCCCACATCCCAGTTGCCCTTTACCCTTAAGCATTTTCCTATCATTTCACAATGTCTATCATATCTCCAAGTTTAAATTAACTCTTCCAGGTTTTCTATTAGTGAGACAATGAGGTGCTTGCACATGCAGGTCTGATTTATTTCACTTATGAGTATGGTCTCTAGTTGTGACCATTTACCTATAAATCCTCGAGTTTATCTTTCTTTATAGCTGAGTAATATTCCATTATAGAAAAGTACCACAATCCAACCCTCAGCGGATGGGCATTTGGGTTACTTCCACAATTAAGCAATTACAAATTGTGCTACTATGAACATAGGTGCACGTATATATCGCTCTGAGTCTGGATATGTTGATGGCTTTCTTCTTGAAAATCGGTATATTTTGCTTGTATTTTATTACTATTTTTAAGAGAATGCCAAACTTTTTGATGGAAAAAATAGAGAATGAGGTAAATATATTTAACTCTGGAAACAGGCATAGTTCTCTTTTTCTGTCACAGTGTTAGTATGGAGTTTGAATCAATAGAGTCAATAGTGAGCTGTTTCTGATTCTTGTTGCCATAGCAACTTTCTGAACACTATAGACTTCAAAGACCTCCAGTGATGGATTGCTGCTACCCTCTGCTTGGTGTGATGCCTGGGGTGCTAAAGGATTTCTGTCTTCCTCTTGCATGTTAGCTTTTAGTGGGGTCTTGTATACATGCCTTCCTCCAATGGTAACAGATCACTCAGCTCTTACTACTGCAGTATCCTGGGCCTAAAGGATGTCATGCACCTTTCCCATGTGGATGTCAAGCTCTTCTCCCAAAAGCTTCTAATCTCTTTCACCCCATGAAAAGCAGACCTTTGCCTGGTCTTAGGAGTTGTAGGATTTTCTACTTTTCCTTGGGTTGTTTATGTCTTCACTTTCCAGGAGAGAAGGTATGGGGAAATGAATTTGGTGATCTACCTTTTGTCTCCTGGCCTACCTCTAGTGTTTCATGCAAGTTTGCAAAAAAAGTCCATTGTGGGAAAATTCTAGAGTGAATGCAAAGTCTTTGAATCTGCATTTCCAGAGATTTTAACATATTACATCAATGCTATCCCACACCTGACTTCTCAGAACTTCTTACAGTTGAGATATATTTTTTTACCTCTCCTATGATGGCTACTACTTCCATCAATACTCTGATAAAGGTAAAAATAGTTCTGTCCTTGGAGGGGATTGTAGTAGATTAACTTACTTTGTGGCTATGTGGTTGGAATTATACTACTGGCTCAAAAAAAAGTATGTCTTTATTTTTTTTCTAGCTTTTTCTCATTGGGTAAAGTTAAATTCTTACAGAGAGTTTTGGATCCTTAGCAGAGATGGAATATGACTAGAATATGAAACCTGAAACTATTTTATCTTTTTCGGATATCCACATTCACTATGTTAATAGTTACATTCACTCTTATTTTAGATGGGAATACTGAATGTACTTTATATGTGTTTAGGAGAGGCTGATTGGGAAATGTATAGATGAAAAGTTAAAAATAAAAACCAGCCTGTTACCTTTTAATTTTTTTTTTTTAAATTCAGAGAAAACAACAGTTAAGCGGCTGGGGATTTAGCTCAGCGGCAAAGCGCCTGCCTGGCAAGCGCAAGGTCGTGAGTTCGGTTCCCGATACCGGAGAAAAACCAAAAAAAAAAAAAAAAAAAAAACACAACAGTTAAGTCAAAAGCATTCTGTATATTGAGAGTCAATTTATAAAATATAATTTGTGATTATGAAAATGATATTTGGTTTATTTTCCTAAATTGTATTTAACCTGTACATGTTGAATATTGTAATTTTTTGAATTTTTGCATGAAATTCATATATATTACCTAGAAAAGTTCAAGGAACAAAAACTTGAACAGGAAAAATTTATTATGTTTCCCAGCTATGGGTGTTTCAAAAATGGAACACTAGGGATTGAAGGATTAAAAGTGTAGAACCTGTTGCCTAATTTGTGGCCAGGAGATAACAGGAAGGACAAATTGATGAAGCAAAGAGTGTGGTCCTATGGATAGCTTATTCGCAAAATAAACTTCTAACTGAATTCCACTTTTGAACTTAAGACCTGGAGGAAGGGGTTGAAAATTTTGTATCTCATAAAATAAGTTAGAATATTCAGTTTTCTGAACGATGGAGGGACTTTTTTTAAAAAACAATGTTACTTTTCAGTTTTCTGAGATAAGGTCTCACTATGTAGTTCAGGCTGTACTTGAACTTGTGATAATCCTGCTGCTCTAGCCCCATGAGTGCTGGGATGGAAGACATGCATCACCATGCTGAGATTAAAAATTTGTAACAAAAATATCTCTAGCAACACCAAAACTGTGTGCTTTAGTTAGTTTTGTTGCTGTTGAGACAAAATATCTCACACCTAAAGTTAAAGAAGGAAAGGTTATTTGGCTCACAGTTTGTAGAGGATTCAGTGTATAGTTGGCTGGCTTCAAGGCAGAGTGGCATGGAAGAAGGGCATTACAGAGAAGAAACAGTTCATGGTGTGCAGAAGGCAGCAAAATAGCAAGCAGCAAAGTAGCAAAGCAGTAAGAGACCACAATAACCCTCTTTCTGCCCCTTGATTTCAATCCAAGCTACAAACCCTTATGGTGGATAGCACTTATACCCAAAGGGGACCTTCTCATTATCCACACCCAAAACTATACCAAAGCAATCAGTGGACTAATTTAATAATCACATACCCTTGATCCCAGAATCACACAATCTAGATACAGCCACCTCTGAAAAAGTCCCATCTATGATGGTATGAGACTTTTGGGTAACATCTAGACACAATGCATAACACTATGGATTTTCTCTGGACAGGGAGCATACCTCAGAATAGTTTTAGAAGGCTAAAATGAATTCTTAATTTACTGGTTTATCTTACAATTGGAGGAAAAGATTTGTTCTCCTAATTTAAAAAAAAGTTTCTATCCAGTTTCACATGTCCATAGTTAAATAATTTATAATTACATTCCTTCAAAGTTGCTCATACCAAACTTTAGACACACACAGAGGCAGATGATTTGAAACATCCACCCCAAAGTTTAAGTGGGATACAAAGTGACAAGAAGGTCCCATGGCCAGTGAAATATCTACCAATTAATTGCTGAGCTCCAGACCACACAAATACTATTACACACAGAAAAACAAGATGCTAGGAGCAAATGAAAGTAATCATTGATTTGGTTACTTTTTTATTGAGTTTATACTAATGGTAATTATTTCCATTTATATTAGTTGAAGGAGAACTCTGACATTCTATGTATTGATGATGCATATGACACTGTTGGAGATTTGCACTGATAAAAGGGATAAGTTGCAACCTAAATTTAACCTAAGAAATGAAGTTAGAATTTCATTTACAAATTTATATTTGCTATCTTTGGCAAACTATAGAAATATTCAATTATGAAATTTCAAGTATGTTCCATATTATATGTTATAATATAGAATAAAATGGAAATTTTATAGATTTTTAACAATGGAATAATTGAATGAATGCTAAGATACATTCATATTTTGACATTTAATTGCATTTGGCATTTTACTAAGTTGTATTTAGAACTTTTGTCTAGCAAAGTTAAATGGACACTATATATACATATACATGTATATAGTCTCATTTTGTCAGATTTGTAATTTTTCAAGTTTAATGACATTATTTATAGATTTTCTTTATTGATAATGTTAAATCAAAGTGGCTTTTGTAATTACTGGTTCCTACTAAACAAGCACATTAAAAGGAAACCATACCCTGTCTTGTGATATATTAATTACCTTTTCTATTTATGAATAGCTATGCTCTCATGTTTTATTTTCACATATATCTTACTGAAGGGAATATTCAGTTTTATTCTTTACTACAGTTTCCATCACAGACACAATCAGTATTATTTAAATTTCAGCAAGAAACTCAACAAGGCTTACAAGTTTTTCAGTGCTAATGACTTTTTCTCATTAAGTCTGAGTCTAATGAAACTAAACCGAAGGTTTTGGTTGGATTCTTTGGTCACCCCTATCTGTGTTTGTGAATTGTTATAATTGGCATGAATTGAAAGTTCTTATTATCACTGATAGTAACCCAGAGACAATTCTAATTTGGGTTTAAATGGCCCTATACAGACAAGGATAACTGAACATACCAAAACAGCTTCGTGCATTTATGGCAGATAAATACTAATTAAGTGCTGGAAATGACATCAGTTTTTTTTCAGTGTAGTCTCAGGTTAAAAGACATTTTGGTACTCTGGAGCTGCAGATAGAATGTCTCAACTGTACACAGTGAAGGAAAGTATTTCCTCATCTGAATGTGAGATTAAAAACTTGTGAGAAATGGAATAGATCCTGTTATTAAGCAGTATACTCTATTACATGCCTGTTACAGTAATTAGAACATTTTATTATAAGTAACATATATGAAAGTTGAACTAGCTTTATCAAGAGCAGGATTTATACTAAAAGATAAATCTATTTTAAATATGCAAATGCTTCTCAAAGAAAACAAAAGCAAACTGCTGTTGTGCCTCAGGAAAATGCTAGAAATAGGTAATGCAAACTTTTCCAAATTTTCTGTCACATTTTTCACTCTCTGTATCATTTTTTGTTTATTGTGTACTGGCTTCCGCTGTTCATGGAAGACTAACATTTCCTTGTTCTTATATCTCACATGTGGAGTATTTAAAAAGAGACTAACTAAACTCCAACACCCAAGTCTAAATTTTCAGTCTATATTTAAATATATGTACACATGCATTCACGTATAAATAGGTAGATATATACATAAAAGTATATCTGTGATTTACATCTTGATATATTCAATATAGGCTAACATTAAACATTACAGACCTTATATTTATTGCTGGTATAAATGTGATTTTATATACGAGTTTTAAGAAGTGAAGATAGGGCTGGGGATTTAGTTCAGCGGCAAACCGCCTGCTTGGCAAGCGCAAGGTCATGAGTTCGATTCCCGGTACCTGAAAGAAAAACAAAAATATAAAAGTAAAAAAAAAAGAAGTGAAGATAAGTTTTGAGAATTTGAAAGTATAAACTAAAAATTGCAGATTATTTAAGTAGATCCATTAACTGACTTTTTGAGAGTTTGCCCTAAGACTATATCTCCAAACTTTGGGCACTGCTTTACCTCTATCGATTACAAGGTATCAAGTGCAAAATTATCTTAATAACAATCTTTTTTTGGACCAGGAATTGAACTGAGGACCTCACACTTGCCAGGCAGGCACCATGCTGTGGAGCTATACCCCTAGCCCAATAGCAAGAATTTTAAAAGTATTTTAATGTTGCCACAAAAAGAAGGATGGTAATTTTGTTGGAGCCATATAATGTGATCCTTCTACCCATTTAAATTGTGTTTTAATAGCATGGAAAACTCCAGTTATTATTTTAAATGAAGAAAGCAGGATATCCAATTTTTTGTGTTTTTCCAGTGTAACAAAGGGAAAATGCAAAAGAAGTATAACAACTTCAGTCATAGTTTTTTTTTTAATTTCTTAGTCCTCTAGTTTTCAAGCCAGAAAATAAATATGAATTTAGTTAATATATTAATTGACCTCAGATTTTCATTAAATGTTATGATCTGTAACATGTGTTCCTTTTACTCTACTTTATTCTAACTGGTACTAATTTCAGTCATTGTTTTACTTTGACTCCTCAGCTATGTTATTTAGATGATACAAGACCTCTGTTCTTTATCTTGAATTCTTATTTTCTAATCAATGAATACTTGTCTAAATTTAGTGCTTAAGTTAACAAATATCTTTTCTCTTTTCATATTACCTTACCAATCAATACTCTGCTTTTAGCAGTTATTGGTTCTTTCTACTGATCTCTCCTGAGAGTTTGTTATTTTCAGCCACTTTCACACCGTGCTTTGAAGTTACTGGTTTCCAAGCTGTGAATTCTCTGTGCCTATGCAGACAGAAGTGATTTGTTTCTTGAATGGCATGATAGTGTTCTATATGCTGTTAGAATGATCAATTCTACATTTGAATGATCCCTTCATGACATGGGCTGCGTTAGCTGAATAAAAGTATGCATTAAAAATATATGACTGATTAAACTGTAAAATGTCTGAAACAGTCAGTTAAATCCTGCTGAGTCTCAATTACTGTACTGCATTATGTCAATATTTAGCATCAAGAGATGTCACATAAAATACATGTGCTTTGCTCAGAGAAGACTTTACAACAAAATGCATAGCAAGAAACTGCATCTATATATATTGCAGCATATGAAACTATGTATGTCAAACTAAAGATGTAAGTGCTTAATCCTTGATGTTTAAAGACTAATATCTAATGAACAATACAGTATTATCTAATGGGATATACAGAAAACCTTCTATTTCTTAGGATGGTCACCAAGTTCTGCTTTCCGTTAGAATAACTAAAGCCTTCACAACTACACTTCTTTTCAACCCTGCTTACTGTTCATAGATCCATAAAAAGAATAAAATATTAGTGACAGAGACAAAGAACTGAATCTCTTTACAAACATTGAAAAGAGACCACAGTGAGGCAAAAAAAATACAGGTAATCATAATACTATTAATGCCTCTCTTTTTGTAAAATATAAAACATGGATCAGTAATATCCATATGATCAAGAATAATGTATTTTTTATCCAACATTTTCCAACCCTGGAGCCCTTATAGAATATGTTGAGGATTGCTGACTCTCTATATATACACACATAAAATCCTGCTTACAGTTTTTACAGGTTTATTCTCTCATATATGAAGCCCATAGATCTCAAGATAAGGATAACATTGTTGATTACTTGTTTTTGGCTAGACACATTCTGTGTACCTTAAAGATAATGGTTTGTTTAATCCTATAAATGACACATGAGATAGCTATTATTTTTATACCTAATTTACAGATGAAGAAAATATAGAGGTGAGATGTCATAAATAAGTCTATTAAGTGGCATGGGTGGACTTTGACCTGGAGAGTATACATCAAAAGACGATGCTATCCTGCCTCCTGAGGGAAAAAACAGAATCAAAAATGTGATGGTAGAGTTTCAGAGTTGAAGAAACACATAGAGATTATCTTGTCTAAACTCTTTTTTTATTCTATTGGAAGAAATTGAGTATCACATATTTAAATGATTGGCTGAGGTCCATATAGTTAGTGTTAGGCCCAGGGTTCAAGTGAGAACATTTATCCAAAACTTGCAACAAAGCTGAATGAATATTCTTGTTCTTGTTTTACAGATAAGAAAAGAGAAGAGCACAGTATTTATGTAGCAGAACTGTAATTTAATCCAGGTAGACTGGTTCACAGCAAAACCATTTCATTATTTTAACTCGATGAGATAGTCCTTCAAAATTTGTTTAGTAGAAACTAAACACATAGTCCTAAAATTGAGAATTTCTAATGCAAAAAGTTGTGGAGATTTTACTTGGAAGGAAGAGCAAAGAAAAGACAATGAGAAAAGAAGGAAATTATGCAAAGAAAACTTTTGTAAATAAGGGGGAAGAGGGTCAAGAAGGGTAGGGGAATAGGAAAGAAAGGGATCAAGATATACCATGTACAGGTACAAATTCCCTATGATGAGGAGGTGGGGATTTAGCTCAGCAGCAAAGCGCCTGCCTGGCAAGCGCAAGGTCGTGAGTTTGGTTCCCGGTACCGGAGAAAAACCAAAAAACAAAACAAAACAAAACAAAACAAAAAATTCCCTATGATGAATGCGGTTGTTACATCAGTAAATATGCCAATAAAGTTAATTAATTGAAAAATCGTATTAATGTTCTCTAATGAAAAGGTAATGTTTACAGTTTGCTACAATTCACAGAACTGTACATATCAGAATATAAAATTATGTATACACGTATGAATTTTATATCTAGATAAATGTACAAAATTTATATATAAATCTGTAACATACCATGTATATATAGAACCATAGAATGCATGCATATGCAAATACACACTGGCCAATAGGAAAACAATTTACCAATTTGACTTTATTCTTTTGGAATTGCTGGAATTTAAAATACAATTTAGAATTTATAAATATGAAAGGAACAAAATTCCTTTAAAACTTGAAACTCTTCAATGTTTGTTTTAATGACCTAAGAATCCAGATTTTCATTGCAATTTCTAAATCTTTTTAAATTCTAGGTTGTATTTTTCTTTACAGTTTCTATTTAAATACAGCTAAGTACAACCATTGCATTTGGGACCTTTTTATTTGGAAGCACAGGGCTTCACATAAACTATACAATGGGAATTTTAAAAATTACTTAATTTACACTAACTTAAATTTCGATCTATTTAAATTATTAATTAAGATGCCGATAATCCATTGACATTTGACACTGAGAGAAATATTGTCAATGTAATTCTGTCACAAATATTAGAAAGGAAATATACTTATCCAATGGCATAATAAACTTGAAATAGAGAAACCTTTCATTAAGAATCCTGGAAGAATCTGTCATTAACCACTTGTCATTTGTTTTAGCAACCCAAGCTGAATAGAATTTGATTCTGTGACTCCGGACTTTCTTTGCTCTGCCAGTTGAATCATCTATTAGCTTTGACACCTGATTAACTCTAGGAAGTCTCTCCTTTGATTAGCTCCCTGGACTTCTTTCATCTTCTCAACAATAAATTTCTGCCCTGCGTCCTAAAGGACCAAGTCTACCATTACTTTACTGGGTGTAGAATTTCCCATCTATGCTGGAAAAAGCTTGGCTTTCCTGTATTGATACTTTGTGGTTCGATCTTTTATAAACACTGATTCAAGACCTCCATATTTGGTAAAGATGGCATGGATGATTACTAGTAAACTTTATATTTGTTTTAACTGCCTTCTGCTTTCTGTATTTGGGATAAAGTATAAGTGATCAGTCTCAGTACTGGCTATTGCTGTTACAATAACCCACTGAATTTCCATAGAACTTATTTTAAAATTTTTTTTATTTATTTCTGTTTATTCTAATACTTGGCCATGTATGAGAAAAATATGCTTGCTTTAATGTTTAACTTATGAGTGGCATGTGAGAAAGACCACGATAGAAAAGATAATATATTCTGAGTCGAGGACTTTTAAGAGGTTTTTAATACTTTATTTAAAAGCCATGCATCAGTTTATTTGCCATTTAAATAATGACATATGACCCTCTTGTTAAGCGATACGCAGCCCACTAGTATTGTGTTTTTTTTTTCTACAAGGTGTATTTACGATTTATTCAACATACTATTCAACTTTATTAAAGGATAATGGTCTGTAAAATTTAAATTGCAGTGACATATAAGAACTAGCATTTCTTTCTTATTAGTATATCTGTTTGAAGCCTTGCATTAGATTCTAGTGAACCCCATACATCTTTTCTTTTGGGAATAAGAGTTCTTGGAGCATGATCTTCTGCCAAGGGGATGAAACCCAAGAGAAGTAAAATATTTCTCAATTCTTATACCCTAGTTCGGAATTGATATACTGTCATGTCTGCCTATGTTCGATTGGTCAAGGGGATGCACATGACCAAGCCCCATCCGTGAAGTAGGAAGTATAATCTCCCACAGTTACACTTGGAACGTGAGGAGCAGGGAAAAAGAATTGTGGGCAAATAATGCAATTTATCAACTTGTGAAAAAATTTTAGTGCAGTTAAATATATAGTTAATAATCACAATCTATATTGACATTTATTTTTCACTAATTCTTAGCTCAATACTACACTTTTTCCAGGCCTGTAATCCAAACTACTAGGGAAGCTGAGGCTGGAGTATGTCTAGTTGGAGTCCAGCCTGAGAAATTCTGTGAAATTCTATGTCAAAAAATTTTATAAAGAGTTAGAAATATCATTCAGTAGTAGACTGCCTGGCTAGAATGCACAAGGATCTGGGTTCAATTTTACCCTCCTCCCCCTGCAAAAATTACACTTGATGTGTTATAGGATACGAAATTTTAAAAACTATGATTGTTATTGTGATACTGCTATGATTATTTCCACTTTTGGGAAAGAAATCTGAAGTGTGTGGCTCGAGAAATGTGTATAAGGTAACATAACTTGTACATGATCGAACCAAGAAATTTAGGAATGGTACTCATATAGCTTGGTTTGAATTGCTTAAAACCTGATGAAACAAGTACTGGTGTAAGTGATTCATTGGAGAAGTGATCACGAGAAACATAAAGGAAGAACTGTGAGTCAGGGAAGGCAGAAGAAACAACAAAGGAGCTGCTGTGGGCCATTCCAGGCTCACTATCTCATGCAACCCTTGAGGAGACTTGTAGAACATGCTTAACAACTGTTCTACTGCGTTTAATGTGCCGAGATGACGAAAGGTTGCTCCTAGGAGAACTATATCTCTATTACTTCTGGGATGGTCTGCAGATCAGCTCATCGCACTTTCCCAAAACCAGAAAAATACAATGAAGAGAGACAGAGAGAGAGAGAGAGAGAGAGAGAGAGACAGAGACAGAGACAGAGACAGAGACAGAGGGAGAGAGAGAGACGGAGAGAGAGAGACAGAGAGAGAGGGAGAGAGAGAGGGGGAAAGAGAAAGTAGATACGTATATTGAGGAAAACTTCATGAGACACAGAATCTGTTCACTACTGTCACAAGTGATTTTAGGGTTGACCAAGGAGATGGGGTATGAGGCGCTGTCCATATATAGTATACCATTTTCCAAAGACTGCTCCATAGAACAAGTGGAACAAATATATCTTATGGTTTTAGTATCTCTTTTCAATATAGCCAAAAAAGAGCCTTGTGTTGAAATATCTATTTCTAAAATATCTCATAAGCAAGACATTTGAAAATGGCTGTTGTTATATTTAGCTGATTGTTTTCCTAATATTTATAAAGAATTGTGGTGCAACTCATTAAAATAAATAAATGTACACTAAAGAATAATGTATTTTTAATTTTTTTGTGGAGAAGTTAAGTATTTTAAAGGTAAAACTGAGTGGGTTGAGATGTGAAAACAGGCATATAGTTAGTAGTTCTGCCACAGCATTCAATTTTTAAATTTTACCTCTGAATCACATTGAAAACCTTGACCTTATTCTCATGAATTCTGCCATAATAAATCCATGATTATTATTTTAACAAAAATAAATGGTACTTCTCATGAAATAGTACCAAAGTATATTCGAGGTTTGTATATTTTGAATAGTAATATTTTTACCCCTACCAAGTTTACACCCACATATTCACGTTGAAGCAAGAAGAGATATTTGAAATCACTTTGAAAGCTGGGTATGGTGGCACACACCTGTAATCACAGCACTCAGGAGGCTGAGGCAGGAGGATTGCTGCAAATTCGAGGCCAGCCTGGTCTACAAAATGAGCTCAAGACCAGCCTGAACTGCATAGTGTGACCCTGTCTCAAAAAGACAAAAAAAAAAAATCACTTTGTAAATTATACCAGAGAAATTCTCATTATTTTCATTATTACTATCTCTCAATCAAGAATACTTTAATTTGTACATATTAATATTTCAAATGTTTTACCAATTATTAACACAACTAACACCTAGAATTTTTTTTAGATATGAGAGAATGTAACTTCTACAAAAGACCCATGGCAAGTTGTGATATATCTTGATGGAAATATTTCCTCTGTACATTCTTTTCTTGAGATTTTCCAGTATTAGGGTATATAATGAGTTTGTCATATTCAGTCTTTACAGTTCTGTACCATTGCTGTTATCCCCCTGATACAGATGGGAACAATGAGACCCAGAGAAGTTAAATAACTTCCTTAACGTCATAGAGTAATAAGAGCTGTAGTTGAGACTTGAAGCCAGCCTTTTTGAAATTAATGCCTTTAACCATGGGCCCATATTATTTCTGGTGCATGGAATTTTAAGGGAAGAAAAATACCTCATGCAAGAATGAGGTATTTTTACTATGTATCATTTGGCATTCTGGTTTTTTTTGTTTGTTTTGTTTTTTTACCTAGGGCACCTAGTACCTATTCATATATTATTAGTTTTGTACCTACTTACCATTCTAATATGATATTTCTACCTTATTGATGTTATTTCCTATTGCATGGCAATTTTGATAAATATATATATATAAAATGTTACTCTAGTTCTTGTACTGTTTTCTATATAAAGAGCATTGCTCTTTTGATGAATATACAATTGTGTAATTATATAATGAATGTCCTGACCAACTTCAAATTGCTGATATAACATAAATTCTGTGATTATGTGGTGGGAAATAGGGGTGGACTTTATCCAATATGTGCTGACATAATTTTCCAAACCGTTTTCCTGGTACTTTGACTCCCTACAATAAAAAGCAGTTGACTTACATGAGAAAGAAGCAACATTTGTAGTCGAGGCAAAGAGTTGGACAGCTTATCCATAGCATTTGGCACGGTGTTAGGAGCCACAATATTCCTGAAAATGAATTTAAAATATTTGCACACATATACCATTAAAGTATTCCTACGTGTAGAACACATATAATATACACAGCTATAAAATGCTAATATGTGTATATATATCAGAAGGATTGATTCACAAATCCTACCAGGTAGAAAATATGATTGTAAGAGCCCTCATATTTGAATTCTCTCTTAAGAGTGAAAATTCTCAAATGTCGTTCTATGCACTACATGAATAAAAGAATAAAGCTAGAGCTAGAAGGTGTGTGGCTTATTCATGGAAGAATTTGGTCTGTGTTGTTATAGTGGACCTGGGACGTACATAAAGCTATGGGGTATGTTTAACTATCAATAGGCTTAGTGTATAATAAGTTTAGAAAATTATGCTGCAGTCATATTATGAAGGCCTTACATGCAATTTTAAATGACCTGACATCAGGTTGAGCACTTCTCAGACTTGCATAATGACTCAAGTGTTCCTTCTGTGGTTACTGTTTAGATAGTGGTACCATTGATTGATAGGAGGAGAATAGGTAATTTTATTGGAGAAGAAGCATGGTTTTATAAATATACCTGCCGTGCACTTAGATAGAGCTATTACCTACATTTAACCAGGCAAGATTGAAGTTTAAGACTTGTTTAAGATGAAAAATACCGATTAGTATTGGTATTTAATGGTATATAATGATACCATCAGTATCATTATATAGAGGTGGTTGAGGTAGTGCTTGAGGGTCACTTTGCTTAGGAATCAAAGTACACCAAGAAAAGATGAGACAAAGGAAAACTTCTAATGCAGATTAGTAAAAGAGATCAGGATGAAGCCTTTGTGTCATCAGGAGACTCAGGAGACAGGAATACTTGGGGAGATCAGAAAGTTCGTGCACTCTCCTTTGTAATGTCATTCATTATAGGAGTTTTGGTTAATAATATGCCTATTGGCTTGTATCCCTCAAATCTTTATTTTTAATTCACATTTTCACTTGAGCTTCAAGCTGTTGTATCCTATCCAACTGCCTACTGTACATAGCCTTTCTAATCTCCAAATGCCCAAAACCCAGTCTTCCTCAAAGCTTCCCATCTCCTCATTACACACACAGAGCAAGGCCTACTTCTTCGTGGGATCTCTGTGCTCCAATCTGAGTAACATTACTGAGCAGCCCTCTCCCAACTGCCTTATCTCCACATCCAATTAGTAACTAGTTCTTATGAATGATAACCATTAAATACCTTGGATCCATCAAATTCAGTGGTAAGGTTCAATGTTGACCTTAGGGCAAAATTAGATTTGGTCCTAGTCTAGTTTGATTTGTAACCAGAATCTTGGAGAGAATTGAGTTTTTGAACTCAATTCAGGGACCACTATACCTCTTATGACACAACTTTGTGTTTCTTTTTTTTTTTTTTTTCCGGTACCAAGAATCAACCTCACAACCTTGCACTTGCCAGACAGGTACTGTGCAGCTGAGCTAAATCCCTTGCCCCTGTGTTTCCTTTTTAATCAGTGTATCTATCTATTTGCCTATCTCTCTCTCTATCTATCTATCTATCTATCTATCTATCTATCTATGTATCTGTCTATCTATCTATATTCTTTTTTGTGTCTCTGATTCTCACTAGGGTATAAGGACAAAAGGACAAGAACATTATCTTTCTCACAGTTGTACTTGTACCACTAGTAGGTGTCAGTACATTGACTTAATAAACCTTAAAGTTGAAACATTGTGTGTTAGTTTCCTATTGCTACTATAAAACTTATCACCAATCTAAGATTAAACTATATAAATTTATATGTCAGGGATTGAAAATGGTCTTAATGGGCTAAAATCAAGGTGCCTACAGAACTGTCTTCTGGAGGCTCCAGTGGAGAATCCATGTCCTTGTCTAATCCATTTTCTAGAGACTACCCACATACCTTGGCCGCTGGTCTTCTTCTTACATCTTCAAAGTCAACAACACTGGGTTACTTCCATCTCATGCTGTTATCACTGGATCTTCACGCTTCAAGGACACGTGATAGCATTGAGCCCACCTGGATAATACAGGGTAATCTCCCTATCAAAAATTAGCTGATTAGGGGCTGGGGATTTAGCTCAGCGGCAAAAGCGCCTGCCTGGCAAGCGCAAGGTCGTGAGTTCAGTTCCCGGTACCGGAGAAAAACAAAAACAAACAAACAAAAAAATTAGCTGATTAACAAATCTAATGCCTCTGAAACCACTCTCCTTCATCACACAACGTACTTTATTTTATTTTATTTTGGTTTTTCTTGGTTTTTCTCCGGTACCGGGAACCGAACTCACGACCTTGCGCTTGCCAGGCAGGCGCTTTGCCGCTGAGCTAAATCCCCAGCCCCAACGTACTTTATTTTAAAATCTTAGGGATTTGGATGTGCCTATGTTGGGGAGGCATTGCTTTGTTTATCACAGGTGAATGGAATTCGTACCTGCAGGATGGAGAAATGAGGGGAGAACGTAAAGGTAAATCTGGCTTCATTACCTGAAGCAACTTCATCATGCATCTCTGTGTAACACATTCTCTGCTTAGTGTAGTGAATATAGTTTTGATCCAGACCATCACTATCTTGGGAATGAGAAAGGATATAGGTAATGTTATTATGAACAACTTTTGTAGGATGAGGATCAGTGAAAGTAGCATTGCACTGATTGCAGAGGGAATGAGAAATGAGGAGACCTCTTTGACACTAAGTTTTTCTGTTCTTTATGTGGAAGTTTAATTATTTTAGACCTCTTCATTATAAACTGACCACAATGTCACCTTAAGTCCTAGAAATCTAACATTCTATGGCCAAAGGCTATTACTCAGATGTAATGGAAAGCGTTTTTCATACCACTTTCCATCCTAACCTCCTCCACTCTACATTGCCATTTTGTAGCATTAGTAGCATGGTAAACTGGGGGCTGGGAATTTAGCTCAGCGGCACAGTGCCTGCCTGGCAAGCGCAAGGTCATGAGTTTGATTCCTGGTACCGGAAAAACAAACAAACAAACAAACAAAAATAGCATGGCAAATCCATTTCCCAAATATGCCCTTAGTTTAGAGCTTTCCTTCATCATGGTCCAAGGTATCACATAACCTTATCTGATGTTTGCCATTAATCTTCCATATTTCTCATTTTCCTTCTTTCTCATTTTTGGTAGAAGCAGAGAATAGACTGATCCTAATAGCTGTCTCACATTACTTCACTGTCCTCTTTTAAAAGGAAAATAAACTCGCATCCCTATGTGTTTTTTTCCCTGTGTGTATTTATAGCTATTATCAACTTTAATGTTACTTTCTCTAAATAAACTTTTATTTTCTGTAGCACACATGTGATGTAATGAGGCTCTTCAGTGAACAGTTTAACTCAAAAAAATAATATTCAGATGTTTTGATCACAGATAATTATTAATTTTTCTGTATAATGAGGATAATTCATGGTGTTCATAAAACTGGGGGTTTCTTTACCAGTCTTTACATGTTTTCACTTTTATTATCTTATATGGTAGTGGACAAAGGGAAGAGGTCATCCCTTGGAGACTGTCTAGCACCTTGCTATCAGCCACCTTTGCAGTTACTTCCCAAGTCACTCACCTGCTCATGGCTTAGCAAATCACAAAATGGAACTGGATATAAAGACAAGCATACCCCTTTGATGTCCTGGCGCTCTGTTTGGCCCTAGTCCTCTTAGCAACATTTTTCCTTCCTTCCTTTCATTCATCCTTCTAGACACAGCCTAGCCACTAACTTCTCTCAAATGTTGGAATTCCCATGTAGCTGCATATCACTCTCTCTATACTCCTATAATACTATTTAAAGATACGAATCCTGCTCATAAAATATTTTATGCTTATCTATGCTATGTGTGTTTCCTACTGGGCTGTAAACTTTGCCAAAGACTTAGTCTTGTTTTTATTCTCAAAATTAGTGTAGTGGCTAACACATCGTAAGCATTCTGTAAGTAAGTGTTCCATAAATACCTGCAGCAATGATTCAATTGTATCCTAACATCAACTCCATAATTTCAAAAGTAATTGACATCTTCATTTCACAGATAAAAGAGACTGAAGCTTGGTGATTTTAAGACCACAATTCTAATGAGTTCTACACTGGGACCAGGATCCAGTGCTCTTGACATAATGTTTTCTCAGTTTTCTTGGTATCATTTCTTCTGATGCAGACTCTTGCTTGTGTTAATTATGAATATCAAAACTTAATATATCGCATATATAAACTCCTGAGAATTTCAGGAATATAAAAGTTAATAAGGGTGAAAGGTGAATGCACTAGTCTTGCAAAATATAAAGAGCCAAATGTGTTGAATAAAAAGTAACTTTATTCAAATGAGTTAATTAATCCTGAGAAGAAACACAAATTTTATGTCGTGAAGGAAAGATAACTTTACATGGATTTATCCTATAGAGAGAATAAAATAAAAATAAATTTTTCTAAGCAAGATTTTATTCTGTGGTATGGGCCTCACATTAATGTATACTCATACATATTTTTATTAGTAAAAGAAAATAATTTATAAACATAGCCTAGCAGAAATGAAAAGTAATATATGTTACTTGATGTGATTGAATAGAACATGTAGATAATCTCTTTCTAATGAAAGTAAACGCACATTTTTCTTTCTCATTCACTTTGTTGTCAATTTTGTGTTAATATTTTACTATAGACTGTATATCTACCATATTATCCATCTTGTAATAGCATAAAATAATCTCTGTAATGATTTATATATGTATATTGAATTTAGATTTACTGTAAGTTTACAACTGATCATGCTGATAATGATCAACTTTTGAGTGATATGAGAAAAAAGAATGGAAATTTAGAGATTCAGAACTATGAAAATATATAATTTCTCATATAAAAATTGAAGGAAATTAAAGGAATATAATCACATGGGAAAATATCTTCATTCATTAAGAATAAGTACATTAATTTGCTGTAGTAATTCTTGGATTTCATGGTAATAGTAATATTCCAAAGAGAGGACAAACAGTTCCTTGAATCTGTATGCAAATAGAAATATAGGTATTTCTTTGTAGAAAATAATTATCTTTTCAGATATTCCAATGGATTCCATGACTTGAAATGTTTAAAATGATCAATGTATTCCAATTAATTTTAAACTTCATTCCAATTAATTTTAAAATATGTGGCGCTCAATAGATACATTAGCAGAGAATAAAAAGCAAATATTGTGACAGAAGTGGAAACATGCTGAAGTAGTAAATGCATGAAACATGCTCTACTTCATTATTAATAAAAGCAGTTTAAATTAAACAAACATTAAATATCATATCTAACAAAGCAGCAATCATTAAAATACAATACCAGCAGAACCACTGTCAACAGCATACCTATCACTGCGATTATAATGCAGACCCTCTTAAACTCATTACTTTTGATACCAGTAAAAATGGGTATAGTCATTGGGCATGCAATGGGACAATACTTAGCAAAAGCCATAGAAAGAGAAATATAATGTTTGTCAGAAACTTAGAGAGAAGACAAAAGGGAGGGAAGAGGGAAGTTTGAACAATGGCTACTAAGTTATAGTAGGAAAATAAGTAGAGCTGGAAATAAGATCATTTACTTTTAGGAGTATTTGTATATGCCAGTGAGAAATAGATGTATAGGTCAGTAGAGCGATTTCTCTGAAAATTGAAACTAGAAATTCCATTCCATCCAGCTATTTCTTTTTCAGATATCTTCCTGAAAGTGTTGAGTGCACACCCCTATTTATAACAGCAAAGCTTATAACAGCTATAACTTGGAAGGGTCTATATGTACATTGACAGATGAATGGGTTAAGAAAATATGGTATTTATACACAATGGAATATTACTGTATTATAAAGATGGATACATTTGACTTGTTTGTAAGAAAATTGTTGTACCATGACAGCATACTGTTAAGTGAAATAAATCAGACACACAATCTTCAATTCTTTATGCTTTCTTTTATAAGAGAAACCCAAACTATAAGTACAGAGCCTAATAAAAGATAGATAAAAAGAAACAGGGAGATAGATTTTTTACAAAAGGGAAAGTTTCCAAGAGGTGGGAGCAAAGGGCAAGGAAGGAGAGGAGATAAAAAAGAAATAAGTTATGCTATGTACATGTACCAACACTTCAGGAAGAATGCAGTCATTAAACACTGCAAACATGTACTGACAGAAATAAGAATTTTTTAAAAGACAGGAGGTATTTAAAAATTGTTCTTTTTACCGCAAGCCTGTGCCTAAATTTTGACTATTTGAAATGTCCTTTTCTTTTATCATTATTTTGTAAAACTAACATTGAACTTATGACAATAAAAAGACTCAAAAGAAGGTAGACTAGACTTTAAAATTGTTATGATCTATTTTTATTTATTCATACTTGTCAACTAAGGAAAGATTTTCACATTATATATAGGAGCTGTTGTATATTATAAGAATAATGCTGATATTGACCATATACATAGTAGATTGTGGGACAGTAACAATATATCCTGTGAAGATAAATAGAAATTTCCTGTGTAATAATTCAAAATATGCCTTTTATCCACTGCTATTATGGTGGTTAAAAAGACACAAGTATTAATACTGTAATTTAAAGATAAACAGATACTCATAGTGCACACATACATTCATTATCAGAAACTGGTTCTTTAGTGTATATCATCTACTTGAAAAGCAATGCAATTGTTAATTTCCTACCACTTTGTTTGTAACTCTGTATTGTCTGTACTGTTCTTTTGCTATTTTGTAAAAGGTTGTCTGTCTGTTAATGTTTTCCTTTTATTTTTAAAATAAAAAATAAAAAAAGAAAAGCAATGCAAGTGCAAATAGAGTTACTATTCAGAGTATCTCAGTAGTGATTCTTTTCAGCCATGTAAATACAATGTAATAATCATCAAACATTAAACAACTCATGTATTCATTTTTGGAATGTTACCTAATATGACATTTGCAGCAGTTCAAAGACAGGCTTTGACTTTGCAAAGGCATTTTAATAAATCAAGATTTATGAATTTTTATGTCCTTTTTACTCAACACTAATTTCCAGTTTAAGAAAAGAGGTAATTTTAGAAGCAAAAATTCCATAAAGCTATTTCTTAATAATTTTTACCCTAATCCTTTAACATAAGCCCTTAGGGATTTTCCTTTGAGTATTTATATGTAAGCCATGAAGAGTATCATTTGCATTTTTATTTGAAATTTTTAGACTTTTAGATGAAAAGAGGTACTAGAAATTTTGGACTTGTTGAACTGCCCCTGCCTTAATGCATTTACATATTTATCAAGTATATTTTCTGAGCTCCGAATTTGTGAAAACGATGTACTAGGTTCTGGGATACAAAGATAACTAGGCCATGCTTCTGATCATCAGGAAGCCTCTTCCTGAAGGGGATCAGGCCCATTCTAGAGTACGAAGGTGTGGCAAAGAAGGGAAGCATCATTTCTGTGTTTATCTATGGATGGGGTATGGTAATATAGGAAAACCTGAGAAACATGTTTTTTGTTTTTTTTTGTTTCTTTTTTTCTAAAAAATGACAGCTAATGGTTTCTGTTTATTATACCAGAGCAGGTACTCATTTTATTGGTAAAAATATTTATTTTTTTTTGGCTTTCCACCCTATATTTTTTATGAAAAAAGTCAAATTTTTATAACAAAACAATAACAGAAAAGTAATAGTTAATATGCTGTGCATTGTTATCTTCAAAGCATAAACCAAAATGACTTTTACAAAGAAACAAACAGATAATAACATGAATTTTTCTTTCCTTTTTTGGGTCTTTTTTATTTTAAAAAATAAAAGAAGGTGAACATATTAACAAACAGACATCTATTTACAAAATAGCATAAGAACAATACAAACAAAACAGAGTTACAGACAAAGTTGTAGGAAATTAACCATGGCTGTTGTATTACTTATTGATATCTTCAAAGTGGTTTCTATTTTTCTAAAATGTATTTATGTAATATTTGAATTACTATGAACTTGAGCATATAAATCTTTTAGTAATAAATTTAGTTTCAATGTCCAACACCACCACTATTCATGTTTAAGTGCATTTATGAATAAATTTAATATTTCATATAAAATGACACTAATATATTATAATTTGAAAGTTATTTTGGTTGTAAAATAATAGATTTGAAATTTCTTTCTAACATTTGATATTTTTTATTTTAAATTGTAGATGAAAGAGAAGATGTTCAAAAGAAAACATTCACAAAATGGATAAATGCACAATTTTCTAAGGTAAAAGTATTTTGTCACTTGGTTTTTAAGATGTACTATAAATTGTGAAATTTGGAAAATGAACTATGTAAATGTGAGTTTAAAAGTTCATATTATTTTTCTCACAGTGTTATTTTTATTTTACCTCTGCAGATCTATGAATATTATGTTGAATTTTAATTAAGAAATAAGCAGCCGTATATATGGTAAAGAAAGATTAATTTTAAAAATCATTCACCTTTGGTTCTTCTCAACAATGTAAATTTCTTAAATGACATATGTCATCACAGGATTATAGTATTAATGTATCAATGGCTATTATGTTTTACATATTGGAAGAAGATACTAGGAAATGTTATTGTGAATATTATCATGTTTTCTGCCTCTTAATCTTTACCAAGTTCAAGAAAAACTAAAGTAGTTATTTAGATCAATCTGGCCTCTATAATGTAGAGCATATGTAAAATAACTTAAAATGACAAATTCTGCTCCTTTTCTGCTCTTTCAATATCAGTCCAGACTGTTTACAATATTTATTTATGTCTTGACTCATTACCCCTAAGGCAGCTTTTGATAATTGTAAATGAACACAAGGTAAAATATTTTAACCCTGGAAATTAGCATTTGGATTGTAACATACAGAGTTTAATTTACATTTTAAATTTAGAAAAAATTGGATTTACTTTCAATCATACTAAATTTGAGAAAATAAATGTTTCATAAATCATTTTTCTTTAATTTCCATTCAATATGTATGTATGCATAAGTAGTGACTACCTACTTGGTAAATTAAATCTCTATAATGGGACTATTATGGTAATAATTTATGATTACTTACACCAAAGGCTTTAGAAGTGTCAAAATTATGATTATGGGTATTTTCCAAGTTATACTGAGGATATGAAAAGTAATTGGAAATGAAAATTCCTAGCACAATGCCTGATGTTCTTCATGTATATGCATTACTCTCTCCATGTGTCTGTGTTATTTTGTAAAATCTTAGCTGGTAATGGAGCCCAAACAATTCATAAAAATGTTCCTTTTGCCATTAAAAATAGTCTTAGACTATCACCCATTCTTTGAGGTATTTCACAGCAGAACTTTCCCAGATCCATGTGTAAATTGGCAAGGGGTACAAGTTACTAAATTTTAACTTCTTTTTTTACATTTACTTACTAACTTAGAAAGTGTTACATTTCTATTAAAAATTTTAAGAATAAAATTAAACTTTATTGTAGAATTTTTTAAATGAACATAAATTAGGACATGTATTTTTAATAATTAGGAAATTTTGAATGAAATGTGGTAGAAATAATAAAAATAAAATATAACAACATATTAAAATAATAAATGAACTCAAATGCTTATAATAGGAATTTTTAAATCTCAGAAAATTTTCAAGACATAAGTTCATTATTGTATCTATGGATATCAATAAGATTATGATAGTTTTGGAATTTTGAAGCAGACAATAGGTATATATTTTTAATCAACTATATAGCTGAATCAGAATTATAAGATGTGGTCAAATGTTAAATATAACAATACTCTGAATCTTTGAGTTAAATAATGAGCTATTTTCACAAGCAATGTAAACATGACAAAAACAAACACCGTATTCCTATTCTCACAAATCTAAATAAAGCTTTGCTCTCTATACATTGATATTCTCAGGAATTTTTAATCACTTGTCACATACTAATGTAAACACCAAGAGTGATATCCTGTGTTCTGTGATTTCACTATTCGCACTGCCCTTGAATAATTAGATATGGTTCTCTCTGCCTTATAAATGCTCATATTTTTATAGCTCTGGAATAATTACATAGATGAGTACATTAACTGCTTTATCACAAATAATTTCATCTTCTTATTAAACTCCACTTAGGTCATAAATGTCCTCTCTAACTCTGTTTCTATTGGATCTGGAGAGATTATTTCATATACCGAAGTTCTATAATCAGTTATATCCTAAGTATCAGGTATATAAATATGATTGCAGTAAAACAGAAGAAAAACAAACTTATTTGCACATAAAATATACATGTGCGTGTGTATATCACCTTTAATTTTGGGCATCTTAAAATTACCTATTCATGCTATGTTGTTTTTCTGCCAAATCATCAGGTAAGGTATTATATTATTTCTCAATACTGGAAGGTAAAAGGAATTAAGAGAAAGCTGGTTGATTAGGTTTAAGGCCCTTGACGAGATAAAAAATGAAATGTAATTGGGAAACATATCATTTGACTTCTATTGCATCGCTAAGTGGTTTTGAATAGAGCACTAAACTTACAATAGACACAAAATTAAAGCTGTATCTTTTCATATCATAGACTGTTCATGGCCAGTGGGGAGATGCTGACTAACTGCTAAATGGTGTAGAACTGAGTGAGCTATGTGGATCTTCTGAACAAGCAGTACTCTGAGTCAGAAGGAATCTGGAAATATTTATGAGAGTGAAATGTGAGCTCAGTGAAGAAAAGATGTGTTTTATTTATAATGTCAATATTCATTACCAGTGCATTAAAAGAACAGAATAAATACACTTAGTTAATAATACAGATAAGTTAAACGTAAAATAACTTTAGGAAAAAAAAAAGAAAAACTCTTAATAAAAATCACAATGACATATTCTTATACCTGACCGTAAGCAATAAGCCATCTTGTTAAAAAGTGAGTTTCTCATTTTAGGGTCAGGCATGTCTGTGGAAATGAAGCCAGATTCTGAAGCACATTCTGTTAACATTTATGATAAACTCTTCTTATTGACAGAAGAAAAAGAATTTTAAAGAGAGGAAAAGAAATGAAAAATTATGATTTGACTGTATATTAGATACATACAAACACACAAAAAAGATAAATATCAACTTAAAGGTTTGCTTTGAGGTATACACACATTTTTATAATATTCTTAAATTTTAGAGTGATAATGAAGTAGTTCTTCATTGTTTTATAAAGACATAAAAGGATGTTTTAAGGAAATAAATGTGATTAAATATATCCTTATCACTTTGATGTCATTTGAAGCCAAATGTGTCTTTGCAGTTAAGCTACTGATTTTTTATTTTCTCAGGACCATTTAAACCCCATCTCTTTTTCAAAATAAGTCTTCTATTAACCTTCGATTCCAACAAGTTCTACTAGAATGTGATTTACCATATCCATTCTATAAAGATAAGCAAACAATATTTATCTCCCCATAAACACAAAGCCATTTCTAGATAAAATTAATTCAAGGTAAATATTCTTTCCATGTAATTTGTAGATACATTATAATCCTAAAGAAATTTTGAGTGTTTACTTATAACAAATATAATTTACAATATAATAGCCTTGCTCATTCACCCATTTATTAAAATAAAGTACAAGTTTGAAATCATGACTTAAAAACATCATTTTTCATAAAACTTGTTTGATGCTTGTGAGTTTAAAAAAAAGTCCCTGAAAATAAAATGTTTTCAACTAGTTCAACTGAGAGACATCAATAAATCATCTCTCAGTGGCTTATATGGTAATTTTGATTTTACATTTGGATACCACTTTACTGATTTTCATGCTCTAACTTTACTTCTTTGTCTGATTCTCTCCAGTGTAGTATGCAGCTTTATTTCTGACTTACATGAGGTAGGAATATGTAGTTTGTTTTGGCTATGACTTCACAAGATCCCATGATATCATGGTACATTAATTTTTTCACTGCTCCAACACATAGGATAGAATGAAAAAGCCAGTGTGCACCTCCTCAGATTAACAGTATCGTGAGATAGAATACATTGACTTAAAATATTTTTCTCAACAGTTATTCATAATTTTCTATCTAGTTCTATGCTGAGCATAAAAAAAGGAAGCTGACATCAAAATTGTGAGTCAATAAACTGGACTTCTTTACATCACTCTGTTGCTTGGGAGAAAACATTCTATCCACATTTTAATTCATTTTGGAAAGAAAGGCAAATATGACATTCAAATTTTCTAAGTCTTATTTTTCTTGTATATCCATATTTACATGTAATAAACCATATATTAGAAGGACATTGTAAATACTAGAATATAAACCAAAAGTATTTCCAGTGTTCTCATTGTGAAAGACAGGTTCCAAATTAAAAGCACTTTAAACTTTATCCAATTTATCTCTTGAGTCTCTTTTTCCTGTTTACTTCTATTATTTTCCATGCTGTCATCTGGTCTTCTTGAGAACACGGCATTTAAATGGTAGCTGTTATGTTTTAATTCCATGATTTTGTGATGCTATTACAACAAGCACAGATTTAAATCTCACATCATAATGTGTAATGAATCATATTTCTTTCTTTTAAAAAAATGACTAAATAACTGTGTTCCTATAGAATCTCATACTCCTACAATCTGACTGTTGAGAAAGTCTTCCTCAGTAATGTTTAGCGTTTTTCTTCTTGCTTCCATTCTTAAGAGCTAGATAGTATCTAAAACGCTATAAGGAATGTTGTAGTTATCAGTCCATTCTGGCCACAACTGATGTGCTGCAAATGGCCAAGGGGATGTATCTAAATAAAGGACATTGGTCCTCATGCCATGTCTTGCTTGCTGGTGGTGGACACTTCTGTCCTTAACATCACTAAAGCCTTCATAACACACATATCATGTGTAATCTCTGGTAAAAAGTATGGTTTTGGATTCTGCAACATCACTTAATTCCCTGCCTTTGAGGAAGCTCATTAAATCTCTTGTTAGTCTGCCTGATCCTATATCACTGTCTTGAATCTCCTCCATGTCCTTTTCATTTAGAACTTTGTATCAAGATATTATGCAATTTGAGCACCCCAAATAACAAAAAAATTAAAATTTGAGATGTTCTAAAATAAGAAACATGCTGATTCTAGCCTAATGCTCAAATTATTGAGATTTTTTAGCATTTTAGATTTTATGCTTCATTTGGAATGTTCAAACAGTAAGAGTCTATGAAAATATTCCAAAATCTGAAAAACTACAAAATGTGAAACACTTCTGCTCCTAAGCATTTTGGATAGAGGCTACTCAACCTGTATGAACCTAGATTTCAGAAGTAAAGTTTGAATGAGTGATTTTCATCTGAATGCCTGCTTCTTTCTTTCACTTATGTGTTATTATCGCAGCAATACACTATGCCAATTAGGGTCTTCAAAATGTACAGGTATGTTTATACACACACACACACACACACACACACACATGCACTCAGTAAAGTATGTTATATATCTAAAGTGGGTTTAAAATTTTCATGTTATAGAAGAATTATACTGGCAATAGTTCCAGAACATTATTTCAGTCTAAGAAATATCAATGTATGTGTAATTTCCTTTATAGAAGGAAAGTTTTAAATTTATATATAGGAAGGTACCTAATTTAACAAAAGTAATACAGCACAGCTGATGTGTTCTGGAAGGTTTACTGTGCACATTAACTGAGTCCTATGCCCCTGGCTTCCCGTTCCTTTTTACTACTCTATGAGAACAGCTGAAAGGCACTAAACTGTGTTATCTGGATGGTGATGAGCAGCTTCTAAACGGTTTTGATTAATACTGTACTTGAATTTGGACCAGTTGTTTAAAGACATGAATATTGTTTGATGAAACTAGAATTTATCATTTCAGAAAATTTTGCACCTATATACCTCATATTAATAATACATTGAGAATTATATTTTAATGAATAGTTTTCCCAATTACCTAAGGAGATAAATATTTAAGATAAGTAAAATGAGAGAATGGGTGGCTTGCTTTAAATGAATGGAAGAGATGCATCTCGAACTTAGGAACCCAATTCTAAAAGCCATATTGTTTCCAAATCCGTTATTTGTGTGACAACTATTTCACCTATCAAATGCTACATTTTTTATAGGACCCATCGCAAAATTTGTGACCCCTGAGAAGTGAGGAGAGATTTGCAGGGCACTGAAAACAGAACGTATTGAATGTGTATTAGAATAACAAATGCTGGACTGGGAATATAGCTCAGTGGCACAAGCGTCTCCCTGGCAAGTGCAAAGTCCTGAGTTGTGATCCTGGGTATGGCTAAAAATTTTAAAAAAAATTAAAAAAAGAATAATAAATGCTTTAATCCATCTTTAAATGTTTAGTAACCTCAAGATGAAAACATTATTTAGGAAGCTTTTACATTGATTATTTGTGAATGATTTCTAATAGATTAAAAGTTAATTTTACATGATTAGTTTTGGTGAGTGAAGTTATGTAGTTTTCAGTATAATAAAATAAATAGTATTTTCATTCATGAAGTTTGCTTTTTAGTTTGGTTAATCATGAAATATTATTTGAGAAATACTTTGGATATTTATTTAAAATAATGTTCTGAGAAATACAAAATATTCCTTTAACTGGCAAGTAGATTCCCTAACATCTTTATGTGGTGTTAAGATGACTTGTAAAACGATGTTTCTGTGTTTGGAACCAAGATAATTGTGTTAAGTGGTTTAATACACTGAGAACCATTCCCTTGAATGTTTTCCTGAATCTGATCTTTGCAAAGTACCCAGGCAACACAGGATATCATTCAGTTAGTGAAACAAAATTGGATTGAGATAGTTCTCAGTCTTTTAAATGAGAGACAAATAATCTGTTTATAAGGTACATCTTTCTAAGAAATATTTTGTTCTTTACCAACCCAGTGTTACTGAAATCTTGATATCGCCAGCTAGTTTTAGAAGGCACACCTATTTTGTTCTGTATATTATTATGTTCTGAATTATCTTAAGAGAGTTGGAACTGTTGATTGCTGTACCTATATAGTATACAGTGATTTCAGTGACAAGCATATTTAGTTTGCAAATGTAAATATTTACTAGTTAACATGACTGTCGCTAGCAAAAAATTTCTCTATACCTGTCATGCATCTGTATTATTTATCTGATTTATCATGTTTTGTGGCCCCTGTATAATTACTTAAACAGCACATATTCAGGTTAGTGATTTATTTTCATTTTGGAAAGAATAGTCAGCACTCTCGTACCATCCCATCAGTGATATGTTGGTGCTGAAATACATTTCAACCTTTAGTAAGTGCCATATTTATTGAGTGCCAACTATATACCAAGTATAACTATCATACATTGATGAAGGCACAATATAAGAAGGAGATGATTATCTGAAAGAAGAAATAATTACATATACAAGCAAGTAAAATAAATAATGACCTTTAAAATAACAGAAATACTGTGGAAATATACACAAAAGAATGGCTAATTGCTTGAACAGGTGGACAGCTTTTTCAAAAAGGTGACATTTAATTTGGCATTGTCTGTGCAGAGGCAGTTTCACAAAAGATGAATGCAGCAGGAATTGCCCGTAGAAATGTGGAATGATTAAAGAAATTCAACTTGTCAGATGCACAGTGACCAAGGAGATCTGTAGAAGAGGAAAACAAGAGATTGTGAGAGGAAACCTAGTGTCATTCCTGAGTAATTCAGTTGTTGTGGGGCCTGGTTGGCCAACAGTGAGATATTGGTTTAATCATTCATTATTCAACTTCTGCTTGAAAACTGAAATTCTAAGGCAAGAGGGAGTAATAGAGTAATGAGCCTGCTTTACTACTACAAACCATCATAAAAATTTTAGTGTGGATCCTGCACTTTACATTGAGGAAGTAGACATATAAATCTAAGTTGAAAAAAAAACAGGTGAGTTATATTTTTGGAGATAAGTTTGAGACACAGACACATCTTAAAATGATGCAACGCAATGAACCAGAATCCCCCAGAGAACAAGGTACAAAATATATTTCAGAGGCCCGGAACCATCATCTGATCTAATAGATGTGGGATAGAACCAAAAATTATATTTTTAACATATTCCCAAGTGATGATGGTGTAGTCTATCCAAGAACCATGATTGGAAAATCATAGCCATACAATGCCAGGTCTATAGAAGAGAATGCTCGAAGAAAAGCCATTGAAGAAATTAGTGAGCAAAGGGGGATCTTTCCCTTTTTCAAATGACAATAATAAATTCAATTTATGTTGACATCTATTTTGTGGAAACTACAATCAATAATCTAATTGGATTGGTGTTAAAGGAGTCAAAACCAATGAATAACTTGTCTATTTGTTATATACTTCAAGTCCTAAAGGTCTCTTGTTTTACATTATGAGGATTAAAACGCATATCTCATAAGTATGTATGATATTTTTAGAATTTCTAGTTATATTTTTCCATAGCAGATAGGTAACGAGGAAACAAATTAATATAGTTGCACTCAAAGATTGGAACATATTCTATTTAGGTAGTAATATGTGTTGTAATTCCATGTTTTCTTTCACTGCAATTCTTTCATGTACACAAATAACTCATTTGTTCTGTATCTAGGTTTAGCAGAAGAATTTCATTTTAGCAACAGTCTGACGGTCTTTCTCTATGCTATGCTTAATAGGTTACAGTTTTGTTTTTTAACCTTACTGAGGTTCCTTGGCCTTCCTAATATTCTCAATTAAGTTGTGATCATGGCAGCCAGAATACACCAAGTTAAGATCAAGTGAGGCCATAATCTATTTATATAAATACACCTGCAGAGATGCCTCCTATAACGCCCATAAAGGACAGGCTTAAAAAATAATTGGGCAAAGAAGCAGAGTATAGTTTTCCGAATCCCTTTTATTATCCTAATGTAAGCCCCTATTTCACTAGCCCAATTCTGTATGTGGAGACATACACCAGTAAAAATAGACAAACATGATCAATAAATATGCAGTCGCTTTCTGTCTTTCCAAGAAATGTGGGCAACTGATGGATGAATGCAGACTAGTAGCCCCCTTTCATCAGACATGTGAATGAAGTCATGGCTTGGTTTAATCTTAGCTTTTCACAAGAAAAAATGTGAGCTATAGATGTGTTTGATAAATGCTTTCCTTTTGTTCACCTTGCCCAAAGAAAACCGACTTCTACAATGCACGTGATTCATGGATGGTACTTTTATAAGAACTGGTCCTTGCTGTTCAAATTACTTATAGCTGTCATATCAGACAGAATATTAATATTTTAAATATTATGTTTTTGCATGATGCTATCCATCACAACTAATCATTTATATTTAAGGACACATGCCTTGAGAGAAATATAATGAAGTCTACACTTACTGCCTCAGTGTTATTGAGCAAATGTTGCAGATCAGATGCTTTAGATCATGGATGATGAACCTTTTAGGGCTTTCAATATTACATGCAGCCTGATGTTCAGCAGATGTGCCATAGGTTGGCCACCAGTGCTCTAGATTTTTTTAATATAGCAAGTAAGAGACAAAATCATAGGACACTCTAAGCCAAACTAATAGGCAAATTCTTTCTGTTTGTAAACTTATATGATTTCTCTTTCTTCACAACTAGAATATAGAATTTTGGTTAAAGGAAAGTGCTAAGAGGAAAGATGGAGCGAAATATGGGTAGCATAGGAATGTTGCCAGGCATGCGTGGCTTCCTCTAAGAAGGCCTAATGGAAGAGATGTAAATAATTAAAAGAAGGCAAGGAATGAATCTTTCAGGCATGTTAAGGTAAAGACTTCCAAACATGCACAAAGTTCCTATGATGGGAATGTGTGTTGGAGAGAACTAGCAGGTCAGTGTGGCCAGATCAGAGTTACAAAATGAGAGCAATAGGTATTACAGGTGCAGTGGTACTTGAAGACAATCAAGTGGGGTCTTACTGACCATATTAAAGATGTTGGTTTTACATTATTAGAGATTAGGAAATTGTGAGAATTTTAACAGTAGCCAGAATCAATATAGGTTAGAACATAGGATGTAGAGAGACACATTAAGACATACTAATCAACACCAGGGATGTCTGACTAGGACTAATTAGCATCCATTGACTTGAAAGCAATGATCATACTTTGAACACATTATGAAAAAAGAGATAACAGCATTTGTGAAAGGACTTGATATGAAAGTAAAAATACTGAGAAAAAATAATTTGATTTGGGCAACGTAAAGCATGGGATTGGTATTTGATGGGGAAACATTAACATGGGGGAGGGATTTCCTATGAGAGGTCATTGAAAAGAATTTTAATTTCAGTGTATTTTCCTGGAAAGCGTATTTATTTTCAACTCATGAAATTTAACCACAGGACAAAAATATGTAAATAATCTCCATTTTGAAAGGAGCAAATAACAAGAAAAGATATAAGTGTATTTGTGGGTGTGTGCTTGTGTGTGTGTGTGTGTGTGTGTGTGTGTGTGTGTGTGTGTGTGTAAAACCAGTAAAAGTGCCTTGGAGTTAACTCCATCTTTGCCTCTCCTACAATCTCCTAGGGTACAGGGTCATAAGTTATTGGGAACAAGAATTATTTACCAAAAGTTTCTTTCTTCATAGGACTTACTCTGTAGAATAACTGTCCCGTTGTTTATATATATTTTATATCTACTAGCTGAGCTGCTTGAGAATCTCAACCTAGATGTAGCTGTCATTGGATGCTCTGTTTAGTTCATATTCTTTTAAGTAAAGGTCATAGTAAATGAAATAAATGAAAAGGAAGAAGGATGGAAAAAGTAAAGGAATGAAAAAACTTTAGGTTGGTCATATTTGCCTTTACTTCCATTTTTTCTTTTGTCTGTGCTTTCTCTTTCCACTTCTTTTATGTTCTCATACATCACTTCTATCCGGGGCCTAACCTAGACAAGGAACACTCAAGAAATGATTTTTCAGTATATAAATTCAAATAGGTGTTTGCACCACTGAGTTCAGGATCTACATGTCTAGAGGCTCCCTGAACATACTCAGCAAGCCTTAGCATGGGAGGACTGTGATGCTATAGGTGGAGAGGAACTGATCTACTGGATAGACAAGAATAACATTATTGTGCTAATGACTGGACAGAGAGACAGAATTAATGTCTTAAGTGTAAGGCATTATCTCAGGACTCTGGGCATATGTGGATATGTTAAAGTGACATAGTATAGAGAATAGAGAAGAGAAAGAAATGTTAGAGGCCTCTTTATCTCTTTGTAGACCACGAACTCATGATGTTGATGTGATTATGAAGCAATGAGGAACTCAGTATAAGAGGCAAGGGCTGCAGTGCCCGTTCACCGCTTAGTGTGTGTAAACTTGAAGAAATTACAAAATCGTTCTAAACCTCAATTTCCCCATCAAATATTTAGTTATAAGAGTAAAAGATATTCTGCTTGCAAAACACATAGAAGTATGCCTGCAATATGGTAAACTCTCAAATAGCATTGGTTATTATTTATTATGAGGGCAAGAGGAATTGAAGTCCTCTGATAAGAATGCTTGAGGCTGTGTTTCTCTGACTTTTTTATTTTCCTGAGTAGTTGTGAGAGCTGGTAGACTTTAGTTAAGCAGTGTTTTGCTCAAAGTCCTGTGGGATTTGACTGGATTTTAATAAGCCATGTGTAGAAAATAATGTCTATGGGGTTTAAAAACACAAATTTATGACTGTGTTTGCTAGTGTTACTCATGGAAATTAGAGAAATACATGAATCAATGCAGGTGGAGCAAGTGGCCAAAAGTTGAGCCCTGGGGAAGAGGAATATTTACTGTCAGATCAAGAAAAAGAAACAAAAAAGAAAGACCATGACAAAGAACATCAAGAAAATAGTGTTGGTTATTGTCAGAAGCCTAAGGAGTTAAAAATAAGAGAACTCATAACACCTATTGTTATAGTTTCTGGAATGGCTGCTCTTGTCCCTGATATGCAGATGTTCTCCTAATATCTTTCTTTTAGTCTCTTACATATTCAAGCCTTAGTGTCCTGCATACTGTGTCACTGTCTTTCTTGGTTTACTATCTTGTTTTTGGTCAAGGGTAGCTTCTGGTAGCTTCCTGATATGGGGCACAGGGGAGGTGAGGTTTTCTTTTGTTAATATTATACCATAAAATACTTTTATTCTTTTGTTCCTTTATGTTAATTTTTTAAAAAAAATAAATTCATTTGGAGAGTAATTTGATTTTCACAGCAAAATTGAGAGGAAGGTCCAGAGTTTTCCATATTCCTCTGGCCCCTCTGTATGTACAGCCTTCCCCACTATCTCTCCTCCAACAGGGTGGTACATTTGTTACACACTATAAACTTACAATGACACATCCATATCCCACAGAGGCCATAGTTTACATTAGGGATCACTCTTTTGATTGTAAATTCTATAGGTTTAGACAAATGTATAATGACATGAACCACCACTGTAATATTGCTTTCAATGCCCTAAAATTACTCCATGTTCCTGCCAACCCCTGGCACCCCACTGTATATTTACTCTTTGGTATAGTTCTGCCTTTTTGACAATCTCATGCTGTTAGAATCTTATAATATATGGCGATATGCACTTAAGTTTCCTCCATATCTTTACATCACTTGATAGGTCATTTCTTTTTAATGCTAAATAATATTTTCTGGATGTGCTATAGTTTAATTATTCACATACTGGACTACATGTTGGTTTCTCTTTGATTGATGTGTGGATTTTTATGTAGATATAACTTTTCAGCTCCTTCAATTAAATACTAAGGAATGCGATTACTGGTGTATATGATAAGAGTGTTTAGATTTGCTAAGAAACAACCAACCTGTCTTCCAGAGCAGCTCAGTGATATGTCAATTCCCACCAACATCACAAAAGAGTAGCATTTGGTGTTACCGGTGTTCTAGATTTGGGTTCTTTGAAGGGAAGTTCAGTGGTATCTTGTTGTTTTAATTTCCATTTCCTTTATGGCATGGAGCATTTCACATATGCTTGTTTATCATCTGTCCATCTTCTCTGATAGGTATTTCTTAAGGTTTTTTACTCATTTTTAGTAGAGATTTTTGTTGAATTTTAAGAAATCTATGTACATTTTGAGAAACAATTCTTTACGATATGTGTCTTTTGAAAGTATTTTTCCCTGTCTGTGGTTTGTCTTTTCATTCTCTAGGCAATATATTTTACATAGTAAAATAATTAATTTAATCTAGTCCAGCTTACCAATTCTTTCTGTCATGGATTGCGCCATTGTTGTTGTATCCAGAAAATCAAGACCCCAAGAGCATCTATATGTTTTCTCTGAGTTTTATAGCTTTGTGTTTTGTATTTAGGTCTGTATTAGAACTCTGCAGGGGTAATGAATAAATCATGCATGTAAATACATGGGAGGAATTGTCTCATGTAAGTATAGTTACTGAGCAGTTCCACAGTTGGTCATATGCAAGCTGGAGACCCTGGGATGTCAGTGGTGTATATCAGTATAATCTCAAATCTGCTTCCCATTTTCAAGACAAAAACCCTGAGAACTCAGAGGGTATCGCTGCTACAGTTGAAAGTCATAAGAGCCTGTAGTTCTGAAGATCAAGGCAGCACAACAAAGACTTATTCCACTTCTCTGAGGGAGAAAACAGTTAACCTTCTCTGTTTGTTTTCTTTGGGATCCCTGGTGATTGGATGGTGCCCACCCATACTGAGAGTATTTCATATCTAATCCATTCAAAACATATGCAGATCTCCTTTAGAACACAATGATTCTAAGTATTCCTTAAACCAGTCAAGCTGATACCTAATATGAACCATCATAAGGTCTGTGATCCATTTTGATTTCATTTTTATGAATGATGCAAAGTCTTTGTGTCTAGATAAATTTTTGTATGTGGACTTCCCATTATTCCAGCACCATCTTTTGAAAAGATTGTCGTCATTTTACTATGGATCTTTTGTCAAAGATCAGCTAACTATGTATGTGAGTCAATTTCATGGTCTCTGTTCTATTCCTTTGATTTATTTGTCTATTTTTTCCAGTATCATACTTTCTTAATTACTATAGATACAGAATGAGTTTTGGAGTCAGATAATGTAAATCCTCTTTGTTCTTCTCCTTCAACATTATATTGATTATACTTGATGTTTTACCTCATCACATAAACTTTAGAACCATTTTGTTGATATCCACAAAACAACTTGCTAGAATTTTGAATGGAATTGCATTGAATCTATAGATCAAATTGTGAAAAACTGTTCAGAAATATTAACTTTTCCTGTCCATGAATATGAAGCAAGATTTCACTTAGTTGTTTTAAAGTTTCTTTCATCATAGCATTATATTTCTTCATTTAGGTATTAAATATATTTTGTTAGATTTATACATAGGTATTCAATCTTGAAGAGTGTTAAGGTAACTTGTACTGTGTTCTTAATCTCAAATCCCACTTGTTTTTCCTGATATATGGGAAAAATTATTTACATTTATATATTAAACATGCACTCTAAAACCTTACTAGAATTGCTTATTAGTTCCATGAGTTTTCTCATATATTATTTTAGATTTTCTACATACATTATCATGTCAACTGTAAACAAAGACAAAGACAGTTTAACTTAAAGGCAAAGACAGTTTCATCTGTATTTTCCCAATCAATATACCTATTCACTGGTTTTTTTGTTGTTTTTGATTTTAGTAGGTAAAGTTCCTTATATGACATGGAGAAATAGTGAGAGAGGATATCTTTCCGTTTTCCTGATATTAGTAAGAATGATTCTATTTTTTGCCATTAAATGTGGTGTTAGCTATAAGTCTTTTTGTTTATTTTAATACCTGAGATTTACTTTGGCTCATGGTTCAGAGGGTTCTATCCATGGTTGGCTGGCTCCAACGCAGAGATGGAACAATAGGAAGGCATGTTGTTCCTCTCCTCATTACAACCAGGAAGTAGAGAGAGCCTGAGAGAAGAATATATCCTTCCAGGTCACACCGCCAAGTGACCCACCTGTGCCAACCAGGCCTCATGTTCTAATAGCATATTCAGCCATGAACTCCATAGTGGATTAATCCACTGATGATTATAATGCCCATATAACTAATAACCTGTGAATACCTCACCTCTGAATGCATGAGATTTTGAAGAAACCACAATAATGTGACTTAACATCATAAAGTTGGCTCTTATTTTTAGTCAGTGTGGAAATTAAATGCCATTTTAATATAATAAGCAACAGTTTTTTCTGGAATTAGCCAAGATGACTATAAAGTTTCTATAGAAAAATACTGAAAGGTACCTAGATAAGCATAAGAAACAAATATCAATAAAGGGATGGTATGCATATAGAAACATAGCCATAGGCAAAGACTTTAGGAACAAAACCATAACCACACAGGAAATATTACAAGTAATCAATAAATAGAATCATATCATATTGAAAGCTTTTGCACAAAAAAAGACATCACCAACAGAGTGAAGAAACAACCCACAGAACAGGGAAATTTTTACCAGCTATTCTACAGACATAGGACAAATACCTAGAACACATAAAGAACTAAAAAAAAAGACCCCCCAAAATGTAAAGCCTCAATCTAAAAATGGACATCTGAAATGAATAGACAATTCTCAGATGAAGAAGTACAAACAGTAAATATATATATGAAACAATTGTTCAACGTCACTGGCTATCAGAGTTGCAAATTGAAACAACAGTGAAATTCTATCTTACTACAGAAAAAATGGCATCAATAAAGAAATCAACCAATAACAAATACTGGTGACACTATCTGGACAAATGATCCATCTCCATGGTTAATGGGAGTGTAAATTGGTAAAATCACTATGGAAATAAGTATGGAGATTCCTTTAAAAACTAAAACTAGAGGTTCCATTTGACTGAGCAATTCACCTTCTTGGTATCTTCCTGAAAGAGTTCAAAGCATCATAGCACAATGATATATGCATACCCATGTTGATAGCAACACAATTTGTACTAATTAAATCTTGGAAACAACCCAGATGCCCATCAACAAATGAATGGATAAAGAAAATGTGGGGCATTTTGTATGTATCTCAGTGATAGAGTGCTTGCCTAACATGTATAAGGCATGTTTTTTTTTAAAAAAATGCAGAGATATGTTCTAGTTTTGTTGGGCTGGCAATTGACCCATAATTTTACTTTGTAAATAGAAAAATCCCACTGGATTAGAGATGTATATGTCTAGGTGCTAGCATAAAGTATGCCATTTCCAAATTATTTCATTTCTATGGTATGGAGGCTGACAAACAATAAATAGACAATATCATTTTGTTTAAAAATAAACTAGCAAGCTTTGAAGTGCACCAATCAAATTGTTATTTGGAGATTTTTCACAATTGTCTATTATAATCTTTGTTAGTATTGAAGTATATAATGTTGATATCCATATTTTTACTTTTAATGAATTAATTTTTTTTAGTATTTGTGATTGAAATCAGGGCCTTTACACTAAGCTATATTCCTCGACTTTGAGTTATTTTGAGACAGGGCTTGTATGTTGTCCAGTGTGGGATTGAACTTGTATTCTGCCCATCTGAGCTTCTCGGAGTGCCGGGAACACATCCATGAGCCATTATGTCTGGCTAATATCTTTTACTTCCTTTTTAATGACATGGGTTTCTGTTAGGCTTCCCACACAAACAGGATTAATATTATGCAGGAAAGATTTGATGGAACACAAGAAAGACAGTATGTGACAGAACAGCATAAAATGGAAAAGGATTGTAGAAGAGCAAACTACATTTTCTTTACAAAACAAACAGTTGTCAAAAGTCTGCATATCTAAGCTTCTTGAATAATAATGGGAAGTCTAGATGGTTTATCAGCATTTTTCAATATTTGCAAGATGCTGAAAACATCCTGTATTCATCAGCAGAACTTCATATACTCCAACTTAACCCACTTATAAAACTGTGTGTCTTTATTTCAAAACTACCAAAACAGTTACTGAAGCCTTGGGCAATTCACAGGGATTACCAAATTGCCACAGTTCTTTAAGTACAGAGAATGAGACACAGGGGTCTTTTAACATTTCTTGCCTCTGTATGTTTATTTTTCCTAATGGATAGGACACAGCATCTGTTGTTCTCATAAACACAGTTCAAAAAGTCGCATTATACAACTCTTCTTGCTTGTTTTGGCAGGGGAAGTATTCTAAGTATAAAATATATCTTGCCCTAAAATTCATTTTCTGTATTGCAAACCCCAACTCTCCTTTTTATCATGAAGTCATATATACCTCATTCTTTTCTTTTCTTTTTTTTTATTTTAAAAATAAAACAAAGAAAACGTTAACAAACAGACAACAATTTACAACACAGCAAAAGAACAATACAAACAATACAGAGTTACAAACAAAGTGGTGGGAAATTAACAATACTTGTTCTATTACATATTGATATCTTCAAAGTGGTTATTCAGGAAAACAAATAGAGACATGAAATATTGATCAATCAAGGAATCATTAACTGTTTCTTTCAGCAAAGAAATGGAAGACAGTATTTCAACTATGTTAAATGCCCTGTTTACACATACATACAAAATTTTTCCTTCTTTCCCTTCTCTTTTCCCACATCCCAGTAGACCTTTACCCTTGAGCATTTTCCTCTTGCTTCACAATGTCTATCATACCTCCTAGTTCCTACTCACTCTTTTAGGTTGTACACTAGTGAGTCAATGCGGTGCTTGCACATGCACGTCTGATTTATTTCACTTATGAGTATGGTCTCTAGTTGTGACTATTTCCCTATAAAAGCCTCTAGTTTATCTTTCTTTATACCTGAGTAATATTCCATTATATAAAAGTACCACAATATTTTTATCCAGTCCTCAGTGGATGCACATTTTTGTTGCTTCCACAATTTAGTATTTACAAATTGTGCTGCTATGAACATAGGTGCACATATATCGCTGTGATATGATGTTTTTAGATCTTCTGGGAAAGAAGGGGAATAGCTGAGTTGAATGGGATCTCTATACCTAGTTTTCTGAGGAATCTCCAAACTGATTTCCACAGTGGTTTCACCAGCCTTCATTCCCACCAGCAGTGGAGAAGAGCTCCTTTTGCTCCACAGCCTCCCAAGCATTTGTTATTAGTTGATTTCTTAATGCTAGCCATTCTTGCTGGGGTAAGGTGGAATCTCAATGTTGTTTTAGTTTGCATTTCTCCAATGACTAATGATGTTGAACATTTTCTCATGTATTTATTTGCCATTTGCATTTCAGGATCTGAGAAGTGTGTATTCATCTCAGCTGCCCATTTTTGGATTGGGTCTTTGAATATGGGAGGGCTGATATTGTTTAATTCTTTATATGTTCTAGATAGAAGTTCTATGTTGGAGGGCCAGTCAGCTAAAGGGCCAGTCAGCTTTTCCCAGTTTGTGGGTTTTCGTTTTACTTTGCTGATAATTTCTTTAGATGTGCAGAAACTTTTCAGTAGGATGAGATCCAAGTTGCTGATTCTTTGAAGTACTTCCCATGCAGTTTGGTTTTTGTTCAAGAACTCTCTGCCTACCCCTATGTCTTCAAGGTTTTAACCTACTTTCTTTTTCAGTATATTTAGTGTTTCTGTTTTAATATTGTGATCTGTGATCCATTTTGACTTGAGTTTGGTGCATGGTGATAGATTTGGGTCTATTTTCAGTCTCTGGCAGGTGGCAAGCCAATTTTTCTAGCACCATTTATTAAAGAGGCTATAGTTCTTCCAATGAGATTTTTTGGCCCCTTTATCAAAGATTAGGTGGCTGAGTGTGTTTTGGTTGTGGCTGTTTCTACCACTCTGTTCCATTTATCCTCTGGTCTGTGTTTTAGCCAGTACCAGGTTGATTTTTTTACGGTAGCTTTGTAGTATAATTTCAGGTCAGGGATTGTGATTCCACCTGACTTGTCCTTGTTGCCCAGGATTGCTTTTGCTATTCTGGGTCTCTTCTGGTTCCAGATGAATTTAAGGCATATTTTCTCAAGATCTGTGAGGTATGCTAATGGTAGTTGAATGGGAATTGCATTGAATCTGTACAGTAGTTTTGGGAGTATGGCCATTTTCACAATGTTCGTTCTTCCTAGCCATGAGCAAGTAATGTTTTTCCATTTTCTAAATTCTTCTTTGATCTCTTTTTTCCGAGTGCTGTAGTTTTCATTGAATAGATCTTTTACTTCTTTTGTTAGATTGATTCTTAAATATTTTGATTTCTTGGATGCCATTGTGAAAGGTATATTTTCCTTAACTTCTCTCTCAGTCTGTTTGTTGTTTGTGTATAGGAATGCTGTTGATTTTTGAGTGTTGTCTTTATATCCAGCTACACTGCTGAATTTGTTGATTAATTCAAGGTGCCTTGTTGCGGAATTTTTGGGGTCTTCCATGTAAAGCATCATGTCATCTGCAAATAGTGATAGTTTTACTTCTTCCTTTCCTATCCTTATTCCTTTTATTTCTGTCTCTTGTCTAACTGCTCTGGCCAATTGTTCCAGAACGTTATTGAACAGGAGTGGTGAGAGCAGACATCCTTGTATTGTATCTTATTTTAAAGTAAAACCTTTCAGATTTTGTCCCTTTAGAATGATGTTGGCTGTTGGTTTGTCATACACAGCTTTGATCAGGTTGAGGTAAAGGCCATCTATTCCTGTTTTCTGCAGATTTTTTATCATGAATGCATGTTGGACCTTGTTGAAAGCTTTTTCCGCATTTATTGGGATGATCATGTGGTTTTTGTCTTTGACTCCATTGATATGACATAGAACATTTATAGATTTGTGAATATTGAACCATTCCTGCATTCCTGGAATGAATCTGACTTGGTCATGATGTATGATTTTCTTCATGATTTGCTGCATTCCATTTGCTAGTATCTTATTGAGTATCTTTGCATCTATATTCATTAGGGAGATTGGTCTGTAGTTCTCTTTTTTGGTTGGGTCTTTCTCTGGTCTTGGCATTAGGATGATACTTGCCTCCAGAAATGAGTTAGGGAGAGTTGCTTGCTTTTCAATTTCATTGAAGAGTTTGAGGAGGGTTGGTATTAAATCTTCTCTGAATTTCTTGTAAAATTCTGCTGTGATTCCATCAGGGCCTGGGATTTTCTTTGTCAGGAAGCTTTTAATCAAGTATTGAGTGTCATTAATTGATATTGCATTGTTCAGGATTTTTATATCTTCTTGACTCAACCATGGTAATTCGTACATATCTAGGAATCGGTCCATTCTTTCTGAGTTTTCTATCCTTGGGAATAAAGGTTTTCAAGGTAGGTATTAATGATCTTCTGAATTTCTGTGGAATTTGTCATAATTTCATCCTTTTCATTTCTTATGGCATGAATTTGAGTTCTTTCCTTTCTTTTTTTGATAAGGTTGGCTAGGGGTTTATCAATTTTATTTATTCTTTCAAAGAAACAGCTCTTTAATTCATTTTTTGGAGGGTTTTCTTTGTCTCAATTGCATTAATTTCTGCCCTAATCTTTATAATCTCCTCCCTTCTTTGGGCTTTGAGCCTGACTTCTACTTCTTTTTCTAAAAATTTGAGATGCAGCATTAGGCTGTTTATTTGTTCTCTTTCTGTTGTCCTTATGTGTGAATTCACCGCTATATATTTCCCTCTGAGGACTGCTTTTTCTCCACAGCCTCACCAGTATTTGTTATTGGTTGATTTCTTACTGGGGTGAGATGGAATCTCAATGTTGTTTTAATTTGCATTTCTCAAATGACTAATGATGTTGAACATTTTCTTATGTATTTATTTGCCATTTGTATTTCTTTATCTGAAAAGTGTGTATTCATCTCAGCTGCCCATTTTTGCATTGGGTCTTTGAATTTGGGGGGGCTGATATTTTTTAATTCTTTATATGTTCTAGATAGAAGCCCTTTGTCTGAGGGATAGTCAGCTAAAATTTTTTCCCAGTTTTTGGGTTTTCTCTTTACTCTCTTGGTGATTTCTTTAGATGTGCAGAAAGTTTTCAGTAGGATGAGATCCCAGCTGTTGATACTTTGAAGTGTCTCATGTGCAATTTGGTTTTTGTTCATGAATTCTCTGCCTACCCCTAGGTCTTCAAGGTTTTTACCTACTTTCTCTTCCAATAGATTCAGTGTTTCTGGTTTAATATTGAGATCTGTGAACCATTTTGACTTGAGTTTGGTGCATGGTGATAGACTTGGTCTATTTTCAGTCTTTGGCAGATGGCAAGCCAATTTTTCCAGCACCATTTATTAAAGAGGCTATCGTTCTTTTTCCTCTTCGAAATAAAAGAATGTGTACTCATCTCTATATTGGATAACACAAGTATAGAAGGATGTGAAAATATCCTAACCAGATCAGGAAAGGACATTGGTCACTTGTAGCATCCTTTCATGAACTAGTACCCAATTATATAACTGTACCTATTTGCAAAGGAACATAGATAATGTAGCTAAAGAAAATATTCCGTAAATTATTGGTCAAACTAAGTGAAATATATCAGGATATCATCTCAAATCTTAACTTGAAACAATTTAGTACACTTGATAAAAAGTACATAAAACAGAGGAAGAGCTAATACTTCTGAAGCCAAGTTCAAAGTGTATGAAATAATCCGGGTTGACATAGCAGAGCTTTTTAAAGAATTGTGAATCGAAGAAAAAGTATAAAACTTCACTATGAAAACACCCTTCAGTACCAAAAAGAAAAGGAAAATCCACAAAATATATATTTACCAATCTTAGCATCTTAGGGTATAAACTGACACTGAATTTCTTATGTGACACCTGTTTCTCAGTTGTTGCAGTGTTATATAGGGCTAGCCCAAGAAATGATAAAGAAAAAATTAATTAAATTTACTTTCCATGAAATTGCAGAACGAACGATCAAATATGTCATTTTCCCCTTCACTCAGTGTATGCACACATGATGCTGCAATAGCAATGGATCTGCTCTGTAATCAGATGCTTGGACCAAAACCAAAATTTGGTCACAAGACATTTTTTCAGGGAAGTCACCATTTTATTTTTCTGTGATATTTGCAGCTGTAACAATGTGTCAACACTTCTAGTCACATCACACATTTTTTAAAAAGTGTCTAAATCTTCCCTTGTTATCCCACAAACTATAGTATTGGCAGATACTTTGCCTACTATATGTGTCTAACAAATAGTAGGTACTCAAGGCATACTGCTATTAGAATGAGTAATGGATACCAGAAATTCTTCTCACTGCTGAATTATTGAAGAACAGGATACATGTGCTCCCTTGCAAGGAGAAGAAAGTTGTTCAGAGTATAAAATATCAGTGATTAGTTTTTAAAAATTTATAGAGAGAATTTACATTTTCAAGCACCTTAGTGAATTGATAAAAATACGCAGAAAATGAATAATACAAATATAAAGGTATAGCCTTTGTATGACTATATATGAAGCATTTGTATATTAATGTATACACAGAAATGTATATATGTATATGTATGAATACAGATATCTACATAATTTAGGCATATCAAGTGAAAATAAAAGGTTTCTACCTAAGATAGAAAATTTTTATGATAATTATTGACATATAAATTGTATAATTTGATGGAATTCATTATGGTATTTCCATACAGATATAGGTCATACTTTGATCATATCTGTTCCTTTCACTCTTCTTCTACACTTTCTTCCCAACCCAACACCCTTCCAATCCCTAATAATCCTTCCTTTGCTTTCAATTTTAGGTCTTTCCCTTTTCTCGTTCTCCTCCTTCTCCTTCTCCTTCTCCTTCTCCTTCTCCTTCTCCTTCT
>NW_004955535.1:1475358-1523845 GCF_000276665.1 Chinchilla lanigera
CCGGAGAAAAACCAAAAAAAAAAAAAAAAGTAACTAGAAATACTTAGATTTTACTTTAGTTTTTAAACATTTCATATTTCTGCTTCATATACCTTAAAACTAGTAATTACACTTCTAATTTTAGGATATATTCCTCCTGACTATTCTTTATATATGCTAAATGAAAATTTCCATTTCTTCATTAAATGTGAATTCCTTAGAAATTCATGATTTTCCCAATGTATTTATTTAAGAAAAGAGAAAGAGTATAATCTTAATTTGCTCTCTTTAGTATATGAGCTGCTGAAGTGACCACAATTTCCTCTCTTTTAAGTATCAAAATGTTTCAGTGAAAATAATTTTCAAGATAATTAAATATTTAAAAATAAAATTTTTATTAACTATTTTAATAAAAAGTATTATGTAATATTATTCAGGTGTTTCCTGGATTTTAATACATGTAAATATACATATATATATTTAAAAATAAAACCAACACTTTTGATGATAAGGTATATAATTTAGAAAATCTTAAAGTAGTAAAAATCTGTATATGGTCAGCCCAACTAAGGTAAATTTGATAAAAACTATAAAATCTGTTTGTTCACATTAGTCACACTCCTCAGGCCGTTGTTCATCCCTCTTTCTGTGGACTAAACATTCAATAAACTGTTTACATAGGGTAGTAAAATATAATTGTCCCTTTATCCATAATTCTTAACTGGGGTCCCTATAACCAAAGACAGTTTAACAAGAGGAAAATGAACAAAAGTATACTGACCAGTACACGACATGGTGTACCTCCCTAGCAAATTCTCCCCTCCAAGTTGAGCAAAACTCAGAAGTAGCTTAGATGTCTGGCTTCCATAGTACCTTACACAAAGAATATATTTTTAGAACAACAATAACACAAAGAATGTGGACCTCCAGTCCCAAGGTGTGGCAGATTGTGGGTGAGCAAGTAAATGAGAAAATCATGGTAAAGGAGGACTAGTTAGCAGTTTGGTAGTAGATTTCTCTGGTGCTCTCTCTAGGCTGAGAAGAATTTGTAGTTGTCACTATTCATTAAACTTTGCTCTTCCTGGTTGAGAGGGACAGATGGATTTCTTGGTAAATTTATGTCCCATTTTTAGACAAGTAAGAGGAGGACAGAGATCTTTGCTTACATGCTTCTTCTGAATTCCCTTCAGCTGAAAATCATCCTCATGTAGAAGTGGCATATTTTTGAGATGACGCATTCTACTTTTCTATATTTATTTGGCTGGGCCATCAAATGTATTTTGATATTTTTGTTTATGGCACTTTCAAAAATGTAGCTTGATGTGTTGGAACACAATATTAAAATTTTCATAAAAGTGAAATATGTATTGAGTTACTTTCTAAAATCACAAGATTCACAAATACTCTTTTCTTTTAAAATATAAATATTTCCCATCCACCTTTGAATACTTTTTTCATTTTACCGAAAAATTTCTATCCAACGCTTTTAAAAGCTCATACTTCATGGCACCATCTAAAATGTAACTTATAACTCCTGTCATTATTTAATATTTGAAATGATACTTTATCATTGCTTAAATCAGTGTGAGTACATTAACAAGATTTGAGAGCCACTCTGTAGGACTGAGCCATTATCCTGTGATTTTATACTAGATCAAGTACTGTGTTTTCATTACTTGGGAAAAAAATAATGACCTTTCAATTAACTCTTATATTTAACATTTTAATCTTAGCTTTACCAATATTAAATATATCTGGGTTGAACATATAAGAAGTTGGAAATTATCTGGGTCACAGTTTAATCTAATTCAATTTAAGTTGAACAAATATAGTCATAATTGACAATTTACCAAATCAAAGGCCAGAGTTAAGTTACACTCTAAACTGTGTTGATTTGAGAGTAACTACCCTTAAATTTTAAAACATTATTCTGCGGGTGCTGAAGCTCTTTCAAGAGTATTTTATATGTTAACAAAAATTTTCCAAACGAGATGATTTATGGAGTCTATTACTTAAAACAACCAATGCTGTCATTGTAACTACTGTCTATGTCTTTATGAATAATCCTATTTCACTTGACCTGCCTCAGGGTATAGGATCACAGTTGTCTTTATGGCAGTGTGCAGGCTGATCCCTAGCAAAGATTTCCTGTATTATATGAAATAATCATACAAAACTAACTCCTTGCCCTTCAATATCCAAAACACCCATCTTATTTCTTTTGAAAACTCAACATATATAAGTAGAGCAAAACTAAATCTTGACAGTCTGTGACATTTCAAGAACAGAGCAATTTATATTAGAAAAATGGACAGTGGGGGCTTTCTGTCCAAAAATTACTTGTTACTGGAAAAATGTGCCTCAGAGAAAAACCATACAAGTAGGAATTTTAAATAAAACTCATATATACATCTTTGAAAGCATAGCATTTTTCACAGAATTTAAGTAAAGGACAAACAGAGGCATGTTCACATCATAAGGAGTCATTGAACCTAAACACTAAAATAGCTCAAGGATCATAGGAAATGTAGTGCTAGTACTTAGCGTATATTAACTGTCAGGAATTTCCGTGAGTTATCTCATTTTATTCTTTTTTTCATGTATTTATTTTTATGTAACAAATAATAATAGTGTGTATTTATGGAGTAAAATGTGATGTTTAGATCTATGTATACATTGTAGAAAGATTAAATAAAGCTAATTAATATGTTCATTGCCTCTCCAACTTATCAATGTCTTGTGCTAAGAACTTGTATACTGTTGGGTGGAATATAAATTAGTACGATCATTTTGGAAAATAGTATGTAAGTTTCCCAAAACACTAAACATACAGTTACCATATAATCCAGCAGTTATATTCACTACTAGGTATACGTCCAAAGGAATTAAAATTTCTGCATAAAATTGTTATCATTTAATACTTAAATAACATTTCAGGACTGACGTTAGTATCCCTAATTTTCATATGACAGAAAGCAGAGAATAGGTACGTAACCTACTCAAGGTTAAACAATGACAGCATCAGGCCTGTGAAGGCTTTCAGAGTGTCAGTGTTCACCTAATTAAATAATCTGTTGCTATTTTAATTTGGGCCTCTCAGCCATTCACTTGTTGATAATGAGGTTCAGGATATGATACCCCAAAACAGATTTTCCTAGCACTTGAAGAAAGCAGAGAAGCAAAAATGTCTCTCTGACTTTCTCCCACTCTTCTTCCCTGAAGCTCTTTATGAAAGAATTTTTTGGCATCCTTCTGAAGTAGGCCATCTGACCCCTCAGGTGGCCTATCCCCAGAGGAAAGGAAAATTATACCGGGAATAGAGAAGAATCTTAATGAATAGATCTCACTAAGTTTCCCGCACGTTTTTAGCACCAGATCATAGTTTTTGTCCCTCAAATGTATTTCTGCACGATTATGCAGTGTTAATCAAACTTAGTATACATCTATAGGACCCCACTGAGGGAATCTTCTTAGATGACATAAAACTTATAAATAACTAAATGTGAATATTTTTCTCCTGTCATTCTGTCTTTGGTTATAGAACTATCAGTCCTGAACCACGTGATCAATGAGAAAAGAAATCTCCCCTACATTATCCACAGGACAATATAGGAGAAAAAAAGCCTGATGATCAAGTATCCCACCACCTAAGTTCCACTGTAATGAACACATGCACCTGTGCACACACACACACCCTAAAAATAAAGTTTCATAAAAGTGACATATTTACTATAGCCACATTTTAACATTATTCCAATTCTTTATGGTTTTCTTTTTAAATTAATGATAGTCATGGCACATGAATAAAACAAATCATTCTCAATTCACAAATGAGTTGCCCCAAAGCTTGCAAAGCACTTATCTAGATGATTTACCCAAACTGCTTCACTAACAAAGTCAGATCCTGAATTTAGTCATCTTTTATTTGATAAGCATTGCTCTTGCCTCTTGGTTTATAACTTTACAAGCCCACGAATTTTTTGTATCCTAATTTTTCTCAATATTAGATATGAATCAAATTCGAGATGAAGTGGAAGCATTGCGAGAAGGGTAGCCCATGACTACAATGCACAGGTTCAATAATTGGTAAAGCAAGCTGATTTTAGTAAAATCCACTATATATTTTTCTTTTCTGGAATGAAGTATAAAATACAGACATTCTGTTTTTAAGGAAATAAAAATAAAAGAAATAACTGTAGGTTCTGTGCATATTTTAATATCTTACATCATCAGTCAGAAATTCTCACCTGAGGACATTTGGAAAAGGCAAGTTTTTAGAAATAAACAGAGTTAGGAAGTTTTGTGCTTAATGAGAACATGCATGTTAATTTATCTTCAGAAATGACAGGGGGAAGTTTTTGCACAATCAAAATAATTTAAATTAGGCATGTAGACTTTTCTGCAAAAAATATGGGTCACCCATCATTCCCAGGTATAGGAGAAGATGTTCCAGTACTCCTTTTATTACCAGAGCTTTGAAGGCAGCATGTTGTCCTGCTTCCCATTGTTTGGATTTTAAACTGATAATTAAACCCATTGGCATTGCTGCTGCTTGGATTACAACTACGTACAACAATTAAATTTCTATCAGATCACAGATCTACATCAAAAAGATAGCTCTTTAAAATGTCTTCACTAAAACAGAACTATTCTAAAGCTTCTGATTGCTTTCCTCAAATTATTAAGTATGTATTTGTCTTTCACAGCAAAAACCATTTTAAATTTCAAAAGAATGACAAAACCATATTCTGGCGTGACAGATTTGCAAAACTTCCAAGAAGAAAACAAATGGGAGCACTTGCAATATGCAATTGCAAGTTGTGAAATAGCATACTAATGCAGAGGATTAAGTTGTTTTTCTAGTTAACTTTTGAGAAAAAATTCTGGATTTTTAGAAATGGCTAATTGGTTTTGGCATGTATGATATTTTTGGTCAAATTATACTAATAAATGTCAATTCCTCATATTCCTTGAAATAAAATGAGAGTCTGTAGCAGTTTTTAAAGTGCAGAGAGATTGATTTTATTTTTAGACAGCAATGAGCTATATCCATCTATATGTATATTATTGCCCATATAGCCATTGATGATATATGTATAATAAAATGCACATTTATTAGTAATTAATTTTTAGACTTGCGCTGTCCATTAGGCAGTGGCAAAAAAAAATTAAACATGAATTAGTGAAAGGAAAATATGTGGCATTTCCATTGAACATGAAATCAATAGCCACGTGTCTCATGGCTGCCATACAGTACAGTGCAGCTGTAGAACATTTTCATCATCACAGGGAAGGATTAGGCCATTACAACATTGGCCATTTAAAAACCTTTGCAAATATTTAGTACATACTGATCATCTTCCAAAATGCCAACCCTCACCTCTGTGTATAGCAAAAAGTAATTCACTTCTGAATATAGGAGAGGGCTTGAATTTTTTTCTAAATAAAAACATGGCATCCAAACTGAATTGTCAAAAATTTAAGTGTCATGTAAAGAGCTTTAAAGACAAACAATGTTTAGGTAAGACATCATTTTGAAAAGAGAAAAAAATAACGAAACATGTGCTTGCTATTTTCTAGTTATAATTATAATTAAGTGAAAATGAATTTTGACAATTTGGAGAGAACATTAATATGACAACTAGTCCTCAAACTGACCCCAAACTGAGGTTGTCAGATACAATACAGGACACTAGATTCCTTAACTCCAATTATTCTGAAGTTTTGCAGAACCAAGACTGCCATACAGTTTCAAGATGCATAATTTTGTTGCCTTTCTGTTACCATTACTAGTGTATGTTTAAAGAAGAAGCAAAAATGTTGTTCAGAGGAAAATGGATGAAATGTGAGACTGTAATGTTAAGTGAAATTAGTCAGCACAGAAAGTTAAATTTCACAAAGTTTCTCTTATATGAGAAACCCAAAATGTAAAGTAATTAAAATGTAAAATAAAGGAGAGACCATAGGAAACAGAGAGGCAGAATTTTTGGAGATGACAAAGTGGATCAGGCAAAGCAGAAATTGGAGAGTAGTGGCAGTAAAGGTATTGTTAAAAGGTTAAGAAATTCCATATTTGATTATGTATTCTCCCAAATGAATGTATCTATTATCTACCACAAATAATACACTAAAAAATATAGAACAGGGACATCCCATTTCTTCTTGTTAAATACCAACCCTATGTAAGTAACTTTAAGACCATTTCAAACTATGAGACAGCAATAGCTGAATGCCTTTTCCCTAGATATGCCTGTGCTAAACATCCATATCGGAGCCATATACGAAATACTGTAGAACACAAATCTAGCTTGAAACATAAGACTTGATCACATTTCAGTTGTTTATAATCATGAATCATTTCTTGTGCAATGAATTTTTTGGTGTTTTACATTCTAAAATTAATGCTTTTAATGATGGCATATTGTACTAGCTAGAATTTTTACAAAATTAATGACTTTCCCTAACCTCCTCTCATTATTTTGGATTCGTATTTTCAGGTATCAGCCAGCTCTTCTCTTTTTTTGAAGGAAAAGAAATTTGGTAGAAATAACGGAGTCAGTCCTGGATTAATATGGAATATGGTTTTAACAGTGACTGATGAGTTACACTGCAGTCTGTAGATAAGAGTAGCCATCTTTTTATAAATTCTAAGTTTCTTCCTTGTGTTATCATCCCAGAAGTAAATGACTTTTTTATCAGAATTGGCATGATCTAGGAGATATTTATAATTTCCTAAATGTAGACTTGAAAAGAAAACAAGGACCTCAAAATCTCTTAAGTCTTTATATGGATGAATGAGAATCCACAATTTAGTCAACACTGATAAATAAACTCTAACCCCAGTGCTTTTCATTTGAAATTTTGATGATTCCGTACATGGCAATGTGCTCATCAATCCAGGTGCTAGATTACTATGCATAGTAACATTGCATGTACCTAACTAATACAAAAACAAATACATATTAATTGATTGTAACTTTTCTTATTTTTACATAGTATTATGAAACCTTTAGGCTATGAAGCAGAAAAGCAAAAAATTAGACAACTATTAATAATAGGATTAATTAGATTCTGGCCCTGCAGCTAAGAAAATAAAGAATTAGAATAGCAACAAAGATTTGCCATTATCCAAGTGACAAAATACAACTAATTAATACTAATAAACTAAAGTCAAATCAGATACTATTTACAGAAAGTGCTCTTTCTATATAGGAAAAATTTAAGTAAAATAAATATGACCTCCCAAAGATAGAGAAAATTCAATGGTAATATAATGTATTTATTTAAAATATATAATGGCATCTTTAAAAAATATTGAACCTTATAGTACAGACATGAAATTTTGTCAAAAATTAAAATACTCCCTCAAAATGTGTAAAAGAAAATTATTTTATCTTTTTTGTATATGTGGAGTTCAAATAGATTAATATTTGTATCCAGGAAATATGCTTCTGCTCATACTTTTGCAACATTAATCATGACATTTTCTAAAGTACGTACTGTGACGTCATATTATTACATATTGATATGTACCATCATGATGAAAGCCGGTAATTTTCTATTTTTACTTTGGTGCTAATCAGAGTGTTTGTTCAAGTTGCTACATCATTTTCAGAGAGAACTTTGAAAATGAAAATGGCCACTGATTCCCAGACCAATAGAATAGTGGTGTCAGATGAGAGATATTTTGTAGTGTTTTGTCACATTTCATTTTGATTTTTACTTTTTCCTGTTTTGACATATGTTCGGAACTGGAATGCTATAAAGTTTTTATTGCCATAAGTTTGAAATGACCGTATTACTCATAAGCTGGAGAGTCACAACTGAGTGTTTAGCTTCTTTCAAAGCTGTAGAAATAAAACTTTATAGTACCCTACCCTAGTACATGTTGTTTTGTGTGACACATTTTATTCCATTTTACTTTTCTCTTTATTTCTGCTCATTATTTTCTTCTTGAATTATAGAAGAATTTGTATTAAAGATTTTCTAATGTATAGCAGTTTTATTTAAGCTATACTTTATGGTACACTTAAGCATTCTTTCTGCAATTGTCTTTGAGCTTTAATGACCATCTTTTAAAAAAATTTGCCTGATCATTTTAAGTACAGTTCATCATGATATATATTGAGTTGAAATAGTGATTGCATTGCAAAAAGTTAATGCTTGATATCTAAGCAAACTATAACTATTGGCTGAGATGAGAAACAAATGATCAACATTTGCTTCCTCTTACAAAAGTAATTCGAATTACCAATGCAGTCATATTACACAATTTGTATACATCAGTAGAACATGAGCCTTTCTCTTATACGTTGTGCAATCCAGCTTGTACAAGCATATCAGCATCTCATGCCGCAAGTGTCTATACTAGAAAGTGCTTCTAGAATTAACTTATCCCAGAGGGAACCTATGAGCAGTGTGCCTGACCTGACAGCCTGAAGTGATGTGCTCAGAGTGGATCCGATAGGCAGTTATTAATTTTAAGCTCAGGAAGCAAGCTTATAAAATATCATCAAATACACCAAGAAATGCTTCTCCATTGAAGACTTAAAGATAGTAAGGACATTTCTCAGATTTATTGGAAAAGATTTCAAACTTTTCATTACACCTCCAGATCATGAACTGGAGCTTTAGAAGATTCTATTTTAGTGATTTCCAGAGGGCTGCTCATCTCTGTTAACAAAGTCAGAAGTGCATGTGCATGACTGACTTAGATTCAAGAAAATAATGTGGTTGCTAACATATTACTTTTAAGTCATTGTAATGAATACTGAGATATAGCGGTTTTCCTATTTATGAAATTGATTTCTCTGACCAAAACAATTTAAACTGAAATCTCTCCTTTAGTGTGATTGGACACACACACACACACACACACACACTCTCAGTAATAAACATAAATACACACAAGTCAACACTTGTGATATTTTACCTATAGAAGTAGAGAAAAATAATACTAACTTTTAATTTTGTTAGAAAGAATTTTACATATAATATATATGGCATATATTATTCAGGTATTTCAGAATTAAATATTTTTGTCATTTTAATTTTTTACCATTTGTATAATTTCTATTTTGTGGCTAATTCATGCTAGAAATTATTCATGCAAGGAGGACACATTGTCACATAGACAACATTTCTGACAATTTATGGTTTATGTTTTAAGCAATTCATCTAAGTTTTATGAAAGAAGTACATGTCTAATTTATCCAAGAAAAGTAATAAAGAGATTTTGTACTTCTAAACTTTGAGAGACCATAGGGCAGCCTCCACAAACGGCAGGGTAGAATCCAGTTAATTGGAAATGTCTTTGTTTCATGCTAAATGGAAAGGAGAAAAGAAAGAGTTTCCTTCTTCTATTAGAATGTGGCACTAAAATGATAATGGCACTAAAATGGGTTAACATGGAATGATAGCAAGTAATAGGACTATGTACACTTAGGTGTGGGGAAGAATCACCAAAACATGTAACTCTTCAACAGTGTGTGCCTCTGTTTTGTCTGGCTGCCACGCTTGGTATTTAGGCCATCTGGCTCCTGGAAACTGGTAATATTTGCACTCTCACACATCAATCATACTGGTATAGAGGCTATTAGAAAGCACCAGCCAGATAGGTAACATGCCAGGACTGAAAAGCACTCAAGAGGGAGTGTCAAGCAGGGGGCTTCTACGGGACTGACATTGACATGCGCATTGGAGTGACCTTTCGACTCATCTAGTTGTACCATTGATGTCACTGTTCTGCTAGAATAAGCACGTAGATGTCAGGTCATAAGAGGCCTCACTTATATCATCGATTTTGCCTGTATAATTCAAATAGAATGAAAATATGATCTTCAGCACTAGCTCCTTTGCCTTTTGGATATAGAAAGATTATAGACCTGAAATTGTCTCACATTTCTGATTAATATACAGACAATATCAGAAGTAGCTGTACTATCCCATTTGTAGATCTATAGTATGGTACTAGTTTTTGAACAGAAATACTAGATATTGTCTACCTGATATCATTCTAAAAAGGGGAGACATGAAAGAAAATGCACTTCCATCCCTTAAGTCTTTTACCATATTCACTGAAACTTAAAGGAAAAAGTACATTTTACATGAAATGAAGACAAATTTTCAGTACATTGAAAAGGAGAAATATATATATATATATATATATAATCCCTATATATCCCTGTAATTCAATTGTTTGAACTAATTGTTACTATATTTTATTTGTTGTTTTGATGGTATGGATTTAACTCAGGGCCTCCTGCATACCAAGCATATCTTATAGTATGAATAGAACCCCCAGTCCTTCTACCACTGATGGTGAACCTTTTAGAGCTTTCAATAATACAAACACCTTTTGCACCACATTAGACATAGGTTCATTACCTCTTCTCTATAGTTGTTTATTTGAAAATTGTTCACAGATACCTTTGGCAAGTTTTACATTACTTTTGTTTTCTGATGCTGATGATAAGAGGCATTAAAGAAAAACTCTAAAAGCACCTATAGGATTGGCTATTTTATTTCTTTCCAGACCTCTGGATGCTTCCATGCCATATGACTAAGATGAAATGCTCCTATATCTTCATTGTTTTAAATCTTAAATTGTCTAAGGTGTGTTGTGCATTGTAGAACTTCTAGCTTTAAGCATAGTTAAAGCTCATTTAGCTCTTTTAAGCGGCTGTATGATTCTTTGCTTTGTAAGTTATCTCACCTCTGATATTTCTGAAGTCATCAAAGTGTTTTTAAATGTTATTATATAATATATAGTACCTATTAATATGATAATATATATTTATAAACACATACAAATATATTTTATATTATATAGAATATTTATGTAAATTTCCAAATAACTGATGTGTGCTAAAGAAAAATGATTGATAATTGAAAAAAAAATCACACCCACTACAAACTCAAAGACCCAGTACAAAAATGGGCATCTGAAGTGAATACGTAGTTCTCAGATGAAGAAATACAAAAACTAAATTAATAAGTGAAAAAAATGTTCAACATCATTGGTCATTTGAGAGATTCAAATAAAAACAACACTTAGACTCCATCTCACTCCACAAAGAATGGCTAAGATCAAGAAATCAATAACAAACATTGTCAGGGCTGTGGGGAAAAAGGAATGCTTCTCCACTGTTGGTGGAAGTGTAGATTGTTATATCCACTATGGAAATCAGTGTGGAGATGCCTCAAGAAAGTAGGATTAGAGGTCTCATTGGACCCAGCTATTCCCCTTCTGGATATTTGCCCATAAGAATTAAAAATATCATACTACAGGAGTATATGTTCACCCATGTTTATAGCAGCACATTTTGTAGTAGTTAAATCTTGGAAACAAGACAAATGTCCATCAACCGAGGAAAGACTAAAAAAGATGTGGTATTTTTATACAATGGAGTATTACTCAGCTATAAAGAAGGATAAATTGGAGACTTTTATAGGTAAATGGCTGCAACTTGAGACAATACTCAAAAGTGAAATAAATCAGACCCACATGTGTAAATATCGTATTGTCTCCCTAGTGTAAGAAAATGAAAGAATAAATAAGATCCAAAATATACAATAGATATTGGGGAATGGGAAACAAATCTGTTCAAAGGGAAATAGAAACGGATGGCAGAAAGGAAAAAAGAAGGAAGGGAAAAGGAAAAAAGAAATATATACAAATATTAGGATACCCATATTACTAATTTCTATTAGTTCATTGAAAAGAAAGGTTTGTGCTTATATCATCTGATCGATTTTGCATGCCTGTATCTTGTAATGTGAACAACTACTTTGAAGATAACAATACACAATGTATTAACCATTGTTACTCTCCTACTATCTTGTTTTGAAAATTTGTATCCGTGTTTTTATTTTTTTTCTCTTTAAAATAAAAAAAAAGAAAAAGAAAATGCAAAAAAGAAGTCTGATAAATTATCTCTGGATAAACTTAAAAAATAGGCTTGACTTGTCTGTCTAAGTGTAATATAAATACTACTGGTATAATATCATGTTCATAATAGAATAACATGTTCATAACAGAAATACTAAAGCTATTGGTGCTCAATGAGTGCTAGGTACTTGATGTGAGTAAGTATACCATTTTCATTATTTCAATTATTTCCGTAAAATAACATTGTGATGTTACTATTACTTCCATTTTATAGGGAAAATGACGTATGGGAGTGAGAAAGTATAACTGATGAAGCTATAAGTGTACTACTTATTCCTTAGTTTCTTAAAAATAATTATGTGCTAGAGGAAAGCTAAATGTTCTTTAGACATTATATTATATATATATATATATTAACTGTACATTTCCAACAACTTCAATAATAAAAAACTAATCAGTGATGCCCTTTGAGGACAAGGTAGTTCTGTAGTCAGGCCCACACACGCAGTGTTTGACCTTTATAGGATTCAGCAGTCATCAGAAGGAGCTATTTTTCCTGCTTTGGCATCTGCCTACTTGGGAAATCCTCCAGCTGTGGTTTTGGCAGCTCCACGGCTGCGAGCGCCTCTGGTTTTTCCGCAGTAACTGGCTGGGGCCCATGTCCCTGGGCTAGCCTATTATGTTGGAAATTACTTTCCTTGACTCAAATCAGAAGAGTGTAAGAGTTATTGTGAAGTTTTCTGACATTTCCCAGATATGTTAGAAATTGTTTAATGTTCTTCAGGAGTAAATTTTGGGTCTAAATTTATATTTTTCTTGTGACTGGATCCATGTGTTACAGTAGAAGTTCAGGAGCGAATGCTATCATGAATGGCAATAAAATTATCCTGAGCTCTTAAGTGTAGCAAATAGTAGTTTAATTATTTATATTTTGAATTGGAAACGTAGTCAAATTTAGAGTGCATTGTGCTCAGTAAAACACCGTCTGAAGACAACATTAGAATACATTGTACTGTCTTACACTGAGGTTGAAACACCATAATAGTGTACATATGTTCTACTTCATGTTGTCTTAAATTACTAAAATTCAAATACTCATATTTCTATGTAGCTGTACATGGGCATATGCATATGTAACGTATACCCACATGTATACAGACATGTCCATATCGAAATGATATCTTCTTAGGTAAATGGTAGAGCTTAAGATTTCTTTACCAATATAAGATAGGAATAGTTAAAGCATGAAAATGAAATTAAGCATACTTCCTTCATTCACTTATCACCAGTTTTCAGAATTAGTTGCCCTATGGCTACCTTTTTAATTATATTGCACATCTTTCAATAAAATATTGGGAGGTTGATAATTGAGTGACAATTCTAATGTTTTCAGTGGAAGACCTGAAGCTACACTATTAAAAATCTAGTAAAGGGAAGCAGAATAATATTTCTTTATCCATGGAGTTAATTATACAGACATCACACTATGCAAATGCTAGGGAAAAGGGTAATACAAAATTACTTAAAAGGGTTCTAGTGATAGGCAGCCCTTTATGCTAAAGCATATTTAAAGTGCTGCCTCCTTTACTCCTGTAAATTGTAATGGAGATGAACAATTATTATTATTTATGGAAGTGCTTACTATATGCCTGGCTTTGAACTAAGGGATTCACATATTATGTAGCACATAACCACCCAAAAAGGAAGGGACTATTATTACTTCTACTTTTATAGATAGGGAAACTAAAGCATAGAATTTAAGCAGGTTGTCTATAATCACACTCCTACGTGCCTCTGGTGGTCACTTTGCATAGCTTCTTCTCTTGCTTTTCCCATATCCCTTAAGAACACATTACAGTGGTACTTCAGTTCACAAACTTAATACTTTCCATGATTTTGGTTGCAAACCAAGTTGAACGAGAACTACTTCAAACTCAATGGTAAATTTCAATGTTGAACTTACGGGGAAATTGGATTCAGTTGTCGTCCAACTTGGTTTGCAACCAAAATCGTGGAAAGAATTAAGCTCATGAACAGAGGAATCACTGAAGTAATTTTAGATAAGTGCTGCAAAGAACTGTTTGTATTAACCATGGCTCAGAACATCCTACTTTAGTAATTTAAATTTTTCTTTAGCTGACAGAAGGGAATACATTTAGTTTCAAAAAGAAAAAAAAAAAGACAAAGCTTCAAATAGAAAAGATGCTCTGAAGATCAGCTCACATATATAAAGTCCATTCAAATAACTTAACAAACGGCTGGTAAGGTCACATCATGTAGCATCCTCTAAAAATAAATTTGCATAAATTTTAATTTGCTCTAAATAAATACAAGATAGGATTCTTTATATAGTGAGTAAAATAAATGCAGACATCTAGTGAAATTGTAGCAAAAAGGGAAAATCAGAATTGACTTTTTATAATTTCATGTTTATTGAGATCATTGTAAATGTCCCCACAGATAAAAAAAAGCAATACAGAAAGATTTTGTGTGGCCTTATCCTGTTATTCTCAATAATAAAGTGTTGAGAAACTATAGACCAGTATCACAGTTGGAATATGAACAATTACAGTCCGCCAGTTTTATTTTTATCTTCCCATATGTCTATACTTAGTTATGTGCTTTTTATCTTATGTGTAGTTACTACTTGATGGAAGGTGAGATACAGACCTAACCGCGACAGCGAATACTTTCTCTGCTCACTTATTCTTGGCTTGTCTCTGTATTGTGTCTGCCCATTGTCCACAGAGCATAATATTGTCTCACATACTCCTATTGGTTTGGGTGGAGGCATGAGCCCATTTGGAATGACTTCTGATGCTAGCTGTGGGTCACAGAACTCAGGGTATAGGTCACATCAGCTGGGTGAAGAGAAGTTACCCAGTTTCCGCAGGCCGGGTGTAACAAGCTTCTGCAATCAACTTTCAGAATTATCTTTGGTGGGTTCTTAGCGTCAGTGTTTATTTTTGTATTAGTAGGAAAGGAACAAAAGTGTTCTAAAGCATTATTATCCTGATGAGGAATATCCAAGTTGAATTTTTTCATGAGAGAAATGTTTTATATTTATGGTATAAAATTATCCGTTACATTCCTACAACAATATATTTGTTTAAAGTTAGATATGACAGGTATGATAAAACTATTATTTAAAATAACATATATTGAATTCCTACATTTCATACCCAGTGGTAACTTGATTTCTCTTGGCTTCTACTCTACTTGGGATAAGTGAAATAAAACTTATACTAATTTCTGTTTGGTATAATATTGGACTGTGTGGAACCAATTTTAATATTCATGTCACTGTAAAGAAAATGAATATTTCTCCTCACCTGCTTGTGCTTAAAAAACAATTGTTAGGAATAGCAGTTGATATTTAGTATCTTGGGACATTACACCTATTATTAAAAAAGACAGGAAGTTTATCTTTCTGGTAAAAGAGAATACAATTTATATTCACCATGAATATTTTTAATTAAAGTATAATCAACAAAACATCCTGCTCTCTCTTCCTTAAAATTTTTAAAGTGTATATCCTCTTTAACTGCTTTTAATGAAATTCATGTTACTGATAATAGGCTGAAGTCACTGACATTTGTTGGATTGGCAGCTTATAATATCTTAGAAGATATTATGTGATTTCTTGGCTGCTTTTATTCTGTATTTTTTTCCAGAGGCGAAACCATATATTAAAGAAATTATTTTTTCTTGCACAAATAATTACAAATGCATTATTTTCAACTAATATATTTTAGAATCATTGAGACATTAACTTATTTTGCTCCAACTTTTTGTAGGTCCTAGTAAGCATAATCACATTTTGAAAAATCACTTAATTATAATGAAGAAATAATTTGTATTTATAAAATTTCTCCTAAAATTGCATGCGATACCTGAAATTTTGTTCTACCTTTGTTGTAAATGCTGAAAATTAATATTAAAATGGTAATTGCTAACATGAATTTCTAATGCAGTGCTAATTAGTTAGAAATTTAATGTCAGAGTGTTAGTATTTCAGAAAACAAATTCTACTTAGTGATAAGAATAATACTTAATGTTTAATATGGCTATAACTATAAACTATATAAAATTAAAATTTTTCTAAACTCAAGTGATTTTGTTAACCTTGGCTTGAGAACAATTTGGAAGGACACTCATCAGTAAATTTCAGTTTTATGACCAAGGGATAGGAAGCAAATAATATGGATAGCAAAAGAAAAATAATAGAAATGAGGGTTTTGCATGAGAAATAGACTGGATTAGCAAACTATAGAAAATATTGAAAACCACACAAAAGAGTTTCATGTATATGCACTTAAATCTTGGGCCTCTCCTTACCTTTTACTTCAAATATCTAATTGTGGAGGAAACTACTGCCCTTTGGGCCATGTATCGCCAGGTCCTTGAATTCCCATGGAAATAAATTAGAGGACCTTTTTAGTGAAGGGCATGGGGAAATTTATTAGGCAGAATCAAAGAACCGAACACTCAGAAAGAAGTGTGGGTGCTGGACAGTGAGACACTTCATGGTCTGCAGTTTACGTGGTCTTGGAGATGTTCTCAAGACTGATGATTTAGGATGTGGGTTCCAACTGTCAGGTTACTCATTAGTAGGTGAGGTTAAAATGCAAATCACTTGCATGTATTTATAGTTTAGAGATACTGTACTTGGTCAATAGTGCTTTTTTTCCTTTAAGGTTGAAGTCTGTGGAATATGTGAATTTATACTATTAGAAGAAAAAAATGGGCCCAACTTACAGATTGATTGTATCTTTAAGACTTTTAGAAATACAGGTTTCCAAAGCCTGGAAGAGAAGAATAGGCTTAGGGGTGAAAAAAAAAGCATTGTAACCTTGGGTAACTTTGTTTCCTGAGGGTACAGTTACCTTAAAAGGACAGTTTTCAAATCAAGATTTTATTGCTTTCTTATTTCTTCTCCCTTACTTCACATGTTTCTCTGTTAGGTTTCCAAGGCTGTGAGAAAAAACAAATCTGAAAATAACAACTTTAATGAGACAAAGTTCAATTTGTCTCATAATTTCAGATGTTTTAGTTCATAGTCATCCGGCTCTATTGCATTTAAGGCCTAAATGCATCATAGGAGAAGGGCATGCTAGGGGAAAGTTGCTTATTCTTACCATCCAGGAAGCAAAGAAAAAGACCAACAAAGACTGTGCTGGAGGCCTTTCTTCTTTTCCTACTTTTATTTTTCTGGGCCCCCAGACCTTGGGGCAGTGTTCCCCATGTTCAAAGCAGAGCTCTCCGATCAGTTGCTGTCCTGTGTGCGAGTCATCTCTCGAAACACCCACACAGATACACCCAGAAATTGTCTTTACTAATTTCCAATCATGTTAACAACCACAATTAACCACTCATTAAGAAAGCATCTATTTTTTTCTAATTCTATGATGTATGCTATTGGTATTTTGATTGGGAGTGCATGAAATCTGTGTAAAAATTTTGGGAGTATGGCCATTTTCAATGTATTGGTTCTACTTACCGAAGAGCAAGGGATATCTTTCCATTTTTCTGATATCCCCTTCAATCTCCTTTTTCAGCATACTTTAGATGACAATGTAAAGGTCTTTTACTTGCTTTGTTAGATTGATTGCTGTAGTGATTGACTGATCATGTCAACTTGACAAGTTTAGAAGCTTAACTAAATTTGGCTCAGGAGTTGGTTCAGCAACTCTACACCCTAAGGTGTAGAGGAGCCAACCTAGGGTGGATCATCACCTAGATGATATAAAAGGGAAATGAAGAAGGACAGAGGGACTTCCATTCTTCAGAGGAGCTCCAATCTTCAACTTCAGCTTGGCTTTTGTCTCCTGGCTTCTAGTGCAGACTCTTGGGCTTCCACCTTGGATCCTTCACGCATCTGTCACAGACCCATCAGACTCCTGATATGGACTTGCACAGAATGCGTCAGTGAACTCCAGACCCTGGACTGATTCCTTCCATCTTCAGTGTGCAGGCAGCCTCTGCATGCTTCCTCATCCAGCTCTTTGGCTGACCATCACAAGCCCATCTTGTAATTTCTTATACATTTGTATATCTTGTGTTATACGTGTTTCTCAAATAAAACCCTGACTGGTACAATTACTAAGTATTTTTGATGCTATTCTGAAAGGCATGATTTCCCTATTTTCTATCACAGTAAGTTTCTTATTTGTGTACAGGAAAGGTATTGATTTTTCAGTTGACTTTGTACCCAGCAATGCTTCTGAATTGGGTTATTAAATGTAGAAGTCTTCTGGTGGAGATTTTGGGGTCTTCTATGTAGAACATCATATCATCTGCAAATAATGGTGATTTAAATTTTTCCTTTCCTATTTTTATTCCTTTTATTTCTTTCTCTTGTCTAACTGCTCTGGCTAATGTTTCCAGATCTATATTGAATAGGAGAGGTGATAGTGGACATCCTTCTCTTTTTCCTGATATCAGATTGAAAGCTTTCAGTTTTTGACCATTTAGTATGATATTGGCTATTGGTTTATCATAGATGGCTTTTATTAGATTAAGGTAAACACCATCTAGTGCAATTTTCTGTAGAGTTTTTATCACAAATAGTTGTTAAATATGTCAAATGAATTTTCTGTGTCTATCTAGATGATCATGTGGTTTTTGTCCTTGTTCTTGTTAATATGGTGTATTACATTTATTGATTTCTGTATGTTGAATCATCCCTGAATCCCAGGGATGAATCCTATTTGGTCATGGTGCATAATTTTCTTGATGATTGCTGAATTCTCTTGGCCAGCATTTTTTTTCTGTGTTCATTAGGGAGATTGCTCTATAGTTCTCTTATTTGTTTGGGTCCTTCTCTGGTTTTGGTATTAAGATAATTCCTGCTTCCAGAACTTAGTATGGGAGTGTTGTTTCCCTTTCAATTGCAATAAAATTAATTTGGAACTAGTAGAGCCCTAGAATAGGAAAAATAATTCTGGGCAACCAGGATAAGGCAGGGGACATCACAATCCCTGACTTGCAATTATGCTACAAATCTACTATGATAAAAACAGCATGGTACTGGCAAAAAAGATCCAAGAATCAGTGAAACAGATTAGAAGATGCAAAAACAACTCTAAACACACTCAGACACTTTTTCTTTGACAACGTACCCAAACACTTTCACTGGAAGAAAGAAAGCCTCCTTATAAATGGTATTGCAAAAACTGGTTTACCACATGCCAAAGACTAAAATGAGACTCATGTCTCTCACCATGCACTAAACTAACATTGATATGGATCAGAAATTGGAATATTAAAACAGAAACATTAAATCTGGTGGAAAAGAGAATAGGTAGAACTCTTGAAGACATAGGTGTAGGCAAGGACTTTATGAACAAAATCCCAACCACACAGAAACTATCACAAACCATCAACATTTCATCTTATTTTAAAAGCTTTTGCACAGCAAAAGAAATCACCAACAGAGTGAAGAGACATGCGGCAGAGTGGGAAAATAATTTTGGCCAGCTTCTTCTTAGACAAAAGACTAATGTATAGAATATATAAAGAATGCAAATAATTAGACTCCCCCAAATTTAAAGAACCAATCTAAAAATTGTTGTACGAAATGAATACACATTTTCCAGATGAAGAAGCACAAATGGCAAATAAACATATGAAAAAATGTCCAATATTACTGGTCATTCAAGAGATGCAAAGAGAAACAATGCTGAAATTCATTCTCACTCCAGAAAGAATGACTATTATCAAGAAATCAGCTGATAACAAATTCTGGTGGGTCTGTGGGGGAAAAAACGACCCCTTCTCTACTGTTCATGGGAGTGTAAACTGGTGCAACCACTATGTAAATCAGTATGAAGATTCCTCAAAAAACTAAAAGTAGAGGTTCCATTTGACAAGTCTATACCCCTTCTTAGCATCTTCCCAAAAGAAATAAAAGCATCGTATCACAGTCATGTTTGCACACCCATGTTTATAGCAGCATGGTTTGTACTAGTTAAATCTTGGAAACAATCCAAATGCCCATCAACTGATGAGTGGATAAAGAAGATGTGTTTGTTCTTACACAATAGAATACTACTTAGCCATAAAGAAAGATAAAATTGAGATCTTTCCAGGTAAATGGATGCACCTTGAGTCCATACTCAAGTTTAATAATCAGACACACCTCTGTAAATATCACATTGTTTCTCTGTTGTGAGTAACCAAAAGTGTAAATAAGGACCAAAGTGTATACCAGGTATTGTGAAATAGGAAGCAAATGTTCAAATCGAAAGGGGAACTAGGGAGTGCAGAGAGGAAAAGGAAGGAAGGGACAAGAAAAATGAGAAAATAAAGAGAAAAATGGAAACAAAGCTTTTGTGAATAAGGAAAGGGAGAAGGCTTGAAAGGAAGGGAGTTGAATGGGAATAAAAGAAGAATCAAGATATGTCATGTAAAGGTACAAATTCCCTATGATGATTGTGATCATTATGTATACCTAAAATGTACCAATAAAATGAATTAAAAAACAAAAAATAAAGTGCTGCTAGTAACTACAAAAAAAGAATGCTTCAATTAAGAATTATCTGAGTTTAGTTTTTGGAGGAATTGAGCACATGTGTCTGTAGCACCCTTCATTTTGGAAATCTGCCTCCTTGATTTAAGTTCTGTATGGGATAGGTCTGTTGCCATAAAATGCTACAGTAGATGCTACTAGGCAAATTGTTACAAGATATACAGAGCAGGAAGACTCCTGTCATGCCCACTGTTAGCAATTGTATCTTTGACAAAATAGATACATCGATCTCTGACTCCTCTCTCTGTGATTTAAATAAGAACCTGAATGGGGACAATGTTAAACTTCATCAATTTGATGGAAGAAGAGGAGATAGAAGAATGATGCTTAGGAAAAGTTGTTTCTTTGCTCTATGAAAGATATTTTTATTAGGGCTCAGAAAATTGTACACAATGTTCAGGTCTGAGAAGTCAGGTCAGAATCAAAGTTTCTCTCTGACATTCTCCTACTCTTTTGTCTCTTACCTCTCACTCTCCCTTGAGGCAAACCATAGGAACTGGAACTTCTATTCCCCGACATGGGTTGTGGAAATCAGGACCTGTTACCCCAAGGCCAGCCGTTAATTCGAATACCTCCCATGTTTTTATTTAAGAGATGTCATTTTTGATCTACCTGTTTGTAGGCTATAAAACCACACTCCAGAAATGAAGGGATGCTGCAGAAGAATATGGACAGGCCTCACTGGACTTCTACACTTCTGTCTATTAATGTTAGAGCGTACGCTGTGCAATCATATTTCTACATAAAATCCATGCTTTACCAAACCTGAGCCTCAGAACAGATAGTTTTTCCTGGGACTCTGGGTCTTTTATTTGAAGTTTCCATGCTATATAAAACTATAGTCAAAGGAGTTTGTTATGCTTCTCCCTTCATACCCTGTGTTTTGTTATAGGAGTGTTTTATAGGAGTCTTTAGAGTCCACATGAAAGGATCAGTCATCCTCCTCTGTCACTCCTACACTTTGGAGTGAGTTGGAGTTGTAATTCAAGGACTCACTATAGAGATGACTTCAGTAATCCTAGTAATATTGACTAGAGTAAATGAGGAGAGTAGGAATGGAAAAGTGAAGATATTTGGATGAAAAAGTATATTTTATTGGAGTCCTAATGGTGTTCATTTGTGCACAAAATTTGCATTTGTCTATCTTATTATACTTATGCCCTCCTAACCCTCTGCACTCCATTTTCAATTTTTCACATAGAAATATATTTTGACACATTTATTCAACTTGTTGCTTAAAATTTTTTCCTAGCTGTCCATTGATATAAAGTTGATTATGTAACACAGCTCTACCTTTGCCTGCCATCTCTTTCTGATTCTCTACCCCTCTGTGACCTATCTATCCAAATTCCTGATCATGAAAAATAATAGATAACTATCAATTTTTTTCATCGCTTTAGGTCACAATTTAATTTTTTTTGCCCTGCCAAAATTTTTTAAGGATCTCAGGAATGCTCACCCTCTGTCATATATTAGATCAGTTAGCCCATTATGTACCCTCAAAGTATCCTATAGTCTCCTTCATAACAAACTGCGTAACCGAAGTGCACTCTTTGTTGGCCATAGATGTGATGTTTATAAATTTTTCTTTTACACCCATAAAAACTTTTTGCTATTGCAATGGAATTTTAAACAAAAGGATAAAAGAAGTGCCAAAGTGGTTACCATAAGCCAAGGAAAATTAAATACAACCAAGTAGGTAGTCAGACTAAGTAATTATTATTATCTAGCATGAAAAATGCTTTGGTAATGACAATAGTTCCCGTTACATGAATTAGTTTCAGGAACAAAGATTAACTAAGCATTAAGTACTCTCCAGAGTAACTGTAAGCCTAGAAAACAAGTAGCTTGCATATCTGTCCTCTGATTCAGGTCCTCAAATAGTTCCTTTATTTTGGCAAATCCACCACCACTAAAATGAGATGAGATTTCTATTGCCACTTTTTAATCCTGACATAGTTTTGTACAAAATTAAGCCCCTGATATAGTGTGGAAAACTAAGGTTTGATCCTAAAGAAGATATAAATTTCCAGGCCTCTGTTGTGCTCAGTCTCATTTGTTCTGTCTAAAATTTTTGTCTCTGAGAAACAATTTGCTAAATGAATTTCAGCAGCAAACCTAGTGTAAGATTCCTCTTGTGGAGACAGTACACAAACACTAACTCTTTTTGACCGTAGTTGCAATCAGGTCTTCATGGGGTGTGTATTTGTGGACTATCAGTGGAAAGCACTTCGGTGGTAACAGCTGGACATTTTAAAGCAAAGGAAATCAAACTGTCTCGAACATCTTGTAAGAAATTGTACACAGAGCTTGCCATTTTAGGGAGGCAGCATGAGCTTCTGATTCACTTCAAATTTCCTGACATAAAGGCAGAAATGTAATAGGAAAATACATAATATGAATCTGAAAAGATAAGGCATTTGTCTTGGAGAAAGTTATAGAACAAGTGGGATGGGTCCCTGTCTCCCATTTACTAAGACAACTGGCACTGCAGTGCCTGTACTAGCCCTAGTGTTTTTCATAGATAAATGTGCCCCTCTGGCTTTGCTCTGTATAATAGGCTGTTTCTTCCTCTTAGCAGCCGTCCTGCTCTGGGTCTGTGAACACCATGGGATTTGATCCTTTGAATACTTTTCTTTTAAAGGAATTGTCCTGTTTCTCCAGGTTTTATTCAGTAAAGGTCAGCTCTAACTGGGAATAGATTTGCTCATGTTCCTATGCTGTGGGACAGAGTTCCTTCCTCAGTAGCTTATCTCTAGTTTGATTCATGTTTGAGGGGTGTTTTTAAACAAAGTTTAACTGGCTGTTATAATACATTTTTGATACTTAACTTCAAAATATGATAAAGAAGCTAGATATTTACCTATTATGTTGAGTAGAAAAATAATTAATAGGCTCCTGTCTTTTCCTGAATAATATTCTCTTCCTCCATTCTCTCCCCACATAACTTATAATAGTGTTTTGAAGAATTCCTTTACCAGTTAGGAGTCTGTCTTGCATTTGGTTTCTGACTGCAAAGGAGAGCTTTGAGGGGTCTGGTAGTTCATTTTCTTTGGAACCAAGTTGATCATGTTCTTAAAACAGAAACCTGAAGATGTAGGAACAATTCAATATACAACCATCTTCCAAAAAATTAGGAATACCATCCTGTTTTCTAAATATGCATACATCAGTTATTTTAAAAACTTTTTTTCTTATGCGCCTTGCAGGTTTTAAGCCCTACAGAACTCAACACGCCTTTTTGTAAAATATATTTTATAGTATTCCTATTAGTATCTTCAAATAGAATTTACTAAAAATTTAATTTACTCATACATAATTTCAAAATAATTCACTAATAAAGAACAAATTAAAGGAGATTAATAAAAATAACAGGAAATTTTCATTAATAATTCTTCAATCAATAATAAGGCTTCATACTTGTATGGCTAAATATAATACCTGTGCCTAGAATTACCAGGAACAGAAAGCTTTAAATGCTTTTAATGCAGGTATGTGGCATCAGTAATTAAAATACCATCAGTAGCAGGGCTAACAGTAATGGAGTTTTGCCATGTGAGCTGTAATATTAGTAAACCTCTGAGTAAAGTACAACTTTTCCCTTTGATTTATTTGCATGATAGTTTCGGTCTTTGATAGCACAGTACATATTTAAATGAAAAAACACCATTTTGCATGTACATGTAAAATGGTGCCAGGTTCTGCATGCACATAATTATGACTTGGTTGCTACTTCCTTTGTAAAAGTTATTTGAACAGGGAACAATGATTTGTTGTGTTGGACTGCCTTGTGTGATATTATTCGCACAGCTCACAAGACCACTTCTGGCTTAAAGGAAGGCTCAGAATAGTGTTGTTTGTTTCAGTTGCACACATTGCTTCTTCCAAACCAAAGCAGGATTTTATCAATAAGGAAGAAAAGATTCTCTCCTATCCATACATCCCAGCACTTCGCCAGCCCCTTAGTCTTCAAGACCCTAATGCAGTTGTTTGTTACCAATCTATCAGGAGCTGCATTACTGTCTATTTTTCAGGATTAAAAAAGTCAAAAGCTTCTAAAGAAATTTAAAAACAAAATGTGGAATGACCTTCTCTGGACTCATTACGCCTTTTGAATTGGTAGAATTCATTCATTTTTCCTGTGGGCCAACCATTGATATTTCATCCTCATAACCATTTCTTTGCTGAGCTTATTAGATATTGGGGAGCATCCAGCAATATCCATCACTCTGTGTAATCAGGAAGAAGTTGCCAGAAAAATTAATGCTTCAAGATACAGATAAGCAGATTTTCCACTGACTCTGATTATTCTAAATGGTGTTTTTAGTCAGTTCTAGTGTAAATTTCAAGGACATTAAAGAAGGCGCTTGAGAATAATGACATATTAACCTAATACTTGCAGTACTCATCTTCACAGTCTTTCATTTATCTTCTCCAATTCAAGAAAACATATTATTTACCAACTGAAGTCCTTAGTACAGCACAATATTTTGCCAGAAGTTGACATTAAATTAGGAGGAATTGCTATCTCAGAAAGCAAGAACAGGCTCAGTTAAAGGATGCCATTCTTTTTTGAACCATAGGTTTTGACCTAGAAGAGTTTATTTCATACCCTTTCTCATGGTAGTAAACAAAAAGGGAAACAAATGCCTACCATCTGCACATTAAAACCTGTCGAATCACTGGGGAATTGGAATTATTGCTTCTGTGTGTTTGTTTTTTAAGCCTCAAATTAAAAAAAAAGACTAGTATGTGCAAGCAGGGTTGAGTCTAACACTAAAATGAAACAAAAACAAATAAACCCATAGCAAGCTGCTTCTAAAAAGCCACAGCATAACAAAAAGACTTGTAAATATCTTCAGAAGACGGCAAGGGAAAAATATGTGTTTATTCAGAAATGGGGTATCCTGGGGACTTTTATAACAGTTTTATGGAGGTATTATTCATATGCTATAAAATTCACCCTTTAAAATATACTAGTCATTGTTTTGTTCTTTGTTTTTTTTTAGTGTACTCACAGAGCTATGCAGTTATCACACTATCTAACTGTAGAACATTTTCATCATCCCTGAAAGAAACTCTCTGCACATTAGCAGTCACTTCTGGTTGCTCTCTGGCTCATCCTCTGGCAACTACTGACCTATGTTTTGCCTGTTTTAGCCATTTCATATGGATAATATCAGAGGATATGTGGCCTCTATTATCTGCCTTGTTTCTTTGTACAGAATGTTTGTAGGACCATAAATACTGTAAAATATGTCAGTTCTTCATTATATTTATTTGCTAGATAAAACTCGTTGTATAAATATACAAAATTGTACTTGAGTATTTGGTTTTTTTTTTCCTCCATGTTTTGCTTCCAGTAGACCTTTTGTGTTTTGCAAATATCCCTATGTGTCTTCATCCCATAATTAGAATACAAGTTGTCATTCTGTTAGTGGATATGCCTTTTTCATGGAGGAACACAAATTTGAAAAGTAAGCTCTATCTTCTCATTGAGAAAACATCTTTGGATGGGTGTGTCTTCAATTGTTTGAGATTATATAGACATGCAGGGTATTCCACTGACCTTTGCTGTATAACAAGTCACTCCCATATATGGAAGTTTAAAACAATGATTTGTATTATGCTCACACATGCTATGAGTCATTAAATTCAAATAGGACATACATTTTGTCTGCAGTGCTCTGTGATATCTGGAATCTCAGCTGGGAAGACTTGAAAGCTCAGAGGCTGGGCCTGAAATTCTGAAGGGCTACACGGCATTTTGGTACACCTCTTGACTTCTGCCTTGCTTGGGATTCTTCTGGGACTTCTTGCATGAAATGTCAGAGTTATGAGCAACCGTGGAAGTAGCTATCTGGTCTTTTATTTATTTTTATTAAGTTTATTGGTACATTTTAGGTACAGATAATGATCATATTCATCATAGGGAATTTGTACCTGTATATGGTATATCTTGATTCTTCCTTTTTTCCATTCTCCTATCCTCCCTTCAATACCTCTTCCTCTCCTTAGTTTCAAAAATTTTGTTTACAGTTTTTCTTGTATTTTTTTCTTCCTTCCTTTCGCCCTCCCCCTCCATAATTACCCTTCTTATTTGAACATGTTCTTTCTATTTTAAAATATCTAATATCCATTATGGTCCTTATTTATATTTTTTGTTTTTCACACTAGAGAAACAATATGACATTTACACATGTGTGTCTAATTTATTTCATTTAAGAGTATATTCTCAAAACAATTATGGTCTCAAGGTGCATCTATTTACCTATAAATGTCTTAAGTTTATCCTTTATGGCTGAGTAGTACTCCAGTGTATAAAAATATCTCATATCTTCTTTATCTATTCATCTGCTCATGGGCATTTGGGCTTTTTCCAAGATTTAGCTGTTACAAACTATGCTGCTATAAACATGAATGTGCAGGGGCTGGGGATTTAGCTCAGCAGCAAAAGTGCCTGCCTAGCAAGCGGAAGGTCATGAGTTCGGTTCCCGGTACCGGAGAAAAACCAAAAAACAAAAACAAACAAACAAAAAAAATGAATGTGCATATATCACTGTGGTGTGATGTTTTTAAATCTTCGGGAAAGTGGAATAGCTGGATTGAATGGAAGTGCTAATCCTAGTTCTTTAGGAATCTCTGTACTGGTTTCCATAGTGGTTGCACCAGTATACATTCGCCCAAGAGTGGAGAAGCGTTCCTCATTTCAGATACCCATTTTTTGGATTTGGTCTTTAAATTTGGGGAGAGGTCTGACTTTTTTGCATTCTTTATATATTCTATATATTATTCTTTTGTCTGAGGAAGAGCTGGTAAATTTTTTCCCAGTGTGTGTGTTGTCTCTTTACTCTGTTGGTGCTTCATTTCACTGTGCAAGAGTTTTTAGTAAGATGAGATGCCAGTTGTTGATTCTTTGTAATATTTTCTGTGTGGTTGGTGCTTTGTACGTAAAGTTTTCACCTACACCTGTCTTCAGGAGTTCTACCTATTCTCTCTTCCAGCAGATTTAGTGTTTCTGCTTTAATATTTAGATCTTTGAACAATCTTACATTTCATTTGCAATCAGAAGAGACCTAGAACAGCCCAAAATAATTCTGCATAATAAAGGCAAGCAAGTCATGGGGCATTGCTATCCATGACTTGAAATTATACTACAAAGCTACTGTGATAAACAAAGCACAGTACTGGCAAAAACAAACAGAAAACACCCAACCCAAGGATCAGTGGAACAGATTAGAAGATTCAAAAACAGCACCAAACATACTCAGACACCTTTTCTTTGGCGAAGGGGCCAAACACCTCCACTGGAAGAATGATAGCCTCTTTAATAAATGATGCTGGAAAAACTAGCTTTCCACATGCCAGTGTCTAAAACTAGATCCATATCTCTCACTGTGCACTAAACTAAAATCAAAATTCCTGGTCTTTTATGACACAGCCATGGAACATGCAGAGCATCACTTTTGACCACCTCTTTTTGTTGAAGAAGTTACAAGGCCTCCCAGATTGAAGAAGAGGACATAGACCTTTTAGAGTGTTAAAAAGTTTTGATGCCCTTTTTGAAACCCATCTTATCTTAAACGTTACGTTTTGCAATTTGTGCAGTTTTGTGCATTCAATGTAATTGGAAATGATTACATGTAAAACTAGGATATTAAGCCACTGCATTTGTATACCCACTTGCTGCAGAAGATCCATTTATGTCAGAATCAGTTAACAAGGTAATCAGAATTATTCATTAAAGAAACCTGGAGATGGGAAGAAATTTGACTCAATTAGAGCTACCAAATTTGAATCTGTTGGGACTTGGTTTGATGGGATCCTAAATCAAATAGGAATTACAAATCATACACTCATATCCTGGTGAACAACCTATCAAATCTCCATAAAGGTGAACATTAGTTTTACATGGAATTTAATATGGACACAATCATATGGATAATGACATATACAAGAGGCATGGATGATAAATAGAATAATCAGTACGAATGTTATGGTGGTTACCATGTCAAGGTACAAATCCTGAGCTTCTTGTATATTTAGGCATTTAGTTCTCAGAACAATCCTATGAATTATTTTTTTATCTCTATTGGTATACAGAGAAACTAAAGTACTATAATGTTTACATCTGTCACCTTAGAAATCTAGCAGATATTTGTGTTTATTCCATGAAATTTGTTTCCCTGACTTCAACCTGTAATCCAAACCATATGGCCTTTAGTGTATTCCAAGGCTTTGATGTTTTTTAATTGGTGTAATAGTCTTGGCCATCATTTTCTATTCAAGTATGATTTCTTTTATATCAATTGACTATTCTGACTACAGAGAAATGTACAATATGTGGAGTTACATATATGTATATATGTCTCAGGTCTAATATGTCGTAAAATACCATAGGACATAGTCCATAGGGGATTGTGATACAAATAATAATATATTGTGGCTTTAAAAGGAGTACCAAAAACATGCTATATTAGTCAGTGCTTACTAGGGAAAAAGTTTTAATGCAAGGTATGCAAATATGTAAGAATTTCCAAGATTTGCTCACAATGGCTGCCCACAGAGTCAGGTGTGGAAGAGTCCAAAAGTCTGTCTGAATGCTGCTGATCTAAAGGATCAAGTTGAAGTCCTGAGTCCGTATCAGGAGGCCAAAGGGTCTCTAATAGAGGTTGATGAATCTGATCCCAAAGCCATGAGATGGAGACAATGTCTAAGACGAAAACTGGAGCTCCCCCAAAGAAACAGAAGGAAGGCTTCCTTCTTTGTTTCCCTTTTATATCTCTTAGGCATCCAGTCCATTGGTTGCTATCACTCACCCTCAGTAAATCTTCACAAATCTTCAGTGAATCTTCTTAGCACCCCCCAGGACTATACTTATCCAAATTATCTGAGCATTTCCTTCTCATACTGACACAATTAGTTAACTGTCATACATGCTATGTAAAAGTGGGGGTGATGAGAAAAATCATGAATAGATTCATGAAGAATGTGGTCTATGTACTAGATATTAGTTATAGTTAAGTACTTACTAATATTTTCTGAGTGCCATATTGTAGTATGTGACTATGGTGGCATAGAGAATGAATGATTAATCAGAGACAAGATTGTTTCAGTCACAGAGAGCACGCAGAGGGTCTATCTCAACTGAAAGCTCCCAGCATTAGGAAAACTCAGGAGAATCCCCAAGGTGAGAAGCCTGCAGTTTTTTTTTTTTTTTTTTTTTTTAGAAAATCAGTGTAAGTGAAAGAAGCACAAGAAAAAATGTTTGGGTAACGACCTGTCTCAAGCTAGGCAGTTTTCTTGGGGAAAGGGAAGGACAACAGCCAGATACAACAGGCCTCACTTATCTAAACTTCTTGTTCTTTAATCATTCACTCCTCTCACAGCCTGTGTGCTTTTGCCTTGCAGTTTAACTATTTACTACTAGGCCAAGTCCCCCATATACCATATATACCAGTTAGCTTAGGCAATGAAAATCCAGGTTGTTAAAAATAATTTCAAAATTATTTTTACTCCATAACCACTTTTTACTTGGATTTTCTTGCAAAAACTGACTGTTAATTCCTTCCATGTCACATGTCAAATGGCTTAGTATTTAAATGATTTTTTTAAAAAAATCCCACAAACTATTTTATGGTACACTTTTGCAGCTATACTTTGATTTTATTTATAGTTATCACAGATAATAGACCTGTCCTGAACTTAATACAGACCAAACAATTATCTTTAGTGTTGTCAAACATAGGGAAGTAAGTGAATCTAGACAAGTAAAACAAAATGTTTGTTTCTGTGAGGTTTAGAAATATTTTAGCAACAATTTAGAACAAATAGATTAAATTAAAAATAATTCTATTAATACACTGATACCCCAATTCTTGAAGACTTCTGTTTACAAACAATTCAGTTCACAGACAAAAGTGTTTGGCAAGATTTTGCTTCAGTTCGCATGACAAACATGACCATGGCCATCTTCCCCGCACAAACGCAAAGGTAGCCATCTTTTCCCAAATGATAAAGCAAAGTAAGTTCATAAACTGAGGCACCTCTGTATTTTAAAATGTCAAAGATCCAAATAATCATAAATAGTTAAGATACGTTAAGACTTTTCATGTTCTAACACTAAACACAATTTAGGAAATAGGGCTGGGGATTTAGCTCAGCGGCAAAAGCGCCTGCCTGGCAAGCGCGAGGTCGTGAGTTCGGTTCCCGGTACCGGAGAAAAACCAAAAAAAAAAAACAAAAAAACAAAAAAACAATTTAGGAAATACCCTCTGTATCATTCTGTAATCAGAATACTTTGAGGTTCATTATATCGGATGCCATAGTGTGGTGTCATGAACCATATGCTTCTCAATATCATTATTTGTATTGTAATATTTTATTATGTATAGAATTTACTTTCTTGAATGCCCACCTTATTTTTTAAGGTATTGGAATAAGTATTTCATGGGAAATTTATTAAAAAATGCAGATAATAACATATACTTCATGGGTTTGCAGTAAGAAGTTATATTTATCTAGATACTATATTCATCAAAATACTATATAGTTGATTATGTGTTGTGCTGATCCTATACTGAATTATTACTATGGATTTATGGGCCCATACTGATGTATTATTCAACAAAATAGCCTTAGTTTTCTTTTTTAAGTAAATGGTTGTTTCATTATAATGATCATTTAGCCTCCATCTGTCATGAACCTTCATTCACTTTGTTAAGAATATCATTTAATTGTAATATCATTGGTACTTTTACTAAAGTATTTTTTAAAGGCAGTGTTCTATAGAATTTAAAAAATAACATTGAGCTGGATGTGGTGGCGCACGCATGTAATCCCAGCACTCGGGAGGCTGAGGCAGGAACACCATTGTGAGTCTGAGACCAGCCTGGGCTACAAAGTGAGCTCAAGGCCAGCCTAAACAGCCTAGCCATACCTTGTCTCAAAAAGACAAAAAAAAAAAATCAAACAGCATCATTTAAAGACAGTAAGAAAATTGAAATAATAAGCATCTTATCTGGTCAAAGTTATTTAGAGATGAATATTCCTTTTATCCCCAAGAGAATTTCTGGATTTCTTTGGGAATTAAATATTCTGAATCAGCAATGATCTAGTAAAGTAGAATGCCACATCAGTTACTATTAACTTTTACAGTGACTCCAATATGACAACTGATGTGACATTTAGAAATTCACTTATATATGTATAAATGTGCTCATATGCCAAAGTATTTTCGAAAAACAGCAGTTTTCATGTGTCTTGTAATATTTGAGCCAACGAATAAAATCAATCCATAAAAATTGAAGGAGAGACGCATAGCCTGAAAAATTTCAAGGGTAAAAGTTTGCTCTATAAGAAAGATATCTCACTTTATTTTTAGATATGTCTTTTTTGTATTTTGCATAGATAATATGTGTAGGTATTTATTCTATTTTTAAAATTGGCAGTATTAGTACTAATAACTCACTGTAGTAACACAGAAACTGTTTTATCTTAACAGTTTAAGCAGTGGGGAACCTTTCACTTAATAAAATTTGTACATTCAAGAATATAATAATTTTAAATACACTGAAATTTACAAATTGATAGGAAAACTCTAGAAACAGCAAAAGAGAATACACAATTCAACTCAGTGAAGTACAATTAGCTAAAAAGTCATATTAAGCAATTTTAAATTTGAACATTTTTGTTGTATCTCACTGACAAAGGTAAAATACAAATACACACTTAGAGTGAGGGGAGTGAAGCCATCATAGACTCTGACGCACAGTAATAGGCTCAGATTTTTAAGATTAATTTGACTTTAGCTTTCAAATTTAAACATATAGTTATACACTCCATAGCAATTCTACTTTAAGATTTTGCCCTTTGTCTGCCCAAGGGTAAAGATATAAATCCACATAGATTTTTCTCTGTAGCTAGGCAGAGGAAATATAAATAGGGAAATAATCTAAATCAGTGTAGGTAGACAGTAGTCCATGCAAAGAATCATTATGCTAGAGTTCTAAATGAGATAAAATTATAAGTCGATATTAAAATATCACCACTATGTAGTATTAAGTACTTTAAGGGTAAAATATATGCATATATATTAGATTATTATATATGCAAAATGGTCTGTTTGCACTAAAACACTATAAATACCTACATAGATAAGCAAACTATGTTTCTGCAGAGCACGCCTCTTTTCATGGCAGTCATTTGGAAGTTTTAAGTACATCAAGTGGAATCTGGTGGTGATTAAATTTTCACCTATGCATCCAGCAGGAGGAAGGATGACACATGAGGATCTTTTTCTTTTGTAAATTGTATGTACAATTTTATATAAAAATAATTATGTAGAGTATATACGACTCTGGGTCAGTCTATGTATTATGACATATTAATGACAGTGGCTTATAATCAACAGAATTTTATTTGTCAGAGTTCAAAGGCTGGGAAATGAAAGATTAAGGCACTAAAAGATTTGGCGTCTATTGTGTCTGTCTCCTTTATCCTTGACATCTTTCTTATCACTGTGTCTTCACATGGCAGAAGGGGATAGGCAGCTTTTGGAGGTCTCTTTTATAAGGACATTCATTTCATTTTTGAGAGTATCATCCTCATGTCAAGATATTAGACAGTGGACTGGCTGTGAAAGAGGAGGTTAAAATGTTCCCAAAAGTAAGTTTATGAAACCTTGGGATCAAGAATTGGGCCTTTATTCATCTTTATGTTTGAGGCATTGAAAGGTAGTGGCACGAGCTAGTGAATATACTTTGCTTTCAGTGCCTAGGAAATGTCTTGTTCAGTAAAGCTCTGGCCCAGCCAAGCCCTAAAGAGTTCATGCATGTTATTATAATCTAAACTGCTTATGGCATGATGAGTTTGTATGATAATAGATTTGGTTTGGCTTTACTGGCCCTAATTATCATAGCTTGTTAGCATCTCCATGTTCATCTGAAAGAGCTCGGCTTCTCTTCAGGATTTCCCTCTCCAATTTGTATCATTGTCCCCTCAGAATATCTGTCACTCAGACAATCTCAAGTTTGGACTGAGCTAGACTCCTTTAGCACTGTAGTTGGCTGCTTCCCCTGGGCCTTTCACATCTCTATCAGTTAAATTACTGAAACTCTGATCTACAGGGATGTCTGTTTCCACAGATACTGCAGTTCAACCCTAGGTCCTGGGTCACTGCTTGTCTCAAGCTTCAGTTTAGTGCCTTGTCTGTTACTTCCAATGTACATGACACATGACAAGAGGAAAATTCCCATCGTCAGTATTATACTCTGTTAAAGGGATTCACAGCAGAGTTGATGGGCCAAAAGGGTAACAGTTTTAATAAAGTAGATCTTCAAATTTACCCATAGATTTTATATCCCAGACACTGAAGAGGCTGAGTCAGTTATGGGTTGAGTAATGACCACAAATGTGTTACTTTGACTCCTCCTCCACTCCACCATTTAGGGAAAATTACCATTTGATTTACTGTGTCTATATCTGCAGGACAAATTTTACCTTAGAACACTGGAATGAGACTTTGAAATTGTATAATTTTGCACTCCTCAAATCTGATTGGCATGAATGTCTATATTTTATCAAATGATGGAGTTTTTATTCATTCTGTTTTCATCAGGAGATCATTAGACCACTATGCATATTAGTTGTAAATATGTACTAAATGGTATCTCTTTTATACACCAAATGTAACTGAAGTTTTGCTTTGGAAAAACCAAAATACAATCCATTTTGAATCTTAAATACTGTACTTTAAGTAAAATTCAATGTCAATTTTGTTGCCCAAGTATAAATTATTGTTATTTCTGATTGCGTGTTTTCCAGAAAGTAAAGTAGACTATTCTTTTATACTGGCTTCCTGATTACTTGACTGATGTTCCTGAACAAAGAAAAATATAAATAATGTCTCTGAGAGCCTAGCCAGACCATAATGATCAGAATATGATTATTTTTAAGCCATAAAGAAGAGAAGATTTTGAAATATTTATTCTTAGCACATAATATTTTGTCATTAATATATTATAGGTACACTTGAATCATTAATATTTTATTTGTGCAAAACTTCAAACCTTCAAAAATTAGAAAATAGTGTGACAAAATTCATATATTGTCATTCAGTTTCAATATTTATATTATTACCAAACTTTTCCTCTCTGTACATATCTTCTTCTCATTCCTTAATTATTTTGAGGCCTTTACAGAAAATATATCACTTTAAATATTTCAGCTTTTATACCAAAGTGAATTATTTTAAAGTATAATCACAATGTTACTGCTCTACCTAGAAAAATAATATTCTTGCTTGGCTCAGTTTTTTTTCTTTTTCAAGATAACTTTATGTGTAATACATTTTTATCAAGTGACATATAGTTTTAGATATTAGAGGCTATTGTATTGATTAATTATTTCATTATGAGTAATAAAATACTGATACACTATTATTCCATCTTCAAGTATTAGCTGGAGTAATTCTAAAAGGAGAATTTCTCACTATTATCTATTTCATTGTACATTTCATACAGGAAGAGCAGAATAAATGCTCTAGTTTCTGTCCAAAGGAAACAATTTTAAAATAATAAATTGGCTCCTTAATCTTTCCAAAAGTTAATAGTGATGACTTATATTTATTATTAATTGCTCGTTTGTTTTGGTATCACTTAGGAAGGCATAGGATTAAATATGTTTAAAAATAACTAATCCATTTCAATATTTTCCTATTACTATGGTTCTTGATCCTTCTTTGTCCAACGCAAGCATCTTCACTGTGGCTTGTGAGTTCTTTTGAGATGATACTAATCAACACTGACTATATTTCCAGAACTTTTATTGCAAATCACCAATGGGCATTTGTGGGGTATAGGTATAACATTTTTCTCTGGATTGCTTTTCATTCTGAACATCTATTAAGTGACTGACATATACTAGAAGTTAAGGAAGCAGTGAAGCAGCAAATATTATTTAATTTTGTACTTGGGCCAATGAAATCAATCAAAACAATAGTAATAATTTATTACGGGGTTACCACAAAGTTGTGTGCAGAGAATAAAAGATGTAAGATTAGATCCCATCCTACATCTAAGCAAATTTTTAATCCGAGAAGAGATTTTGCTTTTACAAATTTGCATGTCTAGAGTTGACATCAGGCAGACTTTCACAGCTATTTAATGATCAGATATAAAGCAATATAATATGGACACTTAACCTGTCCTCTTTTAATTTAAGTTATATTAATCTATTCAGTTCACTTCAGGATAAAGATGGAATCATATCCCCTACAATCTATTATTATAATTTATTATCATCCTTACTTTTACCACCGTGGTATGTCTACAGTAATATTTCATTGATTTTTACATGTGAACTATAGTCATTGTTCACACGTTATTATAAAACTCAAACTACAGTGCATGCATTGTGTGTACAGATAGCCCTCGTTTAATGATCTGTTTAACAACTGTTCAGAGTTACAACCTGTGTATTTTTTGCACGACTTTGTACATCTTGTTGATAGATCCTCAATGTCTTTTTTTTTTTGGTATGGCACACCTTGTTTATATAATACTATAATTTTGGCTGATTGTACTGTATAGTAGAGTACTGTAGTATTATGTTCTGCTATACGTTATAGTAGTGCATGTAAGAGTTATGCTAATAAAAGGAAAGTCATCAAGTTCGAGATTCCACTGACCATTTCTTTGTTCTAAATATTGTAATTCACATGGTAGATACAATTCCTCATTTATTGACTGAGTCTCTTACTGACCTAGCCACAGAAATGTAACCGGGTCATTACACAAGGAATGTCTATATGTAAAGTATGTATATATGCATATTTATACATTTGGTCGAATAGGGTGGTGTTAGTCTTTGGCTCCTAACACTTCTTGCTGGTGAAAGGCATTTTCAGAGGAAGTATAGATCTGTGAAGGACAGCCATAAGGTCACATACCATATCATTACTGTTTTCTTCTTGTTCTTCTTTTATAATAGTACCCGTAAGGGTATTTTATAAAAGTTTCATTGGCTTTAATTTATTTTGTCCTCTGGTACTACTTTTCATGCTAACTTAACCGTATGGAACTGATGGCCTGGCTTGTGCTGCAGTGATATTGCCTTCCAGTATGTCAAGTACAGTAAATTAATTCTTATTTATTATTAAATCACATCAGTAACATCTGTCCAGCAATATTGGGAGACATATTTTATTTTAAGAAAATGATAACTTCACAAAAGTTTGACCTTTATATATGAGGGGATATATATGTGAATGTGTAATTTCCCTACTTCTCCTGAATAGTATTTCTCTACAAAGAAAAAAAAACACACTTTCTCCTAATATTAAAAATTTCTACTTAATGTTTTTTTATAATGTAGTGTTACTCAAACTTCATTAATAAATAGGCCAAGTTAAAATATTTTTTTTAAATTCCTTATGTCAACCAACTCTAATTAAAAGTATTTTTAAAAGTCAGTTATATAACCACACACATAAAACAGAAAGCAAAGCTTGATGATAAAAATGCACATAGATCTGTAATACCCAATTCATATTTTCAAACTAAATAAAACCCAGGTATGAAAAAAAATACAATTCAAATGTATAACCTCAATGCGTCTGACATATCGATTTTAGATAAATTCAATGGTCTTTTATGAGTATAGTACTCACTATGATGGTGCACATTCTTTTATTTTTACCATGTCTTTTTTTTCTGTGTATTTTGTAATTACTCAGTTATTTCACAGTTTTTATCTAATAAAACATTTGCAAAATTCTCATGTGTATATTACAACCATATTTTTGCTACCATGTAGTTCTATGCTCATGTGTCATCAGCTTCTTTCAGTTATAAAAATATAGTATTCTATTATTGCATACTGTATTCATTATCCTACAAACCAAAGCAGAAAATATTATGTGTAGGAAACTGAAATTTAAGCCTAATAATGTTGTTTATATAGAATTATCCCTAAAGAAAAATGTGCTCTTAAAACTGGGGAAAGAGTTTAATATAAATACAATATGTGCACAACTGTAACAACGTTGTTCTTGTTTTAGAAGAGGCCAAGGGGCAACAAGACATGCTGTAACAACTGTGGGCATTTTAGGAACACATATAAATGGGGTTGGAAATTGCATAGCAGGAAATTCCATAGTAATACTGTTACATAGTATGTCTCAGTCTGGTTAATGTTGCTATAACAAAATTTCTAATAGCGGGTCATGGACAAAGATTTTTGTCGCATAATTCAAGGTGGCTGGAAAGTCCAAACAGCATGGTGCCTTCATCTGATAATGGCCCCCTGGGCTGTGTCATGAGTATATGTCACATGGCATTGCATGGTGCGGGAGAGAGAAAGGGATCACTGATGAGAGAGAGAAACCAGAGACGTGGGAAAGGCTAGACTTGCTCTTTTATAATAACCCACTCTAAGAGAAGTGAATCTACTCTTAAGAGACCCAGTGCACTCTGAAAGTCCAGCATGAGTCTCTTTTCAGGGCAGTAAAGATTCAGTCTCTTACCCCTAGGCCCTAACTCATCAAAATCACACCACCTTTCAATACCATTACACTGGGGATTAAGCTTCTAGAGACTGTACTTTTGGGGGACAAATCATACCATTGCTTATTCAAATAGTAAAAAAAAAGCTTGAAATAACAGCTTGAAATGATATCGGTAATGAAGTCATTACAAAATAGTCTTTGCTTTGGGTTAAAAAATATTAAATTCCTTTACAATATGCTCATGAAAATATATGGGGAAATATAAACAAATAATAAAATGCAATTATTTTGGCTAGTGGAATCACATATATTAATCCATTATTTAATATTTCATCCAATATTTAATGAAGATTCATAGAATTTTTATGAACAATTATACTTGTAATGGATTTGCCTCATCAGAACATTCTAATATGCTTACAAGAACATATTTCAATCCTAAAAGAAAATGTATTGTGTATACTTAAAAATAGCAATGGAAATAATTGTATGCCAAAGTTAAACTGAATGGGTTGATTAAACATACCATAAAAAAACTTCATTAAGGAGTTATATTTCAGGCATTCTTTCATACTTCAAGCTTTTATGAAGTCAAGCCTTTTCTGAAAGAAGAAGAAACAGAAAGAAAATAGTAAATGAATACATGAATATTTAGACAAAATACAATAGCAACAAAAGCAGAGAGCAAGCCAGATCAAAACAAAATGAAACCAAAGAAGTGCGGTAAAATACCTTATGCTTCAACTGTGTTTTCTGAGTGGAAAGAGCATATATTTTATTGTCCCATGTTAAGTAGTTTCCAAAATTTCTATAATTATCACATGTACTTTTATGAGAAAAAATAGATTATAGCGTTCAACAAATACATTGAATGTAATCATATAGTATCTATGATGAGTATATACATATATATTCATATTATATATTTATATATATATTTACACATGTATACATACAAAGTTTGCAATTAAATATCATATTTCCCTTTTTGGCATGTTCTAAATGTCATGATATTTTGAGACCAAACAGTAGACAGCTAGATATATGTCAGAGAAAAGGATTCATTGATATTCTATTGGCCACCTCTGGTTTCTCACTGAGATCATTAACAAACTTTGAATAAGAGTCTATAAATATATCAGTCTAACCTAAAGTGAACCTCTGAAAAACTGCCAATTTAGTAAAATAAATGAAAAAGATTTGCATGAATGTTCAGGAGCAAAGGTTAGGTTAAAAGATTTACAAAGAAGACCATCAAAATGGAGAAAGGGTGATTGAGTCATAATCCCATCATTTAAAATGCAGTGTATATATGCATCCCTCTCTCTCTAGGTGTGTGATAACAGGACCTTGAATGAAAATTAGATAATCACACTCTAGAAATTATGAATGTGTTCCTTAAAAAGTATTTCTAATCGGGAAATATGTAGAATTTTTTTCTCAATCCTATTACCAGTCTAGTCAGTTAATATTTAAAAGTATTCACAAATTGAATGGAATATGATCAGAAAATAGTATCTTTACAAGATAGTAGTTCAATGAAAAAGAAAACTACCTTGTTGTTTGTTTGTAATAGTCATATGGGCCATAACTGTTTCTATAATATAACCTGGGCAGGTAAAATTTTGTTCCCTTCAGAATTATTTCCATTCCTTAGCTAACACATGAAGACAAAACTAGTCCTGCTGATCAAAGAATAGGTACCTCTTAAAACATAATGTGTTCTAGAAAAGCCAAAAATACAAAATGAATTGGCTACACCTTTTTTTTCCTGAAGAATTCAAATTATAAAAAATTATCTAATCTAGGTAAAGTAAAACCAAACCAACCAAATACCTTTTAAAGATATGCAAGGCAGGTCATCAGTTTAAGTTGGAAGGGTAGATTTTAATCAGTAACAGACTATCACCATAGGAAATAGAAATACCCTCATTTTTGATTTATACATAGGAGACTTGGTATTTTAAAAGGAAGGATGGAGGGGGATAAGTGGAAGCTCATTTGTGTGAGGAAAGCTGTAGAGTTGTAGAGTAACAAGTTGTAGGAATTTTGAAGGAGACTAGAATTCAGTTTTTGGTAAGGGCTGACAAAATGTATAAAATGGCAAAATCCGGTCTAGCCTAGGAGTCTGTTCTCTGCAGGCTCTTTGGCTTTCTTTGGCAATTTGCAGCGTTTCCAAGATGGCTTCTCCTGGGATTAGGGAGGGTAGGGACTGTCTTGACTATTCCTAGTGGTGCTGGTTCCCTTCTTTTTAACCACTATCCAAATGTTTGGTTGGATCTCCATGTATATTCTTTCAAATAGACTTTCTGTATCAGGATGTAAGTCCCTCCCTAACTTCCAGTTACCTGAGTTTTAGTTGATTTTCCCTGAGTATCTCCAGTGTGATTCTCCCTCTAGTCAGCCATGTTGAATCTCCATTTCATAGCTTGAGAGTCTCCTAGGCTTTCCCTTGCAGTTGGGGTAGTAGAAGTCATAGAGCAAGATGGTGTAGTCAGCTGTAGCAGGTATCAACAACGTGCTTAGGTTCAGGACTTTGGTGCTATAATCAAATTACAATTTTAGCCATGCAAGTTTTGGTTAAAAAGAAATTTGTCTACCATATAAAAGTTAAGTTAATGCAGAATTAAATTTATAACATTCTCTGGATAAAAAATTAATTCCAAGCTGAATTCATATTTTGCATAATATAAAGAAAATAAGAAAATATCATTTGTATTCCTGACTTTAAGAAACATTAGCCAAAATTTGCAATCAACTAGGATTACTTGAAGAATCAAAGATTTTCAATATAGACAAGGTGTTTCTGAAAATTTAAAAGAAATGAAATTTTCAATAGTGATTGTTAAGCAAAGTTCAAATAAGAAATACACTTTACTATGTTACTGTTTTTTTTGAACTCTTACTATATATTATATTTTCATTTCTCCTTAGTAAACTTTATTATTGAAGCATATTTTAATCAGAAAAGTTTGTAAGTCATAAATATAGGTAACCTACATCACTACTTGGCTAGAGAAATATAATTAATATATTTGATTGTCATTGCGATCACTTTCCTTACATTAAAAATGTAGGTTCCTAATGAAAGCATAACTACTAATTTGCATTATCCCACTATATATAATGGTTCCAAAATAATAGCTCCTGAATTATTTTTAATAAATCAAACTTAGCACTTGAGTTTATTAGTGATTTCTGAACAACAAACATGCACACACACACACTCGCACACACACACACAGGCACACACACTCGCACATACACACACACACGCGCACACACACATTCTAATGCTTCTGAGAATTAAGCTTATGTCCATCACCAATATTAAGAAGACTTTCCTGTGCAGCTGTATATTTGTTATCCCGTCTGGGACCAGAGGCATCAGACTTTATATCTGCCATATTTTTTCCTCTGTAGCAAAACACTTTTAATGCTTAATCATTTATTTCTCATTGTGACCTGGCTCTAAAAATGTTTCTCACTGTCTTTCTGCTTTCATTTTTCCTCCTTTATTCCTGGGGACTTAAATCATATTATCTTCCAGAGCTTTAGAAGAATGAATGAAGACTTTAAGGAGTCATCCACTGTTACTGTAGGTGATAATATTCACTTTGGCCTCCTGGAAATATCTCTGGAATCACATTAAGGCACACATAGATGGCTAGCTAGACACCTAAAGATAAGATTAGATTAGATAAGACAAGACACGATAAGATAAGATAGCCTCAGTTCCTTACATACCTATGCTATGAGGTTTTGCTTTGGTAACTATTATATCTTGTATTGTATAAATGGCACTGCAAATGTATAGACTATGTATAGTGTAGCCTCTGCCATCTGAAGTTTTATTTTCTTTTGCTTCAATTATTCAGGGGCAGCTTTGGTCCAACAATATTAAAGGTAATATTCCAGAAATAAATAAATCCTAGGTTTTAAATTGTGTTTTTATGAGTATTGTGGTAAAATCTCCTGTGCTCTGTCTCATGTCCAAATAGGATGTGAATCACCCCTTTCTGTAGTGTTTTCATGCCATATAGTTTCCCTGCCGGATAGTAATTCAGTAACCATCTTGGTTATCAGATTGACAGTTCCAGTGTTTGCTTGTGTTCAAGTAAACCTTATATAGGAGCCTAACACTATGTCACAATCTCTTCAAAATCCATCTCTTTGTCTTATTACATAGGCATGGTATCATCTCAAGTCATCACAAGAAGTGTGAGTGTAGATGGACATTTTGAGAGAGAAAGACACATGCACACAGAGACCACACACACACACACACACACACACACACACTCAAACACACACACAAAACTTTTATTACAGAAGATTTTATAACTGTTTCATTAATTACTGTTGTCAATCTCTTACTGTGCCTAATGAATTAAGCTTTATCATAGTTATGAATACATAAGGAAGAAATATAGTATATGTAGAGTTTGGTGTTATTCCCAGGCATCTACAAGGAGGATTTGGAACATATCCCCCAAGGAAAATAAAATATCAATGTATCTCGTTTAGCATTGTTTTTTTAAGTGCCTGACACATTAGGTCCTGAAATATTTGTTTAATACATCAGAATAAATTTGAAAATGGAATATATAATTTGAGTTACCATTCTCTTCTTTACCCAGAATGCTAAATATACTGAAGCAGAAATGATACATTGGTTTAAAGAATATAAAGATGAGTTTATAGTGACTCTAACATTATGACACAGATATAATAAATAAATAAAATATAGAAATGACAATAGAATAGTAATTGAAATGATGCCCAGGACAGTCTTTTTGTTGACACTAAAAGGATATTCATCAGACCAAATCTCTGCTGTTCATCTCTGAGAAACATAGTTTAAATGAGGCACTGAAAAACTAGAGCCTGTCTAGAAAGCAACTGATAATTTTAAGGATGGATTAGCTATCTTCAAATATTCAGAGAGCTGTTCAGTGGAAAAAGGATGAAATATATTCTTAGGTAGGTTTAGGAAAAAAAAGAAGGTAGGTATCCACTTAAGATATAACTAACTCACTTGGTAAGAGAGATGGTCCAAAACAGAAAAAAAATACCTTAATCTGGTATTTGTAAATTATCTTTTACTAGAGTGGGAGAAAAGGGGTTGATATCTGTTTCAGGAATGCAGTAGAAAACTTTGGAGCACAAACTATGGTTTAAAGAACAAGAGAATTTCACAGTATCCTCACTAGGATCTTATAGTATTTGTTCCTAACAGTGTGCCAGGAACTATCTGTAGAAAGAAAAGAGACGTTGTCTGTTCACCACCACCAACAGCAGCAGCATCCCTTTGCTCAATAGTTCACTCCGTATGTCACAATGATCTTCGATGTCCTGTTCCACTTGCATATACAATTTTTATTTAACTCTGAGATCCTTGTTTCTGATATACTTTTCATAGCTCATTGAAGCATTTTTTTTGGTGTTTATATTGGTTGAATGCATTAGGCTAGAAGGAAACTTTAGTACAGAACTGGTTCTAATTACAAGTCCACAAAGACTTTGAAATACAGAAATATTTTACTAATAACTTTTAAATATATTGAAGTAATTGTAAAATAGACCTGCTTCCTTTCTAGTGTGGTGACACAGATAATTTAACACAAAAAGAAAAACAAAAAACAAAACGTGGAAAGAAAGAGTGACATAGAGAACGCGTATTAGTATGCCTTTGCATACAGGTAGTGGGAAGCACATGGAACAGCCTAAGCAGCATACTGATGTGAGTTCCTGCAGCCAACTTGTACTGCACCTATTAATCTAGAAAAACAGCTTAGTATAGGGGGCAGCTAGTGTACATTCATTAGAACTTCTTCTACGTCCACATGTGCTTCTTCCAGCAATAGCATAATGTCTCTGAAAATTCCATCTGTTTTGATAATTTGGATGATTTTATCAAAGTGATATAATATATTAAATCTTGTCCCACATCATTAGGTTTAATGACATGTGAATATTTTATATTGATGTGATTCTATTTTTATTTTTTGCTTTATCTTCTTAAGCTCTCTATGAATGTTGACTAGCAAAGTCATCTTTCATTTTCTAAAGTATTTAAAATCTTCAATTTTAATAACTCTAATCAACTTATAGTTTTATTCACTGCAGATAATGAACAAGTATCTTGTATATAACATATATTAAATATATATATGTTAACTTAAAGTCATGATCCACCCTAATTTAGATAGAGATAGACAAAAATCCATGAGTATAAGAGAGGCATATGACACCTGCTTGTTAATTGTTTGCTGAAAGAGTAGAAAATACACAACTGGACTGTTTTGCTTTTACACAGCTCCTATGTCTATGACAATGGTCATTTTACATTAGGTTTCAGTTCATTTGTACCCTTTGTTAGTAGCAGAAAATATAATTTCATCTTGAATGTATAGATATTACTTTTGGTTCTAAACAGTTTTCCACGTCTTAAATTAAGTCTAAATTTTAATTAGGATGCTCTACTAAGGTAGTAATATGAACTGTCAGAATTATTAAAAAGTCAATCTGAAATTAAACACAAAATGAAAGATTAAAGTACTAAGACCTTACCTGAGAGTAAGAGTCTACAGCCTACAAAGAAGATGAATTCAATTATGAAACTTTATTTTTAAGTTCAACTTCTAAATTTTCAAAAATGGGTGGCAAATAGATTTCCAATACATAGAACATGCAGCAGTGGGAAGATGTATTATGGGCTGTGAAAGCAACCCCAGCTTGTTATGAGACCAAGACTTTGAGAATGAATGTGTGAGAAAATTGATCTGAACTTTTCTCTGATGCTGGAAATGCATAGTAACCTCTGATTGCTCAGCAGTAAGCTGAAGGAGCAAAAGAAATGCTGCTATTCATGTGTGGCTGGAGAGGTACCCTTTCTTCATTTAGGGGAATAACTGAGAATCCAGATTGAGAAAACACCCCATCCACAGTAAAGTGGCTTGAGAAAATGTTTTATCCTAGCATATCTTGAAGTTTCTACTTAAGGCTATTCTACATGAATATTTGAAGACAGAAGATGTCAAATATAAAAGTGCAAGAGGCCCTAAGGGCTTAGAATCTTTATTTGTGTTAAGGTTTCTCATAAATAATTCTATTTTGGGATATAGGGTCTGGTATATATGTAATAAATGTGACTCTTTTTAATATCAGAGTTACCCTTAGGATAGTAAGTGCATTTATTTCAAAGAAATATAAAAATAAAATGAATAAAATATTTCAGGTACCTTAGATCATTGCAAATGAGTCATCAAGTCTCTCTTAGTTTTTCTTGGATTATATGAATAATGCCTTGGGATACAGTTGAATACACCAAAGTATATTTCTGAGGATTGAGGGTAGGAAAGGTTTCAGCAAGGCAAAACCCACGGGAAGATTTTCTTCTACTGACTGTCAAGTAATTCATCTCAACAGAAGAAAAGCTGATTTTCAATCAGTTTAAGGTAATAGAAGATGTCAGAATTCCAGGGGTTCTGTGTTTAATGACCCACTTAGCCTGCTACAAAGCACCCTAGCAACAACAAGTGAATCATAAGGTAGACATTCAAGCAACTTATTTTCTTCAAATATTGATATTATCCCCTTATAATCATATATTTAGAAAAATCTTGTCCCTAGAGGCAGTCTGTTACGATCAGAAAAATTAATAACTGTGTCAAATACAAATTAATTACCTTCCCAGATTTTAGGGTCTCTGGACCAAGGTTATTGTGGCCTGAAATAAGGCTGCTGGTTTGTCAACTCTATTCCGTCAGAAAGAAGGTGGGGTGTATTCAGAACATGAGAGGTTGAAATGCTCACAGTAGTTTTATCTCATGGTTTGTCAGCCGCAAATTGCTGACAATATAGGAATTATTCATTGCAGAAGGAATGAGCCTCACTGCACTGATAATTTTCTCAGTTTATGAGGTGTGTGTGTGTGTGTGAGAGAGAGAAATGTTTCCATACAGTGGACAAGACTTGGGGTGGGAATTTGATAAACTTGGAAGGTAACTTTAAGAAGTTCAATCAACGAAGTACCAGCAGCAACTTGGGCAGGATTCAGTGGACTAAATCAAACTCAATTATTTGCTTACCTCCCTTGTATTTCCACGACATAGTTTATATTGCGTGGTTCATAAAGGTCTGTATAAGTGATTACTGAATGAATGAACAGAGGAAATGTGCACAAATAAATATGTCTTGGGATTGCAACATGCTTTTCTGTTCATGAGTCTTGCATATCTATCTCTTGTTCTTCTAATTTCATAATATTGAGAAAGTTTTATTTAGTTTTGGGAATATCTGATCATACAAAAGTAGAACAAAACCACTTCTATAGATTCAGAAATCTAAAGTCAAATCATTTAAACACTGTAAGTCTGTGTTGTCACCTGTGAAGGAGGTTGATAATACTTGCTTTGCTGTTGCAGTCTCAAATTGTGCTCTCAAGGAAATACATCATCACACAATGTGTATCCATGGCAAGTACAGGCTCGGTTGTCTTCCTATTCTTGTCCAGTACCAACAGAGTGGTCTACCTGTACATGCCTTGGATAAGTTCATGAATTTTTGCTTGAATTCCAGTATTGCTACTTACTACATAACTGTTTTTTTTGGTACTGGGGATCGAACTCAGGACCTTGTGCTTGCCAGGCAGGTGCTTATGCCACTGAACTATATCCCTGCCCTCTCCATAACTTTGTTAGCAAGTTACTTCATCACTCATTTGTAAAGTGATGGATTCATTCAGACTGCACATTTGCTGGGTTTAGAAACATCACCCCAGCGGTAATTCTTCCTATACACAACTTTGTTTTATGTCTCTGTACCTCTACACTGACTTTTTATTCTGCGTAGAACTGTCCCTCCATTTTGTGATGAACACCCCGCTATGCTCTATGACATTGCTGAGCCTTTGTTTTACGGATCTGTTCACAAAGGCTGAAATTTTTTATTGCTGTTGAATTTGCTGTAAAGCTGAGCTTTCTGTGATACCTCTTTGGAAGATTAATGTAAATTCAACAGAGACCACTAAGAATACACTGGTAAGCCGGGTGTGGGGGTGAACACCTATAAACTCAGTTCCTCAGGAGGGTGACAATGGAGGGAGATCACAAGCCCAGGTCTCTCCTGGGCAACTTAGCAATATCCTTCTCAAAATATAAAATAATAATACTAATGATAATAATAATGCTAAAAAACACAGAAATACTGGCAATGTAGCTTAGTGGTAGAACACCTCTGATTTCAATTCTCAGTTTCACAAAGGAAAACTAAGAAATGAAAAGAAAAAGATACACCAAGAATATGTTGTAGTTATCAGTGTTTTCAGAAAACGATTCTTTAATCTACCATTATGCTTACCATATCAAAGATTTTCTTCACATTAAAATATAGAATGGAAAAGGAAACATTTCCAATATGAAGGAAAATGAGATACAGTAATACACTAGTGGCATGGGGAGATAAAATTTTGTCCCAATTTTAGAAATGAACAAAACATCCTTGCGTAGTTTATGTTTTGTAGTAATTCTCTTCCCTTTGAGGAAAGTCCACCAGTGTCAATTTTTTTTCAGTGGTAAGCACAGATATGTGTGTATCAAACAGACCTGTCTGTCTGCCAACTTCTCTGTCATGTATATGTGTATGTGCAAGTATGGGTTGTACGTATATAAGGACTTAATTAAAACTATGGTGGGGAAATATAACTTTAAAATATTGTTTTACTTTATATACAGTGTATGTCTAGGTTTCATACACAGGTTTATTATTAGCTTCATTTACTTTGATTCAGTGTGTTAAAATGCTATAAAAAGATGGAAACATTTTGATCCAATAATACTTCTTTGAAAAAGTAGGTTTAAAGAATACTTAGGAAATAATTGTTTAATGGAAAAGGACCTTGTATAATTTGTTAAATGTCAAGGGAACACTTTTGTTCAGTTAAGACAAACTTATAATGTCTTGAGACTCTCCTTAAATTTTAATTTTGTCACCTCTTAAATAATTATACCTAAGTAACAAGATTATTTTGATGTACAATATAATGTGAAATGGCTTTTGAAAATGTAAAATGCTGCATAACTATTATTCTGATTAACATTATTTGAATGCGTTTATGGAAAATTCAAAGCAAATATGGACCCAATGTTTTCATTCCATGCTGGCTGCATATTATAGTTTAACTGTGTTCAAGTTATTTTAATATGTTGATTTCACTTGTTTCTGCAGAATGAAAGATTCCATTCAGCCTACCTCAGAATCAAGGCATGTGGAACTGGCAAATACTCTAGCAAAGTAAAAGTTCACTGCTGGTGTATTTAATAGAAGTAACATAGATATAATAAAGTAGGTAGAAACATAAGATGAAAAGTTAGAAACAACATATTTTAGATTTTATGCTCAATTAATTAGATGATCCAAGAGAAATCTCTTCCATAATACTCAGGTAAAAGAAATTTCAGTTTTCTTTTTTTTTTTTTTTTTTTTTTTTCTCTGGTACCGGGAACTGAACTCATGACCTTGCGCTTGCCAGGCAGGCGCTTTTGCCCCTGAGCTAAATCCCCAGCCCCGAAATTTCAGT
>NW_004955535.1:1523945-1560369 GCF_000276665.1 Chinchilla lanigera
ACACACACACACACACACACACACACACTCAAACACACACACAAAACTTTTATTACAGAAGATTTTATAACTGTTTCATTAATTACTGTTGTCAATCTCTTACTGTGCCTAATGAATTAAGCTTTATCATAGTTATGAATACATAAGGAAGAAATATAGTATATGTAGAGTTTGGTGTTATTCCCAGGCATCTACAAGGAGGATTTGGAACATATCCCCCAAGGAAAATAAAATATCAATGTATCTCGTTTAGCATTGTTTTTTTAAGTGCCTGACACATTAGGTCCTGAAATATTTGTTTAATACATCAGAATAAATTTGAAAATGGAATATATAATTTGAGTTACCATTCTCTTCTTTACCCAGAATGCTAAATATACTGAAGCAGAAATGATACATTGGTTTAAAGAATATAAAGATGAGTTTATAGTGACTCTAACATTATGACACAGATATAATAAATAAATAAAATATAGAAATGACAATAGAATAGTAATTGAAATGATGCCCAGGACAGTCTTTTTGTTGACACTAAAAGGATATTCATCAGACCAAATCTCTGCTGTTCATCTCTGAGAAACATAGTTTAAATGAGGCACTGAAAAACTAGAGCCTGTCTAGAAAGCAACTGATAATTTTAAGGATGGATTAGCTATCTTCAAATATTCAGAGAGCTGTTCAGTGGAAAAAGGATGAAATATATTCTTAGGTAGGTTTAGGAAAAAAAAGAAGGTAGGTATCCACTTAAGATATAACTAACTCACTTGGTAAGAGAGATGGTCCAAAACAGAAAAAAAATACCTTAATCTGGTATTTGTAAATTATCTTTTACTAGAGTGGGAGAAAAGGGGTTGATATCTGTTTCAGGAATGCAGTAGAAAACTTTGGAGCACAAACTATGGTTTAAAGAACAAGAGAATTTCACAGTATCCTCACTAGGATCTTATAGTATTTGTTCCTAACAGTGTGCCAGGAACTATCTGTAGAAAGAAAAGAGACGTTGTCTGTTCACCACCACCAACAGCAGCAGCATCCCTTTGCTCAATAGTTCACTCCGTATGTCACAATGATCTTCGATGTCCTGTTCCACTTGCATATACAATTTTTATTTAACTCTGAGATCCTTGTTTCTGATATACTTTTCATAGCTCATTGAAGCATTTTTTTTGGTGTTTATATTGGTTGAATGCATTAGGCTAGAAGGAAACTTTAGTACAGAACTGGTTCTAATTACAAGTCCACAAAGACTTTGAAATACAGAAATATTTTACTAATAACTTTTAAATATATTGAAGTAATTGTAAAATAGACCTGCTTCCTTTCTAGTGTGGTGACACAGATAATTTAACACAAAAAGAAAAACAAAAAACAAAACGTGGAAAGAAAGAGTGACATAGAGAACGCGTATTAGTATGCCTTTGCATACAGGTAGTGGGAAGCACATGGAACAGCCTAAGCAGCATACTGATGTGAGTTCCTGCAGCCAACTTGTACTGCACCTATTAATCTAGAAAAACAGCTTAGTATAGGGGGCAGCTAGTGTACATTCATTAGAACTTCTTCTACGTCCACATGTGCTTCTTCCAGCAATAGCATAATGTCTCTGAAAATTCCATCTGTTTTGATAATTTGGATGATTTTATCAAAGTGATATAATATATTAAATCTTGTCCCACATCATTAGGTTTAATGACATGTGAATATTTTATATTGATGTGATTCTATTTTTATTTTTTGCTTTATCTTCTTAAGCTCTCTATGAATGTTGACTAGCAAAGTCATCTTTCATTTTCTAAAGTATTTAAAATCTTCAATTTTAATAACTCTAATCAACTTATAGTTTTATTCACTGCAGATAATGAACAAGTATCTTGTATATAACATATATTAAATATATATATGTTAACTTAAAGTCATGATCCACCCTAATTTAGATAGAGATAGACAAAAATCCATGAGTATAAGAGAGGCATATGACACCTGCTTGTTAATTGTTTGCTGAAAGAGTAGAAAATACACAACTGGACTGTTTTGCTTTTACACAGCTCCTATGTCTATGACAATGGTCATTTTACATTAGGTTTCAGTTCATTTGTACCCTTTGTTAGTAGCAGAAAATATAATTTCATCTTGAATGTATAGATATTACTTTTGGTTCTAAACAGTTTTCCACGTCTTAAATTAAGTCTAAATTTTAATTAGGATGCTCTACTAAGGTAGTAATATGAACTGTCAGAATTATTAAAAAGTCAATCTGAAATTAAACACAAAATGAAAGATTAAAGTACTAAGACCTTACCTGAGAGTAAGAGTCTACAGCCTACAAAGAAGATGAATTCAATTATGAAACTTTATTTTTAAGTTCAACTTCTAAATTTTCAAAAATGGGTGGCAAATAGATTTCCAATACATAGAACATGCAGCAGTGGGAAGATGTATTATGGGCTGTGAAAGCAACCCCAGCTTGTTATGAGACCAAGACTTTGAGAATGAATGTGTGAGAAAATTGATCTGAACTTTTCTCTGATGCTGGAAATGCATAGTAACCTCTGATTGCTCAGCAGTAAGCTGAAGGAGCAAAAGAAATGCTGCTATTCATGTGTGGCTGGAGAGGTACCCTTTCTTCATTTAGGGGAATAACTGAGAATCCAGATTGAGAAAACACCCCATCCACAGTAAAGTGGCTTGAGAAAATGTTTTATCCTAGCATATCTTGAAGTTTCTACTTAAGGCTATTCTACATGAATATTTGAAGACAGAAGATGTCAAATATAAAAGTGCAAGAGGCCCTAAGGGCTTAGAATCTTTATTTGTGTTAAGGTTTCTCATAAATAATTCTATTTTGGGATATAGGGTCTGGTATATATGTAATAAATGTGACTCTTTTTAATATCAGAGTTACCCTTAGGATAGTAAGTGCATTTATTTCAAAGAAATATAAAAATAAAATGAATAAAATATTTCAGGTACCTTAGATCATTGCAAATGAGTCATCAAGTCTCTCTTAGTTTTTCTTGGATTATATGAATAATGCCTTGGGATACAGTTGAATACACCAAAGTATATTTCTGAGGATTGAGGGTAGGAAAGGTTTCAGCAAGGCAAAACCCACGGGAAGATTTTCTTCTACTGACTGTCAAGTAATTCATCTCAACAGAAGAAAAGCTGATTTTCAATCAGTTTAAGGTAATAGAAGATGTCAGAATTCCAGGGGTTCTGTGTTTAATGACCCACTTAGCCTGCTACAAAGCACCCTAGCAACAACAAGTGAATCATAAGGTAGACATTCAAGCAACTTATTTTCTTCAAATATTGATATTATCCCCTTATAATCATATATTTAGAAAAATCTTGTCCCTAGAGGCAGTCTGTTACGATCAGAAAAATTAATAACTGTGTCAAATACAAATTAATTACCTTCCCAGATTTTAGGGTCTCTGGACCAAGGTTATTGTGGCCTGAAATAAGGCTGCTGGTTTGTCAACTCTATTCCGTCAGAAAGAAGGTGGGGTGTATTCAGAACATGAGAGGTTGAAATGCTCACAGTAGTTTTATCTCATGGTTTGTCAGCCGCAAATTGCTGACAATATAGGAATTATTCATTGCAGAAGGAATGAGCCTCACTGCACTGATAATTTTCTCAGTTTATGAGGTGTGTGTGTGTGTGTGAGAGAGAGAAATGTTTCCATACAGTGGACAAGACTTGGGGTGGGAATTTGATAAACTTGGAAGGTAACTTTAAGAAGTTCAATCAACGAAGTACCAGCAGCAACTTGGGCAGGATTCAGTGGACTAAATCAAACTCAATTATTTGCTTACCTCCCTTGTATTTCCACGACATAGTTTATATTGCGTGGTTCATAAAGGTCTGTATAAGTGATTACTGAATGAATGAACAGAGGAAATGTGCACAAATAAATATGTCTTGGGATTGCAACATGCTTTTCTGTTCATGAGTCTTGCATATCTATCTCTTGTTCTTCTAATTTCATAATATTGAGAAAGTTTTATTTAGTTTTGGGAATATCTGATCATACAAAAGTAGAACAAAACCACTTCTATAGATTCAGAAATCTAAAGTCAAATCATTTAAACACTGTAAGTCTGTGTTGTCACCTGTGAAGGAGGTTGATAATACTTGCTTTGCTGTTGCAGTCTCAAATTGTGCTCTCAAGGAAATACATCATCACACAATGTGTATCCATGGCAAGTACAGGCTCGGTTGTCTTCCTATTCTTGTCCAGTACCAACAGAGTGGTCTACCTGTACATGCCTTGGATAAGTTCATGAATTTTTGCTTGAATTCCAGTATTGCTACTTACTACATAACTGTTTTTTTTGGTACTGGGGATCGAACTCAGGACCTTGTGCTTGCCAGGCAGGTGCTTATGCCACTGAACTATATCCCTGCCCTCTCCATAACTTTGTTAGCAAGTTACTTCATCACTCATTTGTAAAGTGATGGATTCATTCAGACTGCACATTTGCTGGGTTTAGAAACATCACCCCAGCGGTAATTCTTCCTATACACAACTTTGTTTTATGTCTCTGTACCTCTACACTGACTTTTTATTCTGCGTAGAACTGTCCCTCCATTTTGTGATGAACACCCCGCTATGCTCTATGACATTGCTGAGCCTTTGTTTTACGGATCTGTTCACAAAGGCTGAAATTTTTTATTGCTGTTGAATTTGCTGTAAAGCTGAGCTTTCTGTGATACCTCTTTGGAAGATTAATGTAAATTCAACAGAGACCCCTAAGAATACACCGGTAAGCCGGGTGTGGGGGTGAACACCTATAAACTCAGTTCCTCAGGAGGGTGACAATGGAGGGAGATCACAAGCCCAGGTCTCTCCTGGGCAACTTAGCAATATCCTTCTCAAAATATAAAATAATAATACTAATGATAATAATAATGCTAAAAAACACAGAAATACTGGCAATGTAGCTTAGTGGTAGAACACCTCTGATTTCAATTCTCAGTTTCACAAAGGAAAACTAAGAAATGAAAAGAAAAAGATACACCAAGAATATGTTGTAGTTATCAGTGTTTTCAGAAAACGATTCTTTAATCTACCATTATGCTTACCATATCAAAGATTTTCTTCACATTAAAATATAGAATGGAAAAGGAAACATTTCCAATATGAAGGAAAATGAGATACAGTAATACACTAGTGGCATGGGGAGATAAAATTTTGTCCCAATTTTAGAAATGAACAAAACATCCTTGCGTAGTTTATGTTTTGTAGTAATTCTCTTCCCTTTGAGGAAAGTCCACCAGTGTCAATTTTTTTTCAGTGGTAAGCACAGATATGTGTGTATCAAACAGACCTGTCTGTCTGCCAACTTCTCTGTCATGTATATGTGTATGTGCAAGTATGGGTTGTACGTATATAAGGACTTAATTAAAACTATGGTGGGGAAATATAACTTTAAAATATTGTTTTACTTTATATACAGTGTATGTCTAGGTTTCATACACAGGTTTATTATTAGCTTCATTTACTTTGATTCAGTGTGTTAAAATGCTATAAAAAGATGGAAACATTTTGATCCAATAATACTTCTTTGAAAAAGTAGGTTTAAAGAATACTTAGGAAATAATTGTTTAATGGAAAAGGACCTTGTATAATTTGTTAAATGTCAAGGGAACACTTTTGTTCAGTTAAGACAAACTTATAATGTCTTGAGACTCTCCTTAAATTTTAATTTTGTCACCTCTTAAATAATTATACCTAAGTAACAAGATTATTTTGATGTACAATATAATGTGAAATGGCTTTTGAAAATGTAAAATGCTGCATAACTATTATTCTGATTAACATTATTTGAATGCGTTTATGGAAAATTCAAAGCAAATATGGACCCAATGTTTTCATTCCATGCTGGCTGCATATTATAGTTTAACTGTGTTCAAGTTATTTTAATATGTTGATTTCACTTGTTTCTGCAGAATGAAAGATTCCATTCAGCCTACCTCAGAATCAAGGCATGTGGAACTGGCAAATACTCTAGCAAAGTAAAAGTTCACTGCTGGTGTATTTAATAGAAGTAACATAGATATAATAAAGTAGGTAGAAACATAAGATGAAAAGTTAGAAACAACATATTTTAGATTTTATGCTCAATTAATTAGATGATCCAAGAGAAATCTCTTCCATAATACTCAGGTAAAAGAAATTTCAGTTTTCTTTTTTTTTTTTTTTTTTTTTTTTGGTTTTTCTCTGGTACCGGGAACTGAACTCATGACCTTGCGCTTGCCAGGCAGGCGCTTTTGCCCCTGAGCTAAATCCCCAGCCCCGAAATTTCAGTTTTCTGTATTTTTAATTAATCAAATTGAGTATGCTGGTAGAGCTCCACTTACCAGGGCAGATACAAATATAACCTGTTGTGTTTTGACTGTCTACTTTTTTCACTGGAGTTTCGCAAGAACATGACTGGACTATGTGGCGTCCAGACAGCAGGGAGATTTCTGTAGCTCTGAAGTAACAGTGTCCAAGGAACTGAATTTATGTGAAGAGGAGGCAACTCCCCACTTCCCTGCTAAATCAGGGTTGAGAGATGTTTACCCACTGGGCTCTACCAAATGCCTGGAAGAGATTTAATTATCAGTGATTTTCTTTCTGTCTCTGTTAATTTTAGGTGGAGTTTCTTGGCTTAAATAAAGTGACAGCTCTAGCATTTTCTGAAATTGCTATTTGTAGAATAATTAACTAGTTCTGTGACTTTGTACAACTGCTTAGTAATCCCTTTTATAAGTGATAAATTCATGGAGACAAATTGCATTGTCCATTTTCATTGGCCCGTTACACCTGAAACAGTTTTAAAATCTGCTTTTGATATAAAACATCTTCCTAGGAAACTGAGTTTTCTCCCTCTTCCCCATATCTTTAGGTATTCCTTTACTTCTGTTTGTAGCTGAGATTCCTCATTAGAGGTCTGGGACCAAAAGTTTCATTGCTTAAATTATAACATATGATTAGTTTACATTACATATTAATTTTTCAATTTCCCAGGGCATTTAGACATGCTATGACAACATGAATACTGGATAGCTTTTCTTTATGAAAACTAATTAACAATTGCTTTTATTCTTTGATATACAGATTTATGATTGGATCATTGCTAAAGTTTTTGTTTTAATGAGGTGGCTAAGTAATGCTGAACTACATTGTCTTTGTTTTAATGTAGAATTAGACCATTCCTTGGCAATCCATGAACAAAGTATTTTCATTTTTTTAAAATTTATGATTCTATGAACGAACAAATGCAATTTGAATTGCTGTCCTTAAGAAGGAAACTGGCTTCACATTATGTCTTGAAGCCAATTTTAAAATAAAGATGTCTATTTTTAGAGAAGAAAAGGAGGAAAATAAATGGATACAACTTCACTTTGAGGCTTTTTTAGTTCTTGAGTCAGGCTGGAGGCCAAATTCATAATTGCCCACGTATACGCTTTCTAAAACTTGTTTAAAGAAACTTGGATGAATTTTCCAAGCAGAAATTAAAGGTTTTGTTGCAAATTTATCCTCCCCCATGAATACTGGTGAGTATAGTAGTTTTCCTGCATAGATGATATACTGGACGATATATTAAGAAGTGTAGCTCAAGGTCAAATTAAACTTGCATTCTTCAGAGATACTGGGATTATCTCGTTTACTAATTTGTTCAAGCAACTGCATTTTCAGAGTATATTAACCTTAAATTTTAATCTTAGGAATTTCTTCTTCTGCATATTCTAGTTTACTGTTATCTGGCTTCTGTCTGTGTAGACTCTATTTTAAATGGTTTGGGAGGCAACTTGGTCATTGAAATGTTTAAAAGTTCCCCAGGTGACCATAATGTGCAGGAGAGGTTGCAAACCATTGATCTTGTAAACAACATACTAGCTCTTATAGTAAAGCCAGTAAATTCAAATTAAATTCACACATAAGAACAAAGTAAAAAAGTGGTCAATGAACCAGGCTGTTCATTAGCATATATTTGGAATAACACATCACTGAACTTGATTTAAAACACTAATATGCCATTTTTGTCACAAAATGCCTGGCCTGGAAAAACTACTTGTAGTACAATAAAGAGAGAAAGGTATTCAAAACAAATAAGAAGAATCAATTGCAAATAATATGGCATAATTCTCAAATAATGTAAGAAGCTTGAATTCAATATACATTAAATTTGCATAAATAGATGAATACTTAAAATAGACACAGTAAGTTAGTAGTGATAGTTTTTAATGGAAAATGAGTTATTTCTACTTGTAATAATAGTTATATTTCTATCTTTCTATAGTACACATGCATTACTTCTGCAAACAGGGAACAAGTACCATTTCTTAAACTGAAAATATAGGGTATTTAAAAATAAATTAATAAGAAGGCACAAATTAAAACTTTTAGGTTAAAAACAAAGCTGCAATGAAAGAAAATCCATAGCCTGAAATGTGTTTATATTTGATTAAATGGGAAAATAAAAGAACTAAACATTTGACTATAGAAATAACATTTCAAGTAGAATAGCTTCAAAAATATTATATAGACAAGTGCTTTCAGGTGTCTAATTATAAATTATAATATATTTAAATATACAAGCAATGAAAATAATTTTTAAACTTCTACATTAATATTCTATAGTGTGTATTGCTTTTTTATGAAACTTCAAATAAAATAATTTAAATGTTGAAAACTATTGACCATCTCAGAAATAAAGATACTGAAATCCTAGCAATTACAGTAAGTTCAACCAAAAAGAGACTAAATTACATGTTCAAACTGCAAGTATTTGAGAAAAATTGATGAATCTGTTTATACCCCTCATTGATAAAAAGTTGATATGAGTCTGTTTACATCCTTCATTGTAGGAAAATTTCATAAAAATTTGTATTGTTTTTCATATTAAGGAAAAATGTTGATAGAAGGAATCTGTCATCAACCTAAAAATAGAAGCAAATGAAATAAACTTCTAAGCAGTAAAAGAATAGTTTATATAAGACTAAGAATACGAATAAGAATAAGAAACAAAGAATAAGAAATAGAATAAAGACAAGATTTTATAAACCTGACAACCAAGGTCTACGTCTCTCTCTTTTTACTCTTTTTCTCTCTCTCCCTCCCTCTTCTTTTGTTTCTTTTTTTTTTTTTCTTTCTTCCTTGGGAAAGGGTCTCACTGTGTAGATCAGGCTGGCCTTGAACTTACTATGTATCTCAGGCTGGCTTCTAACTTGCTGAGATCCTCTTGCCTCTGCTTCCAAAGTTCTGGAAATACAGTCATATGCCACCACGCCTGGCTAAATTCTACCTTAAAACAATAATCAATTCCTTAAATGTTGAAATATGAGAAGTATCTTTATCAAAATCAGAAAAGTATCTACCATGTCCAACTGAAATATTCTTTTCATGTTATTCTGTATATTCTAGCCAGTGAAATCAGCTAAGTACTGTAAAAGAAATGAGTTGTAAAAGTATCAGAAGAGGAAAAATATTGGGTATTAAAAATGATATTATTGTCCATTTGAGGTAATGCTCACAAATCTCAATAAGAAAAAAGCCAGACTTGGTGGTGCAAGCCTGCAATCCCAGCATTCTTGAGGCTGAGGCAGGAAGATCTGCAAGTTCTAGACCAGCCTGGGCTACAAAGTGAGCTCAAGACCAGCCTGAACTGCATAGCAAGACCCTGTCTAAAAAGGACAAAAAACAAAAACAAAGAAAACCCTGAAATAATTATATTTTAGAAGATTAATTTAATTGGTACACTTTTGATATACATTGATAATCACATTCATCATAGGGTATTTGTACCTGTATATAATATATCTTGATTTTTCTTTTTTCCTCATACACCATAATTCAATTTTCAATAAGCACAACCTTTCCTACATACTGGTAATTCTTTAGACAATCTGTTCAAAATGAAAGCACTAATTCTCCACAAAAATGCTTAATATGAAATTATTATGATTTTTTTTAGCAAGGAGTTTGGTGATTAAAAAAGTATGTTGCAAAACAAAAAAATACATTGTGAATATATCATGCATATGTACGTTTTGGTGAGATTAATATTGTGGATATATCTACACCGAATTAACTTAAAATATAATAAAAACCAATCAAAATAAATTGATGTGGAGAGAAGACATTGGATGTGAGAAAATAACTCTAAAGTTCATTTGACAGCCATATAGATAATTACTTACAAAGTAGCAAAAATCTTTGCCCATGTGATATTAATATGTGTAATAAAACTACTGAAAATATATATAGGTAAGCCAGTGAAACAGTCACTGGAATTTTTACACATATATGTAATAAAAATATTATTTCAAATCAATGGGTTAAGATGGATGATGAAAGAAGTGTTTTTAGTGATTACATAAAAAAGTCAGAACCATGCTTCAAATACTATACCAGATAATATTCCTCTTACTAAAATATTCAAATATAAACAGGCTTAAGAACTTTAAAGAATAGGAAGAAGAATAAGTCATATTTCTGCAGTATGGTCATAGCAAAGTCCTTCAAATAACTGACAAAAACTCAAAATATAAAAGAGAAAATACATATAGGTATTTTTGGAAATTGTTTATTAAAAAGAGATAAATTGAACTTTAGAAATCAATTAAAAATAAATGAGCTGTCTAATTTTAAACAATGACAAAGGAAAGAATAGATTTAAATTCCAGTGGAATATAAAAAGTGGTTCACTCTCCATTTTAATCAAGGAAGTGAAAATAAAATAGATTACTTAGTATATTTGTGTCAGTTGGTTTCAGTAAAATGTATCAAGACTTGATATACATATGTGATCAATTCCCTAAGATCAATATATTTATTATATATCACAAATGTATACTAATTAAATTTTTAAGAAGAAATCAATGTGAGTCAGAAGAACATTTGTGCTACATCTATCAAAAATACTGTGCATATATTGATCAGAAATGGTCTGCATACAAACTGTTTAACATGGCAGTATTTAACATTTCTGAATTTCCAGAAATATTTGTGTGTGTATAAGTTTGAGTTGTGTTCATATTTATGGCTTAAATTTTATTGTAGTAAAAATGTAAACAACACAAATACCTAGCATTAAGAAAGTGCTAAAACAATGACATACCTCTAAAGATGAGAAATATAAAATGTAAATTTTGAGGTGACTCACTGATATTAAAGGTATTCTAAATACATAAGTGAAAAACTAAAATAGACTGGCATACATAATAAGCATCCATGTAATGCTATGGCATGACACTATTTATATATGCATATATCAGTATATAAATTTTTATTTCTGAGAGATAGAGTTATACATGACTGTATTCTAATATTTGGAATTTTCAAAACTTATATGCTTGTATTGTTTTTGTGTCATTTTGTAAATGTATGTGTGTTTGTGAATATGTTTTCATTCTTTTATCTTTAAAATAAAAAAGAACAAAGAAAAAATGATATGATGAATGTGAAATTGAAGCATTATTTTCATTTTTTAATCAATTCATTATATGATTAAACATTTAACTTCACAAATTGCTTTATTTAAACAGATTGGTCTTTCATATCTCACTCTTAAAAGCAGAGATACTTGGAGTCACTTTATATTTCTAGTTCTTATCTTAACAGAGCATTAAAATATGCTAATATACCTTGGTTTTCTCATTTTGGTTATTGTCTGTAGCCTTTATCTTTTGAGAGATGCTAAAATAACTCATTTACATGCATACCTCATATACTTCTAGTATTTTTTCATTTTAAATATAATCTAAATTTGCTTTGAAGTTCAGTATATAATTTAGTAATTATAATACTGTAGTAATAATAAAGACTTAAGGAAAATTCAGAAGACTATAGGACCTTAATCTTTTTTTTTTTTTTGCTATATAAAGTATCAACTGTATCTCCTAATCTCTCATGTGGTGACATAGAGATTTTAATGGATTTCCACATTTCTTCACTTTTCCTATTTACTTTCTTCTCCAAAATTTGCAAATTCCACTTTTATATTGAGTTGTATTTCTTCTTTGTTCTTTAACTGTAATTAGATCTCTTGTGCTTTGTCAAAGATCCCTTATGAAAACTGAAAACATAAAAATAGCATGGACATTATTATATAACCATAAATATATATTTTTGTAGAGCTAACTACAGTATTAGGCTTACATCGCCTTTTCTGTAGTTTCCCTGACGTATCACCTCTGCTACTTTAAAGGAGAGTATTCCTGGATTCAAGCCTCTCCCTTTTCTCCTCTAGTTTCTCAAATCCACATAGCAACAGCAAAGTATCTGTGTCTCTTGAGGTGTTAGTCTTTATTTCTCAAATCTCTTTAACACACACACTCACACACTCACACGTTCACAAACATGCCTCTGGGAAAGATAAGAGGATTGTATTTGATAGGCAGAAGAAGGAGAACCTTCTCTGGAAATGCCCGTAATTTAATGATGTCTTAATAATCATATTCCCTTTGGGGAAAATTTTTGTTGCTCTTTGGACTTCTGATTTTGTCTTTATTTTCTTTGCTGCTGGCCTGCAGAATATGCAATGAGAGTGTTCTACAACTTGGGAATCTGATGTTCAAATTGCAAGACATATTAGAAAGATGTTTTAAAAAGATAAATATGACACCGAATTTAAACTGTTAACTACATGAAGTCATAACATGGACTGGTGGCTCTTGCTGTCTCATCGTCTGTAAAAGACTGCCACAGTGTAGAAGACTGACTTAAAGACATATAGTTAGTTATCAGCAAAGTATTTTATGTGTGTAGAAGAAAAGCTAGTAGTAGATCAACTCTATTTTGTAAAGGTTTAAGTAGAAGAAAGAACATTTGAAAATGCTAATTTTTTTCTATGTATTCATTTGCTTGGAATTGGTATTTATCAACTGGCCAAAGAGGCTGGTCTTAATTTCTAGTTTAAAAAAAGGCTATCAAAAGTATATGCCTATTGGTTAAAAATCCACAAACACTTTCAGTTATGCTTGTGGGTGTGTGTGTGCGCTCTGGTCACACAGCTTCATTTAGCTTGTTGCATGGGAACCAGAAGGGCTTTTCATTAAGAGAGAATGGGTTGGGTGAGTTATTGCAGCACTTGGACCAGGGTTGAAGCATTCTAAAGAGGGTTTATGAAGTTCTGAATTGCATGTTTTCAACTAGCAGAAATAACATACTAAATGGTATTTTATTTTACTTGAGAGGTGGGAAGATTCAGATGGGGCTAGATATATTATTCACTACAAAACCATGGTGAATCCTCTTAGTCAAACATTCCTTGAGTGGACAACAGTGCAATTATTTTCTGGCTGAGGCATGATGTTCACTTTGTCTCCTTCTAAGTATGGTCATGGAGTGGCCTTCTCTGGAAGCCATTCATGTTCTTAGTTCTATTTATCTTTATTTGGGAACATCATGACCTAACTACCAGCTGAAATGTTTTTCACTTTTCAGTCCTTTCTTTTGGCTATGGGCAGGCAAGCTCAGAACAAAGAACACTGAATTGTGAGGTTTTTAGATCCCTAACAAGTCAGGGTATATGTTTTTCCCTTGAGAGCTGTCATTAACTTGCATGACAAATTAATAAGAGAGAGAGACAGACAGTGAGAGACAGAGACAGACAGACAGACAGACAGAGACAGAGACAGACAGAGAGACAGAGAGTGAATCTTAATCCTGCTCTTACAGCATTGAACAGGCCACACATGTTCTTAGAGAATCCCACATGTGCAATATATCACCCAGTTTAACAGGATAATTTCAGTACATAAGGCAGAACAATAAAGTTTAACCATTTATCAGGTTAAGAAGGACTGGCCAAAATTGAAAGGGAGTTTATTTTTCTAATTTCTGGTGAAATTATAAGTTCATAAATAAAATTTTTTAAAAAACTGCAGTAACAGCTCAGTACCTAATCAAGGACAGAGTCCTGCTGAGTGTGGGGTCTTATGCAATAAGATATGTCTTATGTTCATGATGCAGACCCATGGACATGTCAAAATTGTAAGTGAAATGTTTTGATTAGTAAGATAGAGTAAGTTTTATTCAGCATTCTCACATCCTTTATTCTTCTATGTGCTTTATCGCCAGAAATGATATAAAATTAGCCCTCATGACCTTCAGAAGTAAAAACGATGGGCAGAACTTCTAAGCTTAGTATATGACACAGAGTTGAGCACACCTAAATGATAAGTAAAATTATAATTAAAAGGTTATTCTGTGAGTACACCATTAAATCAAAGGGCAGAAAGTATTGGTGAAATTAGTGTATTACCCAACTCTGATACATAACCGCTAATGTACTATTTGTGATTATAAATGTAAGACATGTTCATTGTACACACTGTGGAAAAGAATCACCTTTCAATCCCACCCCTGTTTATGCTGAACACGTAGTCACACCACTTTTTCAACTCTATAACAGCCATTTGTTGTTTCCTTGGCGTGTGTTTAATGTTGCCAAATTTTTTCAAAAATTATACATCTTTCTATTAATTGCAGCCCATTTCTTAAACAATTATTTTCAATTTTAAAAATGTATTGCTCTAAGCAGTAAAAATAAATGTACTAGGAAGTCTTTTATTACTTGATCTACTAGCTTTTCAGAAGCTATATTCTACATATGAGAAGATTTTCTATTTTTAAATATCATAGGCCAATATGACAGGGAGAAAAAAGACAAAAAGTAAAGATCGCCACCTACTTTAGAAGAATCTAGGTACAGTTTCAAATATAAATGCTCTTACTGATTTTTTAAACTCTCATGTAATTGCCTAATTCTGCAGTAACTCAGATTGGTAGCAACTAAAATCTGTTACATCCCTAATAGTGCACAGTGAACCATGGGAAGTGAATAGGTGGATACAGTCCAGTTGCCAGAAAATACTTGTTTGTTACTGACTTGTCTGAGAGGAAATGAACACTTTCATTTATCAGGGACAGAGCATAAAGTGTTCCTCACTGGTGCATTTCTGAAAGCTCTATGCTCCTTTGAATACTGATAAGGACACAGATATTAAAATTTAAAGTATATAAGAAATGTGGGCTATCACAGGTTATTTTATGAGCTGCTATATTTTTATTCTTTTTGTATGTACAATTTTCTTAGAACATAAATGTAATAATTCTATACTATTTATTACCAATAACATCACATAAGGTGGCATTTAGTTCCTTTAAAATGTAAGTTACTAAGAGAAACAGAATTATCATGGGGTTCCTATTGGCAGGTCTTAAAGAGAACACAAAATCAGTAGTTTTCAAACTTGACTGCACATTAGAAATTTTACAAATACTGAGGACTGGGTCCTATTTCCAGTAATTCTGACTTAAGTGGTTTGCGGTCCCAGTGTTAAAATTTAAAAATTTCCCTGGGTGATTCTAATATACATCCAAGGTTGAAAACCACAGTGAAATAAAAGCAATTATGTGGCCCCTGAAAAGGAACTACATTACTTTTCCAAGCTTCTTTGAGTAATTATTAAAATACCTCAATTCAAATTTTTGATGGGGAGCTGATATGAATCTCTTTTCGTTCAAGAAATCAGAATAGTACTGGTTATCTCAGAGTGTGCTCCTAGCAGTCACAATCAAAAGAGGGAGAGAGATGTCACATTCCAGTGCAGCTATAGAAAATGTGTTTATAAAGCAGTAATTCGATTGATATCATCTACCCATACACCCACCAGTCTATGCAGCCATTCATCCACATGTCTACCCTGTGGCTCTCTCTAAGCATCAGGTGAAGTGGTTGTCAGATAATTATCTTACCAACTCTGTGGTAGGATGAGTTACTGCCAAACCTTGGAAGCAAATAGATTTAATTAAAGGAGCAACCCCTACTTGATTCCCAAAAGGGTGGATAGGAGTGTGTTTCTCATGTAAATTACTTCCTCCAGGTTTTTCGATCCCTTTCTAGTCTTTTCCAAGGCGCTCTGTGCCTTGGAAACCACCATTTAAGAACTCCGTCACAGTTTCCTCGTCTACTGGTCTCCAGTTGAGAGAGGCTGAGATAGGTGGGTAGGCATGTATTAGAATTTTACTTTTTCTGGCTCCCATATGATCTTCCCAGATTCTGTATTCTGGCCCACTATGAAAGACTGAAATTTTTGTTAGCTCTTTTTGGCATTTCTCTTGGCCTTGGCTTTCTGGTTCAAGGAACTTACTTTGCCTTCATCTTTTAGTCTATAGTTAGCACTGGGATTTTACCATTCCTTATTGGCTTCCGTAACTCTAACTCCATCTCTATGGCTAAATGGATAACCCCTTTAGTAAATGCTACTCGCATACTGTCCAATTATTAAACTTATCCTTCTTCTGTCAAGACCTTGTTTAAGTTGGTTTGGGAGAATTTGTATATATTATCTACCTTATTACAAAGTTACTATGTATCTTAGCATATTAACTCTTCTAGAATGTCCATTTCTCTTTGCTATAGAATTTCATATTTTTGACAATGAAAATATAGAATCTTCATTGTAGAATACCTAAATACCTAATGGCTAGAGAACACATTGTTGGACACTATTACAAAACTATATTATGAGAAAGTAAGTGTGTTGGTTTGGGGCTTATTTTGCAAGGAGAACAACATAATACAGGACACATACTTCATATTATTATTTATAATAGTCACCAAAAGAACAGTATCCAAAAGAGTGCAGGAAATCTGTTCACACATTAAGACCAAGGAATCCAGCTGAGGGCCTGGATCCCACAACAAGGTCCTACATGAACCGAGCTGAATACCCAGAGCTCATAACAATGCCTCCCATGAATCCAACTGGAGGCCCAGAGCCCATGACAACGTCTCATGCAGACATGTTCTCGGATCTGCTGGGAGGGCCCAAAGGTCAGTGGTGGAATATACAAGTCTGTGCCAGCAGGATGAAGGATCTGTGCTAGCAGGCTGAGGGATCTGCACTGGAGCCAGGAAGTGATGCTCAGAAGAACCAGAGCTTCCCCAAAAGTTACCACAGCCATCCTTGACAACAGTGGGGTCCCGAGCTCCTCTGATGATCAGGATGGCTGAGTTCCCATTAGGGAAACCAATGCAGCAAGCTTTTCCAGGAGGCCGGCAGTGCACCATCTTCCCCTCCGGAACCAGGCAGCTATGCTCAAAGCGAGGACCAGAGATCCCCAAAGTTAACCAAAGCCATTCTCAGTGCCAGCGAGGTCCCGAGCTCCTCAGAGGATGAAAACTGCCAAGTTCATCAGGAAAGCCAGCTCCCTACAGCCTCTCTCAGCTCCCAACAGCCTGCTTCTTCTTCTCCAGGTCTGCCTCTTATGCTGCTGGCAACAGTCCTCAGGTGGGCCTCCCACACCCAGCACCACTCACTCAGTTCAGCTGGGGGTTACAAGTTACCAGTTATCAATCCACTATACTAAGTAACACAAATTATCATAAGCAAAAGTATCTGTGACAGAAGCACCTGTAATGATTCTTTGTACACAGCTTTCTCCCACCATAAACTGGGACAAAGTGCAAGTTTCCTAGTTAACATTTTGAGATTCCACTGTTATAAAGATTATGCTGGCACACAAAAGTATTTGGCTGGAGGTATCTACAGACATTCCCGTGCGCACATTTTGGCTCATATTCTCCTCCCTTGTGAAGTTTTCTAGGGAGAGTCATATGGTGGCAGACTCAGTTTTTGAAAAATAGCACTTTAGGGGGAAAAAATAGGAGAAGGAGCAAAAGGGGGAAAAAGGAAGAAGTCCAGAGTCCCATGGTTAGGAGCAGGGTAAAGTTTTCTTGGGAAGATTTATTAAGAGAGATTTGGGAGTAACAGCAGTTTTTACTGAATGTCTTGGTTACTTATCTCTCGTTGCTGGGACAAAATACCTGATGCCCAAATTTAAGGAAGGAAAGGTTTATTTCGCTTACAGTTTGTGGAGGTTTCAGTCCATAGTTAACAGGTTACAAGGCAGAGTGGCACATGGCAGAGGGCTACAGCTCATGGCGGCAGAACACTGCAAAGCAACAAACACACACAAGGGAGGAAATGGCCAGAAGCACTCTCTTTCTCTCCCTTACATATGTAAACTATCCACCCCAGGGTGGGTGCAGCTCTCACACCCATAATCAGTCAAACTCCAAAAGCATGCCCCATGACCTCATGAGGCTTTCGGGGGACACACAGACACAAAGCCTAACACTGAATGAAATAAAAAAGGAAAACTTGAGTTTTAAAGAAATGGGCTTTGCTCCTTACTGAGGGGATTAAGAGATTCAAGTAAAGGTGTAAAATCACCTGTGATTCCTCAGAAGTTATTCTTCACAAAATATCAAAAATAGAACATATGCATTAAAACTTTTTAAATGTTTCAAGAGGTTAATCAAATTTCTCAAATCTTGCTTGTTCATTTTACTGGTCTGTTATTACCTCTTATCTCCACCTCCATTGATTATTTACAAGTAATGCTTTCTAATAAAATCATTCAAATGAGATTCACGAGTCACTAATAATAGACAGGAAGTATAAGGAAGTTGAGTTAGTGATCAATTCACAGCTATTAATGAGTGAAGAATTTCATAGCAAAAGAGGAAAAACCACACAGTGGCCCCTCGGTTCACAAAATTAATTTGTTCTATGATTTTGGAAAAGATGGCCACATTTGTGGGAAAAATGGCTGTGGTTGTTTGTCATCACATGCAGAATTTGCAAACGAAGATAAAATATTGCCAAATGCTTCTTTGTGAGAATCAAATATAAACAGACGTACCACTATAATTTTCTTGGGGAAGAAGCAACTGTTTTTTATTCTCCTGCATTGTAAATTTTTTTTTAAAAAAACTATTTTGATGGGTATGTATGACTTCTATGTTCAGGAGAAATTTAAACACTGAGTAAGGACATTGATTTATACTGAATCTCCAATACCAGCCAGGGACCAGGCTATTAATAACTGCAGTGTTCATAACAAGAAGCAGTTCAACCATGCTCGTGTTTTGGAATGTTATATAACAGAATAAATCATGAACTATATATATATAAGAACATGGAATCTACATAAGCTAGTAATGTAGATTAAAAATGCTTTCATTCCCAAAGATACCAATTCTTCTGAAGGAGCTTTGTGCTAAATATCTTAGGCTCAGAGGCCAATTGCAGATACTTAACTATATTGTAGCACTAACAAATCCATAGACAATATGAGTGAATGGGCAGAATGAGTGAATTAAAAAAAAAAAAACATTATTTACAAAATTGCCTGCCTTGTGGGCTGCAGTGTGCTTATCCTAAATTAGACAACGTGCCAGAAAGCTCGAGGACACAAAGACTTAATCAAAACTTTGCTCTGTATGATAATTACCCTAGCAAGGAAAAGAATGAAGCAGAATGAAGGACTAGTGTAAGATCGCACAGGTCAAGTGCAAGTTGCTGTCAGTATTACAGTTCTTGGTTCAAGGATGTGTTTGTTACATTATTATGGCTTTTAACATACATATTACTGTTCAGTAAATTTCCTGGAAAGACACAAAAGAAATGTCTGCCTCCAAATTGAGAGAGTACCAGCAGTCCAAAGAATGACTTATATAAGTCCAAGTTGGTGGATAAATTAGTTTATTAAGGGTCTCTTGTACAGTAGTAGATGACTTCTGTGCTGCTGTACAACCAAAGTTGCCAACCGCCCTTTTCTATGCTACCGTTGCTTGTTTTGTGGTACTGGTAATTGAACCCAGATCCTTTGCATTGAGCAATATTGCTGGCCTTTTGTAAAAAACTTGAAGCAGGGTATTTCTAAGTTGGTCAAGTTGGGATGAAACTAGGGATCCTCCTGACTCAGCTTCCCAGATTGCTAGAGTTGCAGATGTATATCACGATGTCCAGCTATAACTGGTTACACAGGGCTCTAAAATAAACAGCAAAAATCAGAAGCAAAAGATAAGTGTCCTTGGGAAATGTTACACATATGTATTCTGTTCCCAGCTCACCCTTATCAGAATCTCTGGGGATCTTGGCAAGGACTACCAAGCTGCAGTGGTGGGTAACCTTGCTCAGGTATAGTCTAACACATAGCCTCGGCACCTGCTTAGAGCCCCCCTGGAAGGCGAACCAGTGGGCCACTACAAGATGGAGTTACTTTGGCTAGAGTTCCATGGGCTGTTCTCCCTATGACTATGTATATTACTTTATGTCTCAATTATTATATTACAAGAATGGAACGGGTAACTTAAAATTGGGGAAAATTAGAAACCAGCATGAGATTTGAGAAACATTACAGCAAATTTTCTTTAAATGCAACTGGATGTCCATTGTTTACTACTTCATGTGTAAAAGGGATACTTCCATTGTAATCATACTTAGGATCTACTTGGAAATGCTGCTCATCAGTTTCATTAAACTGTCAGTCCATTAGTTTGGTTATAGCTATCAATATTCATTGACTTACTGATAATCTTTTTGATGACCTTAACTCTATGGAGATCAGCCTATGTTAAAACTTTATCATGATGTGGATTTTGTTACTTATCGATGGTTTTAAGTAGCACCAGTGTCAGTCACAACATTCTACTGGAGCCTTCAGAAAGGAGACTAAGTAATGCAGAAGCAAAGTGTGTTGTGCAAGACTACCGCTAATGCCTTTGGGACCGCGACCCAAATACCGACTCACAACCAGTGGTGCAGGAGTGTGCCTGCATTGCAGTAAGTGGATGTACATCTATCTCCTTGGAACCAGGGAGCTATTTATCCTGTAATGGGTTTTCCAGCAAGCATCGCATTTTAGCTTCTTCAAGCCAGGAGATAACTTCCTCGTCACTGCCTCTCTCTGATAGTTCCCCATTCAATAGCACTCATTTAGTTGCAGGACAATTTTTCTCACAGTCAACAGTTTTTCCTTTGTGTAATTAAGTCTCATTTCTTTCCAGATAGATCCATTTGTGCCAGAACTCTTCGGCTGCCTTGAAGCTTGTACCATTTGGTTATTTTTAGTGTTATCGTTTTCCTTTCATTAGCACAGAGCTAAACTGTGCATATTTTGTTCTTTCAGCTTTACACAGATTAAGATCTAGCTCCTTAGTCATTTATTTTAACTGTTGCATTGAATTTCCTGTAGTTTATTTAAATCCTCTAGTTCACTTTAATATGCCCAGAATAAATAACGCACTGTTTTCTCACATCTAATCACCTACCCCGACCGGTGGTCGGTGTAAGAATTATAAATCTCAGTGACTTTGCCGATTTGCTCACTTGGTAGGGGAGCTCTGAGCCAAAATATAAATTCAGTAAAGTTTTTATTAATATCCCTAGTCTCTACTCCTGGCTCCTTTTCCTTGGGGCATTATCTCTTTTATACCTTTCAATTTTTCAGTGCTTTTATGCTTTCATTTGCTTTTATATATTTATATTTAAAAATATACATTATCAAGATAAAAAATAATCCATGACTACTCATTTCTTCTTTCACTGAAACACATTTTCACATGTCAACATAGTTATCTCTTGAAGACACAAAACATATATATATTCCCCTTTCAGGAAGTGTATTCAAAAGGTGAAATATTTATGCGATCTGAGGAGAAACAAGAGTATAGGAAGTATATTCATTTAAGTATGGATAAGGTAGTTTTCCATATCCTGGAGATGATTTGAAAGTGCTCAGGTCTATGGCCATACCACCCTGAATGCACCCGATCTCGTCTGATCTCGGAAGCTAAGCAGGATTGGGCCTGATTAATACTTGGATGGGAGAAAGTGCTCAGAAGTCTGCGTCAGAAGGGATCATGGTTGTGCACTCTTCCTGGCCTCCTCAGTATTCCCTTGATGGAAAATTAGAGGTATGCATCCCCAACTCAGGCTGACAGGAGAGTTCTTTTCCAGAGAACTTTTCCCTGCAAAAGGATACTCACTCTCTGGGATCAGAGGTTTTCCTCAGTCTTCATCCGGAACTGGGAGCAAGAAATACTTCTGACAAGCAGATCTGATATAAGCCTTCTTTGACTTCTCCATTTATCATCAAACACACTATTGTACAAATTGTTTGCCAGGGATGGTTTCTCTTCTGTCCTAGGCATACTAATTTATAAGTGTATTTCCTTCCGTATGTACCCACAACTCTCCTTTGAACCCATTTGGTGTTTACTAAAATATTTAAAGTTAGGGACAAAAATATAGCTCAGTGGCACGAGCAATAGGTCCTTAGTTTGAATCCTGATACCAAAAAATTTTTAATGTTGTCCCCTTATTTGTACCTGTATTTCATAGACCTTGGAGGTCTGGTACAGAATATATTGCTATACTTTATTGTTTTTGATCCCATAAGCAGGAAATATATTGCCAAATTGTTTATTAGTTGAAACTTCTTCTAAAACTGAAATCCGTCACTCTATTAGTAGTATGCGGGACATTATTTATGACACAGATCCTCATTACTTTTCTATACATTCTATTTATTTTTTATGCCAGATTTCAAATATATTCCTATACACAGGCACACTTCACAAAAGAAATCATTAGTAATAATAAGCCAAGGTTAGATAGACATGGCTTTCTGATCATAAATTACAAAATATTCTTTCTTATGCTTATGGATCTTCTTGCAATATTGTATTTTAGCTTGATCACTAAGGAAATAGATCTATCAGACAAGATAGAAAAACACCAATTCCTTCCTGAAAAACTTGGAGGTCTAGAAACTCGAGGCTGTCATTCTACTTCTAGTAAAAATTGGCTGGACCTAAGTTGGGACATCTCATTTTAGAGGAGCAAGAATAACCCAATTTGTCACACCTATCACTGGACAGTTTGCCCTTTCATACTCTGTTCTGATTCTATAAGTATTTCAATTTCAAACCTTACTATGCAGTGCAACTTTATGATGGAATTTATGTTAATAAAACTAATTTCCATGTGGCTTTATGGACAACTATATAGCTTCTCGTTTGCCCCATTGTTCCACGCTGTATTCAGTTACCTTGTCTTTTGGTCTTCTACCGGGAATCAAACTCACGACCTCACACTTGCCAGGCAGGCTCTGCACCGCTGAGCTAAATCCCCAACCCCCTTCATTAGTATTTGAAAACATGACAAATGTACCCCCTAAAGAACTGATAATACATAAATTTGTATGCTAGCATGTGAGTATATGTGTACGCCTGTATATACAAATATGCACATGCGTAGATATGCAGTTATATCTTTGCTGGAATCTGCAGCAAAAGTATATTTATTCTTTTTGATTTATTTTTTATATCAATAGACTCAGCAAGTCAGAAAAAATAGTTGCTCTATTTTTTAATTTATTTGCAGTAAATGTATAGTATGTGTGTATCAATATAAACCTAGTTATTTCTACCATTACAATAATCAAAATAATGCAATAATTAATAGTAAGTATGCATTCTCCCAGTAGCAATTAGAGAGCACAGTTTCTTTATTGGTCACAACCTTGATTGCAGTAAATTTAGGATTATTTCCTTGTTAGGATTCTATTTTTGCTCTTATTCCATCAGTTTTACATTAAAGCTTGCTATTAATAAAGCTAACTGCTAAGAAAGACAAGTATACTTTCCTCCAAAACTAAGGCTTTCATAATTAATTAATAAACTTGAATTATTTATATTTTTAGGGTCTAATTAAATATAAAGGATAGAAAAATAAACAGGTAATACACTTCTGTTTAAAATGTAGTACAGTGTATAGCAGATATATTAGTATAATATTACATGTATAACAGTAAAGATGCAAGAGGAAAGGTAGGTGTGGGGTAAACTGTAATCCCAGCACTATGAAGTGGAGGAAGGAAGATGTCAAGTTTGAGCCCAGTCCAGGCAATTTAATGGCTTGGTGAGCCACTGTCTCAAGGAGGGGTGAGTTTGTTTTAGTGTAAGGACACTGAGTTCAATTCCCTGTACCCGCGCCCCCCCCAAAAAAATAGGTACAAAATAAAGTGAATGATTCTGCTTGTAGTAGGACAGAAGGCAAGCAAAGAAAAATTTGAAATTAAACTCAACAACTGTAAGAATTTACTAGATGGAGAACTGGGAGTATGGAAAAGTAGGAGTTACATTCAAAGAGTGAAGGACCAGTATATGGAAAAGCTTAGAGGAATGCAAGTTCATGTTGACTTGGAACACCAGTGAAAATTTATGTTTCTGAACTGTTTGGTACTTAGGGGAAGTTCCAAAGCTGGGGGTGTAAAAGCAAGTTGTGATTGGATTATGAAGACATTTAAAGGTATACTAATGAGCTGAAAATAATTTTATACAATGTTTTAGTTGTACAAATAATGAAAGCTCTTTTTCGTCCCTGTGCTTAATGGAATTTCCTAATCTGTAAATAGAGTGATAGACATAAAAACAAGGGAACATCACATATTTCTATAACACTGTTGGGTTTCTAATCACTTTCAAGTGCTCGGCCGGTTTTCCTACCCTCAATTACATGGTAAATTGGTTGGCCATGGCACAGTATTATCAGTTTGCAGTAAGAGAAACAGAGGAGCAGTTAGAGGACAAGTGAGATAAAAGAGCTAGACGCGTTCCTTTTCTGCTTTGTCACCACTGTTTTCTTCATGAACTCAAAGAACATAGACCAGAAAAGGAGCCTAAGAGTATTCGGCTCCGTTATGCTGTGCACCAGCCACACTTACCAGCTATACAAACAGACAATCAATATGGTTTAGACATGGTGGATATAATTTGGTGGAGCTATAATTGAATTTCCTCCCTTCTTAATATCATTACACCTACAGAACATCTCCAATTAAGTATTCCCCCATAAGTCTCAAAATTAAATATCCCAAATGGAACTCATTATGCACTCCCACATAAAACAGCTCCTCATGACTGTTTCCCCTATTAAAGGCATCACTACTTCCAGTCTCTTAAATTTGAAATCCCTGGAGTCATTTCTTTCTTCATTCTTTTCTTCATCCGTAAATTCAGTCACTGAATTTTGTGGACTACACTTTGAAATTATTTTTATAAATAACTTCTTTTACATTATGCATAGGTGCTTTGAAATTCACTTATAGAAATCAAGGAGTCAGCACGCAAAAGCATAAATCTATGAATAAACAAATTAGTCATCAAGATTTTCGTTACACTTACCTGTAGTATTACAACCAAAAGTCTGTAAGCAGTTTCACCTACTCTATGTTATTAATACTACTATAATAATAAGAGGCATTTCTCCTTTCATGTGAATTCTTTCACAGTCTCTTAAATGATATTGAAACACTTCTTATTTTACAAAGTGCTTTTGATTGGTTTATTTTGAAAGAGATAATGGTGTTTGGAAAGTATATGGTTGTAAGTTTCAGATGTATAAGGAGATTGGCTGAGGAAATTGGTTGAAAACTGAAGGCAAACATTGATTAAGTGCTAAATTATTTCTTGGGTTATGATTTCCTGCTTTTACTTGCTAGATGTCACTGTTAATGACACTTTTACAAATCACACATGCACACATACTCCCATATACAAAACAGTAAGTGATCATGCTACTGAATTGACAAATACACACTTAAAATACCAGGTGCGGATAAAAATACTATCTTCCTAGCAAACAGTGCGGCATGTGATATAATTTTAATGATGAATCATGTAAATAGTCACAAAGTACTTTATCAAACTGTGTAGCTCAAAATAAAAAAGTGGTCCTTAGAACAAGGAAAAAATGATATCAAAACTGCTTGCAAAATGATTGATGATATTGACTCATGAATACCTGGTTAGAACAGCCTAGCATTTCAAATACTTTAAAAAATATTTTATCATATGTAATTAACAATATACACATTTCTTATTAATAATATTAAAATATCCTACAGTATTTTATGAAATCCCCCAAAGTTTATATATCTGTGATGACCTAAAATCTTTTTTAGGGTGTGCAGGAGACATTTTCTCCTTGAAAAATGGAGACTGCCTAATACATGGTACAGTGTGTTTTACGGAGGGTTAAGAAAATATGTCTCTTGTTTCTAAGCCAAATAATTTTGTCTCTACAACATACTGCTCTGACTATCAGGTTTAGTGTCCTAATTACAGCAATAAAGATTCCAGAAAGACATAAGAGCAACTTTTTAGTAAGATTAACGTGGAAGCTAAGGATTGAAAGGATGTGACAGCTAAACCCTAAATCTGCTTCAGGGAATTCATAACCTAATTGAGAAATCAACCTAAATACCTAAAAACCAAAGATTGTATTCACTAGGCCAACCGATTTTTTTCTGCATAATTTGTGCTTAGTAAAAGAAATTCCTGTCACCCCTCAGTACACAGTGTTTGTTCCACAACTTTCTTCATATATGTAATACAAATATTTCCTGACCATCTATCGTGTGCTCAGTAAAGGAAACAAGCACTCTGTCAAAAGAGATTAGTTTCAGAGCAGACAGGAATGATTTTGAGAAGAAGAATTTGAGATAGTCTTAATAATACAGAGATTTTTCTTACATCAGCAGGGCTTCCAAGTAAAACTAGAGACCCAGAAAATTTACTCGTAGGTATTATGATGTAAATAAGCCAGTCAATTTATTTATCTAATAATGTATAGCTAGATTTTCTTGAGAAATTTGTGTCTACCAAATGCTAAACCAAGATCTTTGCATATGGTATCATATTTGGGTCTTGTAAAAAACTAGTAAATTTAAGATAGTAATTATGCCCATTATGTTTTAATAGGCAAATATAAATGTGTACATACAAATTTGTATACAATATGTCATTTTGTTATATGCATAGATTTTAGAATGGCATAATCAAGCTAATTAACATGTACTACCTCAATTAAGTTTTTATGAGAGCACTTAAAATCTACTCTCTTGTTTACAAAACAATGTATTGGTAACTATAGTTACTATGTTATACGCAAGTGGTCTTGAAATTATTCCCCTTTTTACTTGAAATTCTGCACCTTTTCTTTTTCCAGGCCCTCCCCCTCACCATGCTTACTTTTGGCAACCACTCTTGCACTCTCTACTTCTGTGAGTTTGACTACTTCAAACCACATATAAGTGAAATTAAGTAGTATTTTTCTTTCTTTGCTTGGCTTATTTCACTTAACATGATCTCCTCTGAGTTCATCCATATTGTCTCATATAACAGGATTTTCCTCCTTTCAAAGTCTAAATAAAATCCTATTAAGTATAAATACTACATTTTCTTTTGCATTCATCATTTCCTGAACTCTAAGATTGTTTCCATTTCTTGGCTACTGTGAATGGTGCTGCAAAAAATGGGAGTACAGTCTTCCCAACTTACGGTTTTTGGGGCTGGGGATATAGGTCAGCAACACAAGCATCTGTCTGGCAAGCGCAAGGTCCTGAGTTTGATTCCTGCTACCAAAAAAAAAAAAAAAAAAAAAAAAAAACCAAAAAAAATTACGTTTTTTGTTCATTTTTGATAAATACACACCTAGTAGTGGAAATGCTGGATCTATACACATAAAAAAGATGAGGAAACCTAGGCTTAAATGTTTATACAAGCTGGTCAGTGACTGAATCATCCTAATTATGTAACCCTATGCTTTATTTTTACTGTAATTATATTTCATCAACTTAATAAATTCCTGCAATGTTCTTTTCTATAGTTGTAGCCATTTCATAAAGTTAAAGCATTTTATAATTTAGATTGTTCTATAGGCATACAGTGAATGAAAAAAACCTCACAGTCAAGTTGTTTGATTTTAGTTGCTTTTGTATATTATTCTTTTGTATGATATCTTACCAAGAAATATTTAAACACTGTTTGTAAAACCTGTGCATAAATGTCCATTTGGCTTGTACTTGTTATACTTTCATCAATTACATTAGATTAGTGATAGCTATATGTAGTACATTTACTAGATTCAAAATAAGGTTTAGTTACTCTGGAAACCAAGAAGTAGGTGACTTCGAAAAAGTATTTTACCCCAATTTTTTTTAATCTTTGCCTGTCTGGTTGGTGAAAAATCATGTTCTCATTTTAGTTTGCATTTATCTACCCTTGAATGAAGGTGGACATATTTTCATATGTTTTGTTTCTTTCTTCTGAATTGTGTTTATTTCCTTTGAAAGTCACGAAATTGCTTCTAAAATTGTTTTTGCCCCTATTGATAGGTGACAACTAGTCTATTTTTTATCATAAATAGTATATCTAGCCTATTGAAATGTATTCATTTATTTGAATTTCCACTATTGCTAACTCATGGCTATTTCAAAAGTTAAGCTACACTGTGTAAAAAACAGGATGGATTCAACATTCTTGACTGCACTGAAGAACACCCTTTAGGCTATGAAAGCAGAGAGGTTCCAAAACACTAATTGGGCCTCTTCTCCTTTTCCAGAACTTTACACAAGCTGTTTCCTGGAAACACATTTGTTGTTATGTTATTCAATGGTATCCTTTCCATCTTTTAGTTATACTTTTTTAAAGTTACTTTCTTTGATTATAAAATCTAGACTAGTTCTTCTTCCTTCCCTGGACTAGATTTTTGTTATATTCTATCTTAATATCTTATTTTTTCAATAATTCTCATCCAGTTATATGATTATATTATATTGTCATTGAATTGCTATTGCATGTAATAAAGACCGGAGAGAGTAGTTCCATGTATATTTTGCGTACTATTTTATCTGCCCTGTCTAACCCATAATGTGGCATAAAATAAACAGTCAGCCAATAATTGTGCATTTGAACACATGGAAAAATTCATCTCGGTTCTGTTTCTTTTGTCGACAACTCAGTTGTTACTTTAGATCCACACTGATATATACTTCCACTAGACTGAATTTAACTCAAGTTTTTAGTATTTGGCAAAGACTTGGAACAATAGGGAGAAGGAAAGAGAGAAGGAAGCGAGGAGAGGAAGAATGGAGAGAGGGAAGCTGTAGTAGAGAGGATAAGAATATAGATCTTTCTAGAGCATAGGGACATTAAGGCTACACTTATTCACTATTTAATTTAATGCAAATGGATTCCACAAATGCAACCAGGGTACTTTGAGGTGATGCAAAGCTAAGTGAAATTTGGAAATGGTTCTGAAATCTCATTTTTCTGACAACTTTCAGGGAGGTAAAATACTTTGTGAATAGTACATAATACCTGGACCTTACACTGTGTGGCTTATTTAAAATCAGTTGAATACATATTTTAGTAGATCATATACTGCATGCCAGGAGCAAGCTGGCTGTATAATAATAGTCATTTTAATGGGACTTGCATCTACCTAATGTTTGCTTCAGAACAGAGTTTAATGTATCAAATTAAATTAATTGAGACCTAAGAATGTATTAAATCAACAAATATTGTCTCAACTTTTATTTTTGTACATGCAACTGTTTAATCTTATATCCACTGATCTTCAGTACTGTTTGTAAGGAAAAATTCTAGGCTTTCCCTTACAGAAAGGGTTGCCTTCCCTTTTAACCATGAGTTGAGGTTTCTGTTTGTGTTTTGAGTTCCCAACAGCCCTCTGAAGGAAAAAAGGGTATAATGGAGTTAAAGGTCTTTAAATAAATGGAATAGTGAAGTTTATGTAGCATATAACATTTCAATGTTTATTTACTTGCTAATAGTGTGACTACCTGTATTTGGTTATTAAAAGATATAGAAAGAATATAGAAGGAGACATGCTTAGAATTTGGAATCAGAAAAAATTAGGGATAGGAATGTAAACAATTATAATATACTGGGTATTTTTTTCTTATTGCCATTGTCCTTTGACAAATGTCTCCAAAAGCTATATAAAACACCAAGATTGGCACACATAATTGAGTAGAGTGAGCTGAAATCTGAGAAAATATAAGATTAAAATGCAAAAGATAATTTTAAGGTGTATCTTAATGTTCCTATGAGAGCAAGGAAAGAATAATCACCTGTAAGCATCTATTTTGTGCTTGTAAGTGATAAAAATGTTAAAAGAAGAATACAATGAAATAGACTGTTCTCTAAGGATGTCCTTGGACTTGTAATCCTGATTTGTAAAATCCAATGCATGCATTTTTAAAATGCAACACATGTATTTTAAAATGTAGTGCCTGTAAGACATTGTTTCTGGGATCTCCTTCCCATTAATATCCGCAATCTTTTATTTCAACCAAGACTACTGACCATGCATTTCTTTATTCTAACTTGACTCCTTTTGTTTTGTTTTGTTTTGTTTTGAGACATGGTCTCACTTTGTAGTCCAAGATAGCCTTTAACTTGCTAGGTAGCCCAGGCTGGCCTTGAACCAGCAGCGATCCTCCTGCCTCAGCCTTCCCGGTGCTGGAATTACAGGTGTGTGCCACCGCAGCCAGCCTCTATCTTGATTCCTTAATGGTAATCTTATCAAGCCAAATATTTTACAACATTGGTTTTATATTTACTCTTGTAAAATGTTTTTCCTGTCCTGTTGTGCTAAACTCTTTAACTTGGCCTACAACGAATTTTGTCTTTTATCATTTTCCCATTTGTACTTTTCCATTTCTTCCACTCCATGACTATCCTGTTATACTTGAAGCCAGGCTCCTCAGACTTTCACAATTACTTCCCACTTTCTTAACTTGTCAAGTTTCTGGTCATCCTCTAGGACCCAGACAACTCTTATATTCTATGTGATACACTTCACTAAGTTTCTACGGAGGACTTGTCCTTTCTTTGATAGTCCTGTGGTACTTTATAATAATAACCTGTACCACAGAAGATATCATATTGCTTGGTAATTATTCTTCCAAATATCTAGCCTTTCAACCTAATTATGGGTATCTTAAGCACAAGGATGTTGTTGTATTGTGTATGTTTTCTGTGTGTTTAGTAGGTGAATGGTTAAGCAAGCTGTGGATATCCACTGAGCTTCCAGAAGGGTTTTCAAATGAGTCACTCTAATCCATTTATATGCTCTGAATAAACCATTATAGTCTCTTTAAAAATACATGTTAAAACTTTTAGAATATTTTTAGCAAATTTTGATTAAGTAGGACTTGTATTTTAACAGTCAGTTTTATTGTTAATGGACCCTTAACTGTAGGAAAATTCTTTCATATACATCCATGCTAATAATATAGACCTGATAGTAAGATCTGTGTGTGTGTGTGTGTGTGTGTGTGTGTGTGTGTATCCAAGAGAGGAGTTCCACATCACATATATTTTACTTGTGAAATAAAACTAAATAAGCACCTTTTTCTTATAGTTCAGCACAATAGGCTGAACCTTCACTTGAATATAATTAGTGATTGCCTGGAATTTGGATCTGAATTACAAGTTATTTAACCCTCTTAAAACCCCTGATCTCTACCAAAGGCTGATAGGGAAGTGAACATTTTTTGTCCTGTCAGAGGAACTGTATTGAATCATCATTTGGGGTGTGCTGATGATATCTACAGAGCAGCTTCATTTTTCAGCGTCACTCAGAAAGCTGTCTTCAGCTTCTTCCCGCTTGGCAGGAGTAACAGGAAGCACTCAGCGGCTCCCAGAGTGGGAAATGACCAAGGGAGGTGCCTCTAGCGCTCTCACAAAGCCAGGCTGCTTTTGCCAGAAGTCTGAGGAAACTGTTCAGCAAATCTAAACGTAAACTAGAAAACCCAAGGAATAACATCCCCATGACAAGAATTGGCTACGAAATTTTTATATTATGAAAAGTGAATATAGGTAGAAAATACAATTTGCCTGCATTTTTTTTTTTTTTGCCTAAACTGAAAATATAGGGTTAGAGAGAAATGAAAAAGAAGGGAGGTTTCAAATTCACGGTTTCCTAATTGACTACCAGTTTAAAAACTATAGCTTACAGATGTTCTCATTTGATACTTTTTAATGTTTAAAAACATTTGTTTGTGAATTTCCATGGGCTGCACAGTGAAAGTGGTTGGAAAAACGCCTAAAATACAGAGTAAACATACAAATGGAAACCAGTTCCTCTTGCCTCTCATCCTAATGCTTGCTAAATTACAGTCATGGGATTTGCTTGAAAAGAAATAGAAATATTTCCCTCTCCTTTAAACACTAGTTTCTTTAAAAATTAGTGTATCAACACTAATTTTAGATCTTTAAGAAAATTTACAGCTTTCAATTAAGAATAAAAAACAATGTAATATCTTACCCTGAGAGACAAAATATTGACATTTAAAACATTTTTCATTCATGTGTGGTATCATCTATCATTGGAGATAAAGTAAACATAATGTGGTCTACTAGAATATACAGTTGGTTAAATTGGTTAGAGTTTTATTGGATTTATATTTTCATCTTCTTTGGACTTTGAAATCAAGTATTAAATTATGAAGATGCGTACATTATTTTTATCATCCTATTTACAAAATCACACCTGACTCAATTTAGAGTAGATAATATTTCCAATTACATTTCTTTGGAGACTAAGCATCTGCTCAAATGCATTTCAGCATTTTAATTGTGTTATTAGAAGTAGTTAAAATATTACAAAGCTGACCATATCGTAACTTGTGGAGACAGGACAGTGATGATTGACTGTACTGAATATTTTCCCAGTGTAACAGTATTTTCTCCTCTTTTAATATTTCATTTTACTTCATTTGGTATTCTAAAAAGGGAAGAATATATCTTTATCCTTATTATGAATACTAGAAAATAAATGATTTTATTATTGTTAATGCTATTAATAAGACTTTGTTAATGTTGATATGATATTGACAAAGTTTAAGAAACCATTTTACATATTTTAATTAATTTCACCTTAATAGTTGTGACTACCTTCCAGGGTAGCCCAAGCAAGTGGTTGAAAAAACCTTAAAGTCACATTTAGAATTTAATAAATTATGACACCTGAAATATGTGCCCTTAGACTAAGGTACTTAATGCCTTTAAACCTCAGTTTTCCTGTCCATAAAATGGAATATGAATACTTACCTTATGCAGCTATTGGAAAGATTAAGTGTGAAGCTGTTTCTAGGGCCCTGGCTCAGTGTAGATGCTCAATATCCATCATTCCAGGCTCCTTTCCATCTTATTAACTGTAGAGCTGAGAATGAAGCAGTGGTGTTACAGAAAGAGGAGATGATTTAGTTTCCTTGGACCTTGGTCAGTTTCCTTACCAAGCCACCAAAGCAAATATGCGACTCATGAAAATATGGAAAACCACATTTAAAATAAGTCCTGTCTTTTCTCTTCTACCTTCTCAGCAAGATATGTATGTACAAATCACAAAATATAAGGGGCTACTGAAATTCAGCAATCAGGACTAATCATATTTCACTGTTTGTTTCTGAGCTGGAGACTGAACCTAGGAATGCTCTATGCCTGAGCTAGATCCCCAGATGTTGTTCAATTTTATTTTATGACAGTCTTCCTAGGTTACCCAGGCTGGTCTCCAACTTCTAATCTTCCAGTCTCAGCCTCATGCGTAACTGATTACAGGCATGTGCTACAATGGTGGGCTCAGTTCAATATTTTAAAAACTTAAAATCAATGCAAAAGCATCCAAGAAAAACTTTTTAAATACCTTGTGACCTGATCATAGACTTGTGCCACTTACCACACATGTTTATTGGTCATATCCCAGTCTCGGCCCAATCAACTCATGGACTAGAGCACTGTTAAATTAATTTACCTGTGTATTCCTCTCTTATCCCATCCACAATATCTACCACCCTGAGAGTATAAACATAGCTAAACTTACTATCCCATGATTTTTAAAAATGCTTTATCACACATAGGCTTCAACACAATTTGTTCAGGTATGTTGGGCTGCTAGTTAAAAGTGTGAGTTTTGGGGGCTATAGCATTAATTTCAGTTCTATCTGCACAAACTACTGAATATCTGACCTTAAGAAATTTACTTAGCTTTTCTGCATCTCAGTTCTCTCATCTATAAAATGGGAGATTACTATAATACTTATGCCATAGAGCATAAGTATGTGAAATAACTAAGTGAAATATTTGGTTTATTGTGTGATATGAAATTTGTTGTGTTTGTTTTTATTTTTTATTTTATTTATTTATTTTATTTTATTTTATTTTATTTGGTTTTTCTCTGGTACTGGGAACCAAACTCACGACCTTGTGCTTGCCAGGCAGGTGCTTTGCCGCTGAGCTAAATCCCCAGCCCCGTGTTTGTTTTTATATTTAAATATTATTAAAAGGCTATTTGGAATTCAGAATTTTTTCATGCCACCCCAATTCTTAAAGTTCATCTTGATTGTTGTGTATAACAGTAGTTCCTTTATTTTCAATACTAAGAAGTGGTTTAACTATCCATCTTCCTGCCAGAGGGAAATTAGGCTGCTTGAAGATTTGTTTGCCTTGTTATCTTGTTTGTTTGTTATTTGGACCATTGCTCTCATGAACTTTCTTGTACACGTTTCTGACACAAATATGTCTCAGTATTTTATTCCGCAGATGGATATCTCAGTATTTTACAGTGCCCTAGATACAGTGCCCCAAATCCTATATCCCTGGCTTCCAATATCTATCTCTTGTTTGTCTTCACTGATCGAGTGATAAACTTTAGCCAGAACAAGCTGTTAGTGGGTACTATGAGGGTAAAATCACTGGGCTGGTCCTTCATGAATCTTTTTCTATGAGTCCCTCAGTACCCTTGCTACCGGGGTCTGGTCGGTATTGAGTTGACTGCTTTTTATTCCGAGGATTTTATTGCTGGTTTTAAAGTCGTTCCACTCTGAATCGTTACCTATTCATTCCAAGGTTAGTTACATCAGTGTGTGCCTTTAACGTAAGTATCCAGAGTCTGATTTCTTTCAAAGAGGACAAATGTTCTCTTACTGTCGTCTTTGTTCATTTGGATAATGTTGCTTGATGGAGTGCTAGTCATCCCTTTTAGAAGACAGAATCTCTTCTGTGTTGTAATTTGTCATTTTTTTGTTTGTTTGTCTGTTTGTTGTTATTTTATAAAGCAAAGCCTGAGGGCCAAGAACTAGAGAGCAAGTAGTTCATTTAGGAGCTGGTCAGTGAAAGCACAAGCGGGAAGCAGGGAGACTGAAAAAAAGATCGCCTTTGTCACTGAGCTAGCTCCTGTGAGGAAAAATTTGAGCTCAAGGCTGTGGAGACCTTTTAAGGAGTGCTATAGAGTCCTTACAAAGGTCTCTCGGAAGGACAGGAGAGTGAGGAATTTGTCCCTGGTTCCTATGTATCATCCATTGAGAGTTGCCTAAAAACATCAGATCCCCTGTTTCCTGTATCATGAATGAGTTGCTATGACTTCAGAGAAAGTATTGAGGCAGAAAGAATAAGACGCAGTGGGTGCTTGACCTGTAAGACATCCAGCATGGCCAGGAACTGTCCATCACAGAGCTGATTCAGTCACAGGCAGGCCAACAGGATGGGACATGTCTGGTACATAGCACAAACTGGATTTCCCAATTGACTACTAGCATAATCTTCTTTGACAACATGTCCCCAAAAGATAAAACCTATCCCTAGTTCATTGCTGCTGAATCCTTCACACCTCATATCATGTGGCTTACTTATAGTTGTCTCATTTCATTTTGCAAGAATTTTAGTATTTGAACACCATGTATAGCCTGTTTTCCTTGAGGTAAATAACATTTAAAGCAAGCAAGTTTACTTTAAATTCACACTTTGATGTTGTGTACATAGAAAGTGCTCAATAAATACTTCTTAAAGGAAAGATTTTTAAAAACTTTTTTTTAATATTTTGTAGGCATGTAGTAACAGCAGTAAAGCCCTACAGCAGGAAAACTGATTTTACAAAGTTGCAAAGTGAATGACAAGGATATATAAAGCGAGAAGCTCCAAGGAAAATGTTATCAGAGGTCACTTTTAAACCAGGGTAAAAATCATTTTTCATGATAAACTACCCTACCTGTTCCCCAAGGAAACCTCTGATCTGCGATGATTATTAAATTCCCATCTTTCAGTGCAAACTATCTGCAAGCTGAAAGAGAAAATATTTCTGGAGGAAAAAAAACCCTTCTTTCCTTTGGTTGATGGTTGTAATATTAGCTGGCTAATAATTTTAACATATATTTATCTTTCAAAAATATATTTATGGCATAAAAATAAATGAATGTAAGACACATGATTTCAATAATAAAAATGACCAACTGTGTTTCTTCTTTAAAGTAGACCAGCAACTTGAGCCCCCTATGCACTCCTCCTCAGTCTCATCAATTTCCTACTGCCATCAGAGATAGCCAGAGTCTTGAATTTCACTTTATTTCATAGTGCTGCCACATGTGGATGTAGTCCTAAATAATAAATTTTTCGGCTCTGCATGCTTTTGCCTTTTTTATCATTGAAATCATATTGCATCTATTCTTCTGTGACTGTTTTATTGCAATCAGCATTATGTTGCTAAAACTCATCCATGTCCATGAGTTTGGCTGTAGTTCATTTGTTCACTCTCATATTCCATCATAGGAACAAAGCATTGATGCATCTATATATTTTCCACTTTATCTCTTCTCTTATTGATATTTTTTTTTTATTTTAAGGATAAAAGGAGGGAAACATTAACAGACATACAACATTTTACAACATATCACAAGCACAATACAGACAATACAGAGTTACA
>NW_004955535.1:1566514-1569170 GCF_000276665.1 Chinchilla lanigera
CGCCCGTCCCCTGGGCCTCCCAGCGCCTAGAAACTCAGTCTGCAGTGTCACCGGGGTCTTTGTTCTCGCGTCCTGGCCTCCGGGATTGGGTGGGGCCTACCTGGCTCTTTGCGAGCTTTTCGGCTGGGAATCGCCGTGGTATGTGTCAGGCCCACTCTCGGACCCAGGAGCCCTGCCGCTCCCGGAGAAGTCGCTGCCTGGGCGCAAGGCGCGGGGGGCTGGGGGAGCCTGCTCGGCCAGCTCCGAGGGCCTGCTCGCCCCGCCCGTCCCCTGGGTCTCCCAGCGCCTAGAAACTCAGTCTCTCTTATTGATATTATTGGGCCAGAGGGTTCATCGTGGGCCTCTCTTTGTCTTCTCTTTGTCTTCTTTGAATTGTTCTGGTTGGCATTGTGAAAATTACCTTTCTTAGGCTAGGTAAATCAGTCTTCCAAGTCAGCTACCTTGTGGTTCTTTTTGGCAAATGGAGGACTAGAGAGTCAGGAAAGAGGCCAGGACACTTCTTATTCTTCTTTTGTTCCTTGGAAAGCTCGGTGTATTTGGCAGCAACTCTCTATGATTTGAGGTTCTTGCTCCAGCCATATAGGCCCACTGTGGCTCCAGTTTCTGACTTCCATTGAATACCCTCCTGAACCATCCACCCACTGCATTAACTCACCCTGCCTCCTCTTTTTCCTTTCTTTCTTCTCATCTCTTTCCCATTTTAAATATCAATTTCTTGTTTCTATTTAAACACAGACATAACACATTTATATCTTTATAATTTTATGCCAAATTGCTCTCCATATTGGTTATATGATTTAAATTCCCACCAATTTAATACAACTTTTTGTTCCTGTAAATTTTCTCCAATAGTTGATAATGTTCACCTTTTAAATTTTAGTTACTCTAATGGATATACATTTTAAAATTTTTATTTGAATTTTACCATTTAAAAATGAATTGGAAGCTTTTCATGATTCCAATGACAAGTTTTATATGCAAACAACTAATTGTTCAATATCAACCATAAAATTCATTATAAAAGTAATTTTTAAATTTATTTTCAGTCTGTACTCTGATTTTACACAGTACAAAATTTATCTTTTTGCTTGTTCATTCAATTTCATATATATTAATCAAGTTCTACATATCAGATATATTACTATGTAAAAGGGAAAAAATTGGAACATTTTATAACTAAAATAATTGAGGAACATATTCTTTAAAAAATGGATTAGCAGTACAGCAGGGCTGTTCATGTTTCCCTCTCTCCCTCCCTCCCTCCCCCTCAATTTCATCATCATCAATAAGATTGCATTATAGTGTCATTACCACCTAACAGGGAATTGCTTACAAGATTTAGTGCCCTATATGCATTGTGCAGTGACCATTGAGGAATTTCACTGTCAATAGAGAATTTTGTTATCAGAGGTTTTGGAAAAATTTGGCCTAACGTGAGAAGTCATATCTAATAAATATATAGAAAACCTTTAAGGGGAAAATAACCAAGATGTCCAAAGCTGTAATATTTATGTGGTAAGGATGGCCTCTTCTTTATAATATGTTAGTGAGGAGTGCAGACAAGACTAAATATTAATTCTGTGTGGATATGATGATACCTGTTTGGGTGACACTGGTTATGCTGTTCACTAGTAATGCCAATAATTCAAAGAACCCTAAAATATGGCTTATAGGGAAAAATGTACCTGACAGAAGATAGTTTTATTTCATTTTATTAGTAGGTGTTCAGGCTCTTAAAAAGCTATCAGAGTAAATACTAGTTTGAATTTTTCTGGGAAAGCACATTCTAGGAATGTACATCACATATACCTTCAGAGTTGCCTCTTTATATTGTAATACTAATCCTAAATGTTTAAGAACTCATATGTGAAACATACTGTACTTGAGTAAGCAAGAAGCTGTATCACAAAAACATTTTCTTTTAAACTTTTCATCAAGAAGGTTACGTGTTCTGTCATTTGAAGGATTAACTCTCAGCTATCTGGAAAACTCCTTTACCAAGAATGACACTTGCCTTGGTTTTATTTAGCTTGAGATTTACTGTGTTGCTTGCATCATATAAATGTGTGGAAAATTCTTCATTTCCTGAAATTACTGTGTAATTTTGAGACAATCAAAGTGCTAATGTGCTTGTAAAAAGGATGAGAACATAACAAGTTTCCATGTGTAGAATTTAATATTATAAAGTAAAATTCTAAATGGAAGAAAGATGGGATGGAGGGCTACATTATAGTAGTGAATAAGAGAAGGTGAGCAAAAAGGTTCGTAGAAGTCAAAAACTGTTATTTTTTTTTAGTTAAAATAGTAACAATGTGTTGGATTATTTTACATGAAATTCCAATTTCCCGTCTTTTGCTTTATGATCTTAACATTACAAAATATATAAATTTTGCTTTAGTATTGCTTTAGTATTTAGTAATTTAAACCTCATGTATTTTGTCTTGGTTACTTTTCTCTCGTTGCTGGGATAAAATACGTGATGCCCAAAATTAAGGAAGGAAAGGTTTATTTCACTTATAGTTTGTGGAGGTTTTAGTCCATACTTGGCAGGTTACAAGGCAGAGTGGCACATGGCAGAGGGCTGCAGCTCATGGCGGCAGCACACAGCCTAATCAACCAGCACACACAAGGGAGGAATGGCCTCAAGCAGCCTCTT
>NW_004955535.1:1569270-1667442 GCF_000276665.1 Chinchilla lanigera
CAAACTATCCACCCCAGGGCGGGTGCAGCTCTCACACCCATAATCAATCAAACTCTAAAAGCCTGCCCCATGACCGCATGAGGCTTTCGGGGGACATACAGACACAAACCATAACACATTTGACCAAGCTAACTTTCTTATTAAATTCAATTATTTATTGGACATGCATTTTGCAATATTGTTGAGTACATAGAATAAATTTGGCCTGGAGGAATTTCGCAAAAAGTATGTGGGTTATGCATATTGCAGGGTAAATATGGCAAGAAATTTTATAACATGAGATGCTGAGACTTGGTAGAAAGTATCTATTGTGTCACAAAGACTTTTCTCTCTTGTATCAAACTGTAATATGTTATATGTTAGAATCATAATATGTATAATATATATACATCATAATAAGAATTATACGTATAATTATTGACATCATAACATGAAATATATGATATAAATGTATATTATGTATGATTTATACATATATCATTATGCGGTGAGATACTCCTCATTATTTCCTTGGAAATGGTATGTAGATAACAAACTCATCTATGGAATGACCACATAATATTCATTTCGTACTTTACCCAATAGATATTGCATTTAAACTATATTTGATCCCCTGCAGCTTGATCAGAGGTGTCTTACCCAGTTGTAGTGTTTCTTGTAAGAAATACTTATAGCAGTGAAATATCACTATGACTGATAATCATTAATCATTCATATATATATTGTATTGTGATAGATATACTCAGGTTACTCTTTTGGAAATATTACCCAATCCCTTTTAGAAAAGGTTAAATCCCTATCTAGTATAAAAAGAGAAAAGTTAGATGGTACCCAGGTCAACCTAAAGAGCTAATCAAATTCCCCAAGTAATTCCTCAGATTCATTACCTCTTAACCTAATGAGATGCATGGATATATATATTGAAAGACTTCTTGCATCCTTTTTTCTTGCAGCAAATAGCAACCTCCTGGTATTTCTTGTATTAGCACTAATATATACTAAATTTGCTGATGGGATCTAAGTAGCATAGATGCACACAATTAGCACGGCATAGAATTTTTAAAATACCAGCTATCTCAGAGACTTTATTCATATGAATCTGCATGATTCTTTGCGGGGTATGTGCTTTTATGCTCAGAGACTCTGATGTCAAAGTATTTTTAGAAAGGGTCCGTAAGGCATCATTATTTGGTAATTATAATCTTGTTGATTGACAGCAAGTGTTGTATTCAATGAAAATGCTGCTGCATTGAAGTGATCCTGGTTCGTGCTGGAAACAGACTGCTTAGATCTAAAGTCTCATGAGGGGAAAGAAATAACTTAAAAGTGATTTATAATTTACCCACATGAAGACACAGAATCTCTCATAAAATGCTAAAAGGTTGTTTATGCTTCAAGAATTTTAACATTTTCATTCGGGATTTCAAATGTGAAATTTGGTTACCATTAATTGAGTGTTTTTACAAAAGGTACTTTTAAAACATTTCAGTGTTTATTACAATTGTAGATGTTTTATTTAGAAAAGGAAGGAGAAATTAGTGAGACTGTGAGCCGTATGATGGTTCATATTTCTCATGGGAAAAAGAACGTGCAGCTAAGCTCTACTGAATGTTAGAAGATTCAAATATAATAAATTATCAGTGTTTGATGATAGAATTAGTCAATAAAGAAAATTAAATATGTGATATATTAGTATTTAACAAGAGCATCATTATTGATTTAAACACAGATCTAACTGGTATGTTCAGTGTTTCAAATGGTCATAGGTGATTCATAAGTACAGGAATATTTTTCTCTTTCCCAAGAGTTAATAGCATGTTAGAAAATTTGATGAGGTAGAACAGACATTGGGCCAAGGCAAAACCATAAGAATCTGAAAGGAAGCATAATATTATAATATTGCGATTTTCTTCAAGTGATGTCTGAGTTTTATCTAAGTTTATACTAAGAGGAAGGAATAAAGGTCATGTCATTTCTTTAGTTTATGTTCTTGATGAAATTTAGATTTATTTTGATAAAGTAAGAAAATTGCAATGAACCTACACAGTGTCATAAAATTTAGATCCTTGAGGAGTGTGCATTAAAAAGTATTCAAATGTATTTTGGCATTTAAATATGACTGTTAGGGCTGGGGATTTAGCTCAGCAGCAAAAAAGCCTGCCTGGCAAGCGCAAGGTCGTGAGTTCGGTTCCCGGTACCGGAGAAAAACCAAAAAAAGAAAAAAACAAACAAACAAAATAAATATCACTGTTAATTTTTATATAATTGAATTCATCCTCAATGTATTTGTCTTAGTTATTTTGTTGTTGTTGCTGAGACAAAATACCTGACACCGAAAGCTAAAAGGGGAAAGGTTTATTTAGCTCACAATTTGTAGAGTTTTCATTCCATAGTCAGCTGGCTCCAAGTCAGGGTGGCACATGGCAGAGAGGCAATAGTTTAGGGTGGCAAGAGACAGAAAAAGCAGTAAGAAGGGAGAGAGAGAGAAAGAGAGAGAGAGGGAGAGAGGGGGGGAGAGAGAGAGAGGGAGAGGGAGAGGGAGAGGGAGAGGGAGAGAGAGAAAGCTCTTTCTGTCCCTTTTACCTTTATATTCTATGTATTGTATGCAGGCTACCACCCCAGGGCAGGTGCAGCACTCACACCCTTAATCCCAGCATTGCACCGTGAATCATTTACAAACTAGCTCCAGCTGCCTCCAAAAAGTACACTCCCAAGACCACATGAGGCTTTGTGGAGACACCCACATACAAACTATAACAGTATTAAAGGGTTTTTTTTCTTACTAGACTAAGCATTTCCTAAGTGTCTTGTTAAAAATTCTGAAATTCCTTTACGTTTAGATATTAGTGTCTGAACTTTCACCAATTTGTGTCCAGGTTTAAAAAAAAGATTTTCCAGAATTATGGTTTTGAAGAAAGAATGTTATAGGAATGTTTGATTAATTCTCCCCATTAGTAACTAATTGAAGTAAAGAGTTGGATTTTTCATTTATTCATAGAAATATATGTCCCAAGAGAATAGGCACATTACTTTTTGCAATCTAAAGATGGAAAGTGAGGGAAAGAAGACTGAATAAAAGAGAAAATGTGATTGATTGTAAAAGGCTTGTTACTCAAAATTTGATGCAAAAGTAAAATGAAGTTTCCTTAAAATGAAACAAATTTGATTTGAAACCTTACATTGACCAACTGAGTACATGAATACCAAAATGATTTTCAAATTAAAATCTAAACAAAGCATAAAATCTAAACCAAGCAGTGGTTTTGCCAATAAAAATTTACTCAAAATGTTCAAAAAAGTGTAACATGTATGTGCAGTAATTATAGCAGTGATTGTAAAATTATGTGAAACTTTCATTATAAGGTCTGATAATACTGTGTAGTATATTTGTTCATGAATTTACACTAGAATGTTTTCATTATGAAGTTTAGAGGATATTACTATCATTAAATAAGTGCACTGAATAAGTGATCTAAGTGATTTTTTAAACCTTCCAGAAAAATTAATGCCATGCATTCCATTTAAATGTATGTAAACTATTGAAACCTCTAATACATTATTCATTACCATAATATTCATGTAGAATCCATTTTGCTTGGAAGATTGATTTGACGTAACATCCAGATTAGAGTGGCTCCTATCAGCCTCTGCATTTCCACGTGCCACCCTCGTCTCTTTCCTGGAGTGCTGAAACAGCATTTTAGCTGGTCTTTTTCATGCTCTTGCCCCCTTCTATCCCTCCTAATTGCAACATTTGGAGCAACCTTTTAAAAAGGTCAATTAAATCATGTCACCTCTTCATTAAAACTCTCCTCATTCTACCAAATGTAAATTGTAATCCTTTTACCTTGACCTAAATATCTAGCCTGTGTCTTCCTCTCCAATTTCAACTCACCTTTGCTTAGTAGCTTCAGGCAAGCTAATTCTCTCTTAGCTCTTCAGTATAATAAGCTTTCAATTTCCTCTGCCTGTACTTATTTACTGTTCTGTCTACCTAGAATGGTCTTTTCTTCTGCTTCTACTTCTGTTTCCTGAGGAATCAGATATTCATTCACTCAAACACTTATTCATTTAATGAGTAATTCAGCGACTCTCACTAAAGGGTAATTTTGCCCTCTACACAGTAGTTGAAAATTATCTGGAGATATCTATAGTTGTCACACCTGAAAGGAAAGGTGATTATCTAGTAGCAAAAGACTTGGGCTGCTACAAAAACGGTACGATGTACAGGAAAATCCATTGTAATTAAGATTTATATCAGATAAGGTGTCAGTGGTGTCAAGATAGAAAATTTCTACAATAATTCAACAGTTTTCTAGGTACCAAGAATACAGTAGTGAATGAAATGAATATGGACCAAACTTTTATAAGCATATTGATAATCAATAATGTGGTTAACAAGCAACTAATTATATATTTTTATATAATGTGAAGTTCTGTCAAGGAAGAGAGGACAAAAGGGTGAACAGTAAAACCCATGTTAGCGTCACTGGTGTTGGAGAGCTAATTTTTATGCTAAGACCCAAAGAATGAAAGATTCAACCAGAACTTATGTACACAGCTACATTTCTATAAAAAATCAATAGTTAAAAAATTCCATTGTCTTCAAATATGCCCCTTTATTGTGGCTGAGGGTGCATGACATTGTCCTTTTAGAATCTTTTCATCACAGACTCTTTCCCAAAGGCAATAGTAAAACATTTGTCTCTTGTAAGCAAATTAAAACCTCACAAAATTATATGAATCTCATATAGTTTGTCCTTCTTTTTCGTTCCTATGAAATTATCTTAAAGGTCTATACAAGATTCTTAACTTACTTGGAAAGCAAAATATTGCTGTATATATAATCACTAATAAAATGTGTCCTCTTATAGCAAAGCAGCAGAAAATATTATAATACTTTAAATGTTTATTGAAAACAATCATAAATAGGAAAACTTGAACCTAGCCAAAGAATGAGATTGCTCTTTCCTTTGCCTTACTCTTTGAACAAGTTAAACAACACATGATGCCCAATCATTTGAGTTGTACACCTCTAATAAACAATACAAAGGACCATTTTTACACTAATATCTACCAACTCAGTGTCTATAGCTTCACCCTACATCCTACTTAACACATTCTAGAATATTCCATTACAATATGCCACAGATCCCTGACTTCACTTATCTAAAATTGCATTTTCTGTCATCTCTACTATATCTCGTCTTGTAATACTTCTTTTCGTGAGAGGCACTTCTCAGTTCTCAGTGGGCCAAATAAAAAACCTAGGAGACATAACTTGAAGGGAGTATGAAATTTTGATACTGCTCCAATTTCTTATCAGCTTCTGGATAAATGGCTAATTTTGTGGAAACTCATTGAGCTGTGCACTTATGACCTGTACAATGTTATCTAACTATCTCATATTTCAGTGAAAACTTTACATAGGAATCCTAGAAGCCAGGCTTCACCTTTCTCTCATTCATCTAGAACCTCAAAGAAGACAGCTACAATTTCTTCTGGCTCTTCATTGTTGAGTGCTTGCTATAGCTTTGATAATGTGATCAGTTATTTTCTTACTTGGAATAATACTAAAATAATTCTATTGTTCTGATTTTTACTATTATTTTGGTTTTATGAATGAGGAAACTGAGATTAAAACACTAAGTGTCTTGTCTGTGGTCACACAGCTGCAAAATGACAGCAGTAGACTGTGAGCCAATATTTATAATTATGATGATGCATAGTTTCTTCTGTGTTCCATCTGCACAAATCCTGTGAATGCCTTCCTTTTCCTATTCTCCTTAATACCTGGCTTTAGTTGACGTCATTGGATTTTCCTGTCTATACTGTAATGATAATACCTTGAGAACTCCTGCGTACTTCAGTTTTCAGCCAATTAAATCTAAAAATTTGCCACAGTTTGTGCTTGTCTTACAGTGTAAATCTGGTTGTGCAATTTGCTTAAAATCCATTAACACTGCAGTTAGTAACCATGGCTATATGGGAATACGCAGACTTACTCAAGCCATGGGAACCTGAGAGTGAGCATTTTTAAAAAGCTCCTTGGGTGACTATAATGTGCAGACAGGCTTGGGAAGTACTGCTTTAATATGTCTCTACAGCGCTTATGATTAAAAATAAACCACTTATCGCGGCACAAAAGGTCCTTCCTAATTTAGTCCCTGCCTTCCTCTTTCTCATGTCTTCGACCATAACTTCCTCTTTCCTGCATTCTCCCAGCACCCCCACACCTGTATATATTTCGGTACAACTATGCAACAGTGTTGTTTCGCTCTAGGTGTCACGAATTTTTCTCTCATGTCTTTATATATACTAATCCTTTTCTCAGAATGCTTTTCTTCCTATTCTCATTTATTTGATCTCTTGTGTATGTTCCAAACAGCAGAGCTGGCATCATACCTTTAGGGGACATTACTCTAACTTCTCTTTGTTTGGTTACTTACCTATTCCTTAATGATTGTTGAAAGTTAGTGCATAAAAGGGCTAAAGAATTCGTACGTTTTAAATGAATATACATTAAAGCTCACTGATATTCCAGTTTTCAACTCAGTTTCCAAAGAGCAAAAAATATTTCTAGATATTTAATATATGGTTCCTGAAATATACTCTGCTTATGAAAATATAAAGGCATATTTTCACTTTTGCACACATAATAATGTGCCATATAGGAGGTATGATAAAAATACAGTGAATGTTTAAATTTTATTATAATAAAAGACATATTATCAATATTCCCCCTAGAAAACATATTTATTTCACTGTTCTCAGCACTTTCCGAACCAGTTCTGGGAGACTTCTTTCATGCCTGCTTTTGGTTGCACTGCTGTGGGTGCCTCAGTGTCCTGACTTGCTTCACAATATTTGCCTTTCATGCTGACTTTTACTTTGGGGAAGAGTGAGAAGACACGCAGGGTCAGATCCTGTGAATAATGTAGATTTGAATAAACTGTAGGGTTTTACCTGACAGAAATTACCCTGCCAGTGATCTACAAGTGTGACATGGATTGTCATCATCATAATGAATCCAGTCGTCCATTTCTCAGGCCATTTTCTACGCACATTGTTTGTTACATGCTGTAATAAGAAGCTCTTAAAATATTGAGTTTGTACTCAGGAACACTATACAAACTCAACTTGCAGAATTCCATTAAGGTCAAAAATCACAATCAATATGACCTTGATCTTGGACCTTAATTGAAACACACTCTTTTGTATGAGAGCTGGGTAATTTCCACTGAGAACTCTGAACTGTGGTCTTAGCATCATAATCACAGAACTAAGTTTTTTCTTCTGTGACCACATTTTTTAAAAACATGGAATCTTAAAAGATGATTGTGTAATATCAAGAAAAGCATCGTTTGTGATTGATGATTTATGGCATAATTTAAAACACACCTTCTTTTAACTATGGCTCACACATGACTGACTGTACTGTAGAAGCTGGAAATTTTTACACACTGTTACTAATATTTGATATGCCACTTGAAGATCTCTGCTTTTCCTGTGAATGGCACATGGCAATGATACCCACAGTATTTTGTGTTCACTCCTTGTACAATCTCCTCCTTGATTTTTTTTCACTTGAAATAATTTATTATTTCTTGTCTCAGCATATGAAACATCATTACTTTGTTGAGTATCTGTAGTATTCTGTAATATGGGTATATAGTATTCATATTATAGATCCCATCCTATAGCAATTTAATTGGATTTCTTTCCTCATTATGCTACAAAAATTTTGCAGCATAAAGATTATAATTGTGGGGGGCTGGGGATTTAGCTCAGCAGCAAAGCGCCTGCCTGGCAAGCGCAAGGTCGTGAGTTCGGTTCCTGGTACCGGAGAAAAACCACAAAAAAAAAAAAAAAAAGATTATAATTGTGCCAAAAACATATATATCTTTGCATTAAATCTTCAATTCTAGAAGTGATATACAATTTCAGAGGTTATGCACTTTTAAAAAATGGTAGAATGAGCTACATTCCTGTCAAAACCATCTTTAACATTTATTTGTTGTAAGAGCCTTACCATTTTTCCCACTCATTTCTTTGTGGATACCATTATAGTAGAAATTATCCTTTTATATTAAATTTTTTTTGGTCTTTTGAGACAAGGTCTCACTATGCAGTTCAGGTTCGCCCTGAGCTCACTTTGTAGTCCAGGCTGGTCTCGAATGCACAACCATCCTCCTGCCTCAGCCTCCTGAGTGCTGGGATTCCAGGCATGTGCCACTATGCCTAGCTGAAATTATCCTTTCAGACTGCAGACATTTCATCCATACATTTAGTTATTCATTTATCTGATCCTCCTTCATGTAGTCATGGATTAAGTATTTCCTGTAGGTAATGTATTATAGGCCCTAGAGAGGGGTATATTAAAGAACACAAAGTGTGTCTAATTTTCAATGAACATGTTATATAATGTTGGACAAAGTAAATAAATAGCTACGCTCTACTGTGCAGGTGGGGGAGGGAAAAATTATACCATGGAGTATAGGGATGGCAGGATCATAGAAAAGCGACTACTAATTTTATGTAGGGAAGATGTTCTAACAGTACCTGTGAAGCTCAGTCACAATAGAGGTCATTATGCAATTTGAGAATTTTGAGTGCTCAGTATGATTATGAAGTAGATGTTTTAATCTGCCATTGGGGACATAGGTACATGTGGAAATAAAAAGATAAAGAATTGAGGATGAGGATCATGTTAGGGTTGTGAACAGTAAGTTAGGTGTTTTTGCAAAATAAATCTGCGATGGACAGAAAGGATGGAGTAATTAAAGATTTTTAATCCACATTGTGGATTGAGGTGAGAGAAAGAAGAAGAAAACAAATGGATATAGTCAAGCTAGACTTGGAAGGTGGAAACAGCAGAGTAGATGACTGATGTTAAATGTAGGAATAAAACCGAAGAAATGAATGAGTCCAGGTTTCTGGTCAAGGAGCTGTAGGTGGTAGTACTTTATCTGTCTTCCTGGTTTGATTGAAGGATCCCCGACACAGAAAATCTGTTTCATTTTACTTCTTACACAGAAACGTGTGTCATTCCCATGGATTTACATGAATGAATGAATGAATAACTTAGATTATTCTGTTAGAGACATGACTTGCATTTTTAAAGTTCATTTTGGAGTCATAATAAATCAGTGAGCAAAGAGTGAGCTGAAAGTAATTTTATAGTTTTTCCTCTGAGAAAATACTATTGTGCATTATCCTTTTTCCCAATGCCTGTATATGAACTTCTTATGTAATGCGTGGGGAAGCACACCCACACCGAGCTCAGAAGTCATGCCCACCTACTATGTAATTTCATGATGTTATTTCTCCTGCATCAAAGCCTTGGCATAAATTCTGCTTTGTTGATATAAATGCTGTTCATTTAAAGGTTAATCTGCTATCAGTTACCTTTTTGAACTTAATTCATTTAATTGATGCTAATAAATGTAATTGTTTTAGTTGTCTTTTCTTACCTTGTTTTTAGTTTAGGAAATTTCCCTACTCTGCACACCCCAGACAGTTTCTAATTTGAAGTTGTTTTCCTTCATCAATCATGCTTTTCCTTTTTTCTCTTTCTCCAGTATATGATGCTTCTTGGACTAAAGGTATAAAATCTTACAAGTGTCTTTTTCCCTTTTTTGCAAATCTAATCTTTTGCCATCAGTTTTGTCTTTTACAAAAAGGAAGACCTTTATTGTGCATATACAGAATGGCTTATTATTTAGGCTGCAAGACCACTTAATGAACTATACTGAGCTGTGTGCTTTATAACATTTCAAACAAGTACCTTGTGTTAACTCTAGGTCACGGATAAAGTAATGTATCTGGTCATTTATATCTAGGAAAATGTGTGTTGTCTACTTTTTCTTTCTGGTCTATTCATGCTGACTTATTAGTTCCAAAGATTTTTTTATATGCGGGCTGTATTTACTAAATTAAAATGAATGCAGTCTGTTTCTAGACTTCACATGAATATTTTTTCTCTAAATCATCTTATGTTTTGTTGCTATACAAACACATTTATGAATGTTTTATTTGTGTTCTTTGAACATTCACGAGACAGCTTACATGAAAATTCTTATTCTGTCAGCAAATAAAATATCTATCCGCAAGGGTGTGTGTGTTTGTGTATGAAGCCTGTTTGGGAAAAATTTATTTTGGTTATATTTTTCATTGTTGCATTTTTAAATTTTGTATGTTATGAACTCATACTGTGAATGATTCATGACATATTATTCAAACTTAATACAAAGATCAGTCAAGATACAATATCATGGGGCTGGGGATTTAGCTCAGCGGCAAAGCGCCTGCCTGGCAAATGCAAGGTCGTGAGTTCGGTTCCCGGTACCGGAGAAAAACCAAAAAAAAAAAAAGATACAATATCATATTTTTACTCAACAAACTATCCATACATTATTATATTAATATGTAAGAATTCATTTATATTTATCCATGAAGCCAAAAACTAAGAGTTGAATATTTACTTATAATTTGCTTGAAAGACGTGTAATAGATAAAAATACGTGAAAATATGACAGAGATTTCCCCATTGCTGTGAACATGTTGAGTAAAACTTCTTTAACATCTAAACTCACTTTTCCATATGAAAGTTGTCTGTATGGTTGTGATTTTAGTATTTTTCTATGTGTAACATGATTGAAAGGTATAAGGCATTTGTAGAAACTTACAGGAACAGCGTCTCATAATGCTCTTTAGCACACAACTGTGTGGAATATGGTTCTTTGATGAATAGCATTGCAAAGCTAGGCATTTTCTCATTAGACAGTTTCAAAAGCATACTTACAATTTGTATTTCAAAGAATGGGTACATTTGAAAATTGTATTTAATAATACATTTTGAGAGTTCTAAACAGCAAACTGCCTGTCAGATCTTGTAGTTTAAGAAGGAGCAATTTTGAACTTTGTCTAAAGTTTAATGCAACCACTTTCAGCGTCAACATTTTGAAAGAACAAAAACTTTTCAAACTGTGCACTCGTTCATCTTTTATTATTCTTTTCCTTTATAAAAGAATTGTAGTTAAAGAAAAATGAGTTTCTTGAATCCATATTCAAATGTTTAATACCATGAACACCATGTATAACGTTTATATAATATGCATTTTCCATAAATTTAGAACATAAAATTTTACCATTATTTAATTCTGACATAATTACATTAAAATATAAAGGAATTAATTCCTTCATTAAAAATTAAAATTTATCCCTTTACTTTATTTCAAAATTTACCATTGACTATAATTATTTTCCTGGAGGATTTTAATTAGTGATATATATTTCCAAAACATAGTATTTACATTCATCTTGGGGAATTGGCAGATATGCATTTGGCATCACCTACCCCTTGCCTTTCTTCCCCAGATCCTCTTCCCATCTCAGCAATGTCTACCTCCCTCTTTCTACTAAGTCTTTTTTATTTTTCTCTTTAAATTGTTTTTATTTTAGTGTTGAGGATCAAGTAATATAAATTGAGTCTAGGGGACATCCAAGCTTGTCCTTGTCTTGCCCTTTTGGGCCAGATCGAAATGTGGAAACTCCCTGCTCTTTTCTGGTCACAGCGGGAAGTCCCAGGGCTAGTGACTGCTGTGGCGTTGACAGGGCCACCTGCTAAATAGGACAAGGAATCTGGGAAAACTTTTGTCTTTGTCCTAGTCCTTGCAAGAATGTTTTGATCTTCCCAGCCCATCCTAGTCGCCATTACTGTTCCTGGAAACACCCACTGCCTTTCACCCATTGTCCTAGACTCAGATGTAATCCATAAATACCAAGAGTCTGAGTTCCTCTTGGCCTTTTGTTCCTAGAGAGCAACTAGTCCTCCTACATCCCTGTTTTGCAGCCTTGTGCTGTTGTCTCTTGCCCTTTCTTTCCTTTCTCACCATGTGCCCTAACCTGGGCAGGAGATTGGTACCCACTGTAGGAGTCCAGTATTTCACAGTCTCATATAACAAACACCATGAGATATTTACCCTCTGATGCTGACTTATTTCACTTAGAATTATGATTGCAAGGTATATTTTTTCCAAAAGACTGAAATTCATCATTCTTTATGGCTGAGTAATAATATATATACATATATATTATTTATAATGTTATACTAATATATATATTAGGGTCCTCTCTCTCTGTCTCTCTGTCTCTCTGTCTCTCTCTCTCTCTCTCTATATATATATATGTATATAAAATCACATTCTCTTTATCTATTCATCTGTTGCTGGCCATATAGGCTGCTTCCATGATTTAGCTATTATGAAATGTCTGGCAATAAACATGAGTAAGTATATATTACTGTTGTATGATGTCTTTTTTTTTTTGTTCGTTTGTTCTCATACCAGGGAATCAAACTTAGGACCTTGTGCTTGCCAGGCAGGTGCTGTTCCACTGAGCTCTATCCCCAGCCTTGTGATGTCTTTAACCCTTTGGGAAAGATACCCAGAAGTTGTAGTATAGCTGAAGTCACTTAGAATTTGAACACTTCATGATCATAATAAAATATCTTTGAGTTGTTCTGACTTTACTTTTTATGTAACAGTTTGACTTGGAAAAGTAGATTCATTTAAGGAAATATAGATGAAAATAGCCTCTGCTTTTATACTATGTGTAAATATATTAATACATGAAATATAGAACAGTATAAAAATATAGAAAAATAATGAGGACATATTTCTTATGATTATTTTGTTTAAAGAATGGAATGTTACCACGACCCTGCAAGCCCTCCTCCACTACTTGCAATCTTTCAGATAAAGATATCACATTCATTCCTCCCAAGTTTCTTCTTTTTAGTTATTGTTTCTGTATCTGCTCATATAATTTAACTAGATGTATGTACTTTTGGAAAACAATTTTATTTTATGCAACTAATTTATGCACTTAATTGGATTCTTTGAAAGAACAGCCTGCAAGACATTATTCCAATTTAAGGATCTTAAGTAAGATGAGAAAGCAAGACTTCTATATATATATGAATGTAATTATGAATACTAAGTGGGTTTTGACTAATTTAAAATCATGTAGGTTCCAGGTTGGAAAAGATCATGGAAAACTTAGAGTCCAATGGGTTCTAACTTTTGTTTTAGTGATAAGTCCTCTTTAAACAAAATCTAGCATAAGAAAGTCTCAACCGTAAACTAAACTTAGAGCTGCTCATTTGAAGTATGATCCTAGAACTCAGCTTCAAATCCACTAATAATCAAAATTCTTATTTGGTTTAAGAAGTAACTAGGTCACGCGGTTTTAAAGACTTGTTTGAATTTATTTGGATTACTGTTGCCTGAGCCAATAGTAGAATCCAGAACATTGTGCTTTAAAAGTATGTATAAATACTTTTTATGATATTACACTGGATAAAAACATAATACAATGAAACATAATAAAAATGAAACATAATAACAGAACATAGTAGATAGACTACAAAACTAAATTGTCTACAAAGAACTGAGAAATAATTAAAATAACTGAAGTATGAATCTAAATGCATATAGACATTATGTGATTTGGAAAGAATACTAGCAAATGGAATACCTTTGCTTACCTTATATTAAATGATGGGCAACTACTATTTTGTTCATTTTCACAGTGGCCCTGTCTGAATTTAGAGTTCTGTTTACCAGCTATTTCATTTATTAAGAATGACTAGGAATCTAGAATTTTATGCAGAACTTCTTTTTGTGTGTTTTTCTTTAGCTTAATAATTTAGGGATTTTATTATTGATGTTGTATTGCATATATTGAAGCTGAAGTTTCTGGCCCAGTGACTGACATATAGTAGGTGAATGATGCTTAATTGGCAATGAATTTGAAGTTTCTCCAATTAAAAATTTTGTGCAGGGCTGGGGATTTAGCTCAGCGGCAAAAGCTCCTGCCTGGCAAGCGCAAGGTCGTGAGTTTGGTTCCCGGTACCGGAGAAAAACCAAAAAAAAAAAAAAAAATTTGTGCAAGTCTAACAAAATATCTCTTGGGTATGAATTAAGTTGATGGCTTCTAGTTTAATTTTGTTGTTGTTGTTGTTTTTAGGAGGTTATTTCTTACTGGATAGTGTGATATTTAAAGTTCAGGAAACTCAAGTAGACCAGGATCCCAGTCTTACACATTAAACTGCAGTGCCTTATTTTTGTTTGCACTGTAATCTTGGAAGCATATCTCTTCAGTGAAACAAATATCTTTTCACACACTTCTTAAGAAAAAATATTTTTTGAAGGCCAACATGCAGGCTAAAATGTGAAGCCAAAGCATAAGCATACAATCATTATTCATAAAAGAAATTTGATTCCTGAATCTGGGGGTAAAACAATTAAAAATAAAATTATAATTCTACATATGGGATTTATGATAATAGTTAAAATGGATATGCTTTATTGCCTGACAGCTCCTTTATATTGGCAGAAGAATGCTGTGAGGATCTCATTACATTTTAATTTACTTCTGAAAGTGGAGAAAAGTTCAGCGGGGAAGACTAATTAGCAAAATGGCTTCCTATTAATCCATTGAACTAAGCCTGCTAAACACAGTCATGTTTTTGTTCATATTGTGAACACTTATCTCATATTGGTTTTAGAGAATAAAGAAAAAGAAATGACTTGTTTTGAACTTTAAAATCGAAAAAAATGAAGAAAAAACCCAGATAAGGTTTTGGCTATGTCAACTTCTTCAACATGAATTACACAGCACCAATGGGCAAGTGATTTAAAGCTGTTAATATGGGATCTGGACGCTATTAGAGGAATGCTGGTAGATCAGATGAAACAACTAATGAGTAATTTTGGTTGGCCAAATAGTACAGATTCCACAAATTAGAACTCTCTAACCTAAAAACATATTTTTTTCTTTTTAACAATTCTCATAGTATCATTGAATTCTCTACCTATATTTCAACACAGGAAATAATAAAAATCACTATTTTCTGTCCACTTTCTCTTTTCCACTCCTTACTTTATTTTCCTTCCCCTTATTCTCCCTCTTACCTTTATTGTTTATTTTTTATTGTCTATTTTCTGAGAATAAGAGATGTTTTCAAAATAATTAAATTTTTAGTCACCATTTATATATTTACATGGGTCTAAGAAATTTATATCAAGAACTATAGTTTAACTAAAGCCTTGTCATGGAATTTAGGGATGTAAATTGAAGGATTAGAACAACTTTATGGGCATATTTAACATGAAGAAGAACTTAAACACAAAATGATTAGTCATAAATCAATTTCATAAATCAATAGAAACAATTTGTATTTGTAATTGCTCAATAAAATTTAGGTACTTGATAACTCATTTTAAACTATCTCTGGAAGTGGGGCATGGTGGCACATGCCTATAATCCTAGCGCTTGTTTTTTTTTTTTTTTTTCCCAGTACCGGGAATCAAACTCACGACCTTGCGCTTGCCAGGCAGGCGCTTTTGCCGCTGAGCTAAATCCCCAGCCCCTCATCCTAGCGCTTGGGAGGCAGGAGGATTGCTCTGAGTTTGAGATCAGCCTAGGCTACATAATGTGTTCAAGGCCAGTCTGAACTCCATAGCAAGACCCTGTCTCCAAAAAGAAGTATCTTTTGAGAAGATAAAAAGCATACCTCCTCATTTAGCATAATGTTCTACATTTCCATCTATCTTTTCACATATGACACATTCCTTTTTTCAACCTCCATGGCATTCCATTGTCTATATAGACCATATTTTTGATACCCTTTCATCCATTGATATATATACTTAGGTTGCTTCCATATCTTGGCTATTGAATGAAGCTGTGATGAACATAACATTGAGATATGTCTTCAAAATATCATTTTCAACAATGTTAGAGATATAAACCAAGCGCAAAAAGACAAATCCTATGTGATTTTACTCTACATTGAACCTAAAACGTCAATTTCATGTAGCAGAATGGTGGTTGCTGGATGATGGTGGTGAAAGGGCATAAATAAGGGTGGGTAGGACACTGATCAGAGACTATAGCATATCAGAGAGAAGGGAAGAGTAACTTTCAATGATCTGTTCTACTGGATGGCGACCATAGTTAGTAATGTTTATTTCAAAATTGTTACAGTGGCTTTTTATTATTCTCACCACAAAAGATGATAAGGTGACAGATATGTAACTTAGTTTGAAGAGATGGTTTTATAAAGTTTACAATGTTGAAAACATCAAATTTTACTTCACAAATATACATAATTGATATTTGTCAATTTAAAAACATAAATATTTTAAAATGTACTTTGTCAATGTAAAAGCTTGCCACAGAAAACTCTTCAAACACATTCTCTTGAATGCTATTTCAAACATGCATGCTATTGCTTGCATGTTTAACTTTTCATGATACAAGAAAAGTGCTATACAATACAATGTCCTTGAATCTACAACATATTTACAACTATAGTGGTGAAATTCATCTCTGGTAATGCATTTATGATGGTAAATACACTTTTCCTGAACACAGAACTAAGCATCATTTTGTTATTGTAGAATGGGAGATGTCCATTTGCTCCACATGTTAACTTGGATAACCATGGAAAATAGTTGTCTATTTAACACTTTGTGTTTTGCTTGTCTTACAGTCGGTTGAATTATCTTTGTTGTGACACCAGTTGTTTAGTTACTACTGCTTTAAAAATTACCCTATCCCTAAACTTTTTAATTAGGGTTTCTTTTAGGACCCTTCTTTTTAATCTATAATTTAACCCTCAAGGAAATGTGACCTCTTGCTGTTTACTTCTTGTTATCCCTGTAGATTCAATTATATGTGACTCTTTGCTTTATTTTAAAATAATTGTGCATTGCTGATGAGCCCTGAAGTTGCCAATGGTGACTGATGTCAATAGTGAGTCTAGTTATGACTATTTTTATCCATAAAGCAATTTGCCTCCTGTATGATGAAAGGCACTAAAGTGAAACCTGCCTCCTATTACACCTTAGGGGTGTAATCAAGAGATGTTCGATCATAGAATACCAATTAAGTGAGCTAGACAGGGCTGTTCTGGGTTATACGAAGGAGTAAGTTGTTCACAGACTTTTGAACTCTTGCAAAAGCATCAGGATATAGCACATCTATTTGATAGCACAGCGATGCACATAACACTCTATGTCTTAGTATCTGCTTAGAGGCTGTGCTTTTAGATTTAATTTTCTTATAAGTCATTATAGCCATTAGTGTTCATTTAATCCATGGCACGATATGCACTGCTAGTTCTCAGTGAACTTATGATCTACTCCTCTAGATTCTATTTTATCTCATGGACAATTACAAGGGATATAAAAAAACAAGACCAGCCTTATTGTTTACTTTATTTACATATTATTTATTTCACCTCAGTGCAATAGCTCCCTGCCCATACAGAAATTTGTCAGAATTACCTCTACCACACTCAAGTTGGAATATTTCCAGTTCTGTTTTTAACATTGTAATTCAATTCATTTTACTATGGCTGGAAAGTCCCAGGGTTTCTCTTACTGCCTTAGACACACCTGGATTTTGACGCTCTGACTATTGGAGATTATATCTCATTGGAGTGGGCATATCTGACCAGGTGTAATCCCAGAAATGTTCTTAAAACATCATCATACAAAAGAGAAAGCTACAAGCCAAACACATGACCCTGATCAATCTTGAAGCCTTGTATTCCAGGTGTGGAATAGCACAGTATAGAAACACACTGCATGATGAGAGAGGATTTGATTTAAAACAAAACAGCAAAACACTATAGTTCTTTTATATTCTGGGAAAATTTCATTACAATGAATTGAAACAGATCTATAAAGTATTTGTTCCATTTTAACCCTCAGTCTTTGTTATACTATTACATAACTAATCCACTTGCTTTGTCATTTTCATGCAGCTCATAGAACAAAATGGAATACCTTTGCATAAAATAAATAGAGTAGTCTTTTATTTGTTGTTATGGACCAGACATTTGTATGCCCTCCCAAACTCATATGTTGCACCTGAACCCTGGATATAATATCTTGAGAAGGACCTTTGGGAGGTAATTGGATTAAAATGAGATCATACACTTGGTCTCTTGTCTGATAGCCAAAATGTTTAGTTTAGCTGAACTTGCTGCTTTGCTTTGTGGACATGAAAGACATATCTAAAACAATTCCTATTTCAAGCTTAATTGCAGTAGTGGCCCACGAAAAATGAAGACAAATGTACCTACACTTCACTATTTATTTAATAACAACACTGTTTGTCGTAACAAACCTAATCACTTGTGAGGGCTTTTTATTCCCTGTGGTACTGGGTACTGGACTCAAGGTGTTTACACTAAACTACATCCCCAGCCCTTTTTATTTTATTTATTTTTTAAATTTTGAGACAGATTCCCATCAAGTCGCTACATTATGTAGGTTGGTCTTAAACTTGTAATCCTCCTGCTTCAGTCTTCCAAAGGGTCAGAATTATAAATGTATTGTGAGGAGTGGCTGAGCCAGAGATCAACCACACATTTGGGACTGGTGCAAGGCCAGTCCCTAAAACACAGAGCACAAGAGGCAAGCATGCAAACAGTTGTTGGGACTACAGCAAAGCCAGTCTGGCAGATGTCTGGCCTTCGTGTTCCTACCTGTTAAGTACAGCACAGATAGCTCTGAGAATGTTTCACTTTCAATGTGCTCAGCAAAACACTGAGACCTTGCACTTTTGGCCCTGTCACATGCTTCGCCCACTTTTTATTGTGTATGAGTAAAGACTAAGATCATGCTGGATTGTTGCTACCTCTCCATCAGACAGGTCAGGTCCTACTTAGTCCCAGATTTTCTTTTATTATATGTCTAGTTTTTTCTTGATCTCCTGTCACCCCCCTCTCAGGAACAAAGTGAATGCATGAGTCAATACAGTGTACACCACCAAATTATATATCCAAGTTGCTAGAGGCTTTTAAAGTCTTTGTAATGATAAAGATCATCAAGGAGGAAGGTGGTCACTTTCTCATCCCAAGGAGTACATTCCACATAAGATAGTTTACACATGTCATGTAAATATATGTTCACAGCCATGAGCATAGGATACAGGACACATTATGTCTTACTTTCTCATTGCTTGAACAAAATACCCAACACTCAGAAGTTAAAGGAGGAAAGGTTTATATTACCTCACAGTTTTAGAGGTTTCAGTCCATATTTGGCTGGCTCCAAGGCAGGGTGGCATGGCAGAGAAGAACAGTCCATGGCAGGACGGACAGGAAGCATCAAGCTGTGAACCTCCCTTTCACTTTTATTCCATCCAGGATATCAAGCCTATTGATTGATGTCACACAGGGTGGAACTTTCCTACTATTCACACCCAGAACTGTGGTAAACCAATCAGTGGGCTAATTTAGTTATCACACACCCTTAATCATGTTAACAAATCCTAGATTCAGCCACTTACAAAAAGCCATACCCATAGGTGCAAGAGGCTTTGGGTGGACATCTAGATCCAAGTCATATCATATTATACTCCTAATTCTGTAAGAACATGAATGAAGGCCAAAAGAAAATCAGTAACATGTTCAAGAGGACAAATGTGGAAACTATAGTGTAATCTCGGTTCTAAATATTGGTATTTAGTGTAATAGAAAATAGAGTGAGAAATTCAGGTTATTTTAAGACTACATATGGACATTAGAAAGGTCAAAAAACTGTCTAACAAACTGAATAATAAAAAAGAATCCTCTATTGGCATATTAGATAAATGCACACACAGATTAAAATTTCATTAATCATTGCACCATTGGGGTAATCAAAATGTAGCAGTTATCTACTGTTTAAAATTTTACTCCACTATTCTTATGAATTAACTACTTTCAGTCCTTGCTTCTACCATTGCTTCTACCTCTCAGTGATAAAGCATTTTTATTCTAACTTTCCAGGGGAAAATGTATAATACAGGCAGCCAATCACCATCATCTATCATGTGTGGGAGAGTCAAGTTCTTAAAGTTTCTTATTTGAGTTGGATTTCACACTTTGTTGTGCATACTTCAACATGCTGTGTAACTACAAATATATAATGTGGTGAATGCCTAAGCCTGAACTGGGAAACAATGCCAGTAAATACACTGAGTCTAGAAGAATGAGGTTTCACAGATAATATTTGGTATAATGTTCTCCAAGAAAGGCATAGAAGAAGGACTCCGATAACAGTGCATGTCCACAACAAGCAATGATGTAGTGTACTTATTTTTAACCCTGGATGCATATTAATATGACCTGAGGTGTTTTGAAAAGCTACCTTTTACCAGTTCATACCCCCAGCCAATTATATCAGGACCTCTGATGTGAAGTTCACATTGGTATATATTAAAAAGCAGCTCAGATGATTTTAATTGCAGCCAGGACTGAAAACTTACATAAAAGATGAATATGCAGTAATGCTGCCAGTGCTTGAGGGAAGTTTCTAAGTGTTGTGAGAGTTTCGTGAATTCTAGACACTGACAGAAATCTTTGAAACTGCATTAGAATTGCGACAGTTGAGATATAGTCAAAGACGAGGTCATGTGCAAATCTTATGTGAAGTTGGATGTCTGTATTCTGTGGCCCCAACTTGGCAGCATCTCTCTCCTATTCAGAAAACCATTTGAAGTTTATTTCCAAATGATTTCCAGGCTATCAATTAGCAAATTCAATAACTGATATATCATGGTCCTATGGCTTTCACTTTTATGTCACATGGCTATACTAACCATGCATAGTTACAGATAGCATTCCCCAAAGTTTGGCCCAATTCAAGAGATGACAGGACTCTAGGTCCTGAGCAGAGGAAATTCAATTATTATTTAATAGAAGAAATATGTGAAAATCCTCAAATTAGGTAGTGTTCATAGCAACTACAGCTTCCTGCTGAGTAGCTCTGAATTGTCTTTCTTTCCTATTACACATGTCTTCATTACCATTAGAAATAGTTATATTTCATAGTGATTTGTATATTATAAATTCTCCTCATGTATTCATTCTATATTTTTAATTGCCTGGTGAGTCCAGCAGATTTTTGTTTCAACTTTATTGGTAGGAACACTGAGGGCGGGACAGAGGGAGGGAGGCAGAGAGAGAGATAGAGGAAGCATGAGGTAGTTCTGGTAAGTGCTAGAGTCAGAGACAGAGGCTGATTTTCTCACGAGTATCTTAGGTATTCTATCAGACTGTCTCGGGGCTGGGAATTTAGCTCAGTGACACAGCGCCTGCCTGGCAAGTGCGAGGTCATGAGTTCGGTTCCTGGTACTGGAGAAAAACCCCCCAAAAAAAGAAAAAAAAAAGAATGTCCTTCTCCAGACTGTCTCTACCAGCCTTCCCCCTTATAATATCTGAGTCTCATGAAAACTATTAAAGAGAAAAATAGGACAAGAAAAATAAAATATTTTAATTTTAAAAACTACTTTCAAATTTGCACTGTCAGAAGATTTAGGTTTAAATTCAAATAATTCTAATGTTTTTATGCAATCAATATATGTAATCTTGTTACCTTTCAATCTCTCTCTCATTATCCAATATTTTATATATTTGAGGACATTCATAAGAAAAGTATCCGATTTTCATTACTTATTATGTATTTTATTACTTATTACTTATTGTGTACGTTAGATACACAAACTGGTGCATATGTACCAGAAATGAATTTTGGTCTCAAAACTCAGATGTGAAAGAAACACAAACATGGTTCTTGCCATGGTTTGGATCTATAGTGTGGGTCAGCACTACCCAATAGAATTATAATGTGTGCTTAATATGTGATGTAAAATTTTCGTTTGTTTTAATTTTTATTTTTCTCACTATATGTTTGCAGTACATAATGATTCATTGTTTGTGAGGAGTGGAATCACACCATGATATACTCAGAGAAACCTTAAAAAGAATAAGACAGCAAGGAAAGGTCAACCAGCAGCTACTAGATGATCTAAGAAGAGTAACCTGAGGCTCCTTAGAGTTAGAAAGACAGTAAAGGACAGCACTCACAGGATAAAAAAAAAATCGATTCACAGAAATGATAGCAGAAAACGTTCCAAGTATGGGGAAATTGTGCACCATACAGGTAAGGAGCCTTATAGAATGCTGAATAAGTACCATGACAAATAATCCTCCCCAGCTCACATAACAGTCCCAATCCCAATCCCAATCAAAATCACAATCCCTTTGTATTGGACAAATACAAAGAGAAAATCTTACAATTTTGTAGTAGCTATGTCATATATCCAAAACCTTTCAGCATACACTCAGTAGAGAAATATTGAGGGATTTTCCATTCTTAGTAAGACTGTAGGAAGTGCTTAATTTTTGTGAGAATTGTGTGCCCATAATACGTCTGATTTCAGACGTCCTGTGTTCATAGGCTCAGGTGCATGGCTCGCCTACGAAACCAATTAAATTTGCAGAATTGAAACTATTTTACACTGCTTCAGTTTTAAATTTAAATTCAATGAAGTTAAAATTTCACTTCTTTTTTTTTTTTTTTTTTCCGGTACCGGGAATTGAACTCACTACCTTGTGCTTGCCAGGTAGGCGCTGTGCAGCTGAGTTAAATCCCCAGCCCCAAAATTTCACTTCTTCAATCATGCTGATAGCATTTCACAAGGTTGGTAGCTGCATAAGGCCTGTGGCTATCTTACTGGACAGCACAGCTCCATGAAAAAAAAATAAGCAAACAAACAAACCAACCCCAAAATACCTGTTTTCTTGGATTTCCCAAACACTGTAAGGGATGTTCAGAATTTCCATTATAAAAACAGAAGAAAAGTGCTGGTACAGTTTAGTTTAGCAGTCAGCTTTGCAGTGTCTTTGCCCTGGAGTTGGGTGAAGAAACCCAAGAATCAGTTATCTAATATTTTTGTCAGTAAATGTTTGCCGTACATAATGATTACACTTCCTGTTGGGAATTGGCACATGCGCATAATAAATCTTTATTCTTTTTTCCTATCTCTTTTTTTATCCCCTATTCTTCCCATTTTGCTTGCTCCTTTCAAGTCTTGGTCCCCTTCCCATTTGCAAAGGCTCTATATTTATCATTTTTGACATATGTCATGCTCTAGATAACACATACCTCTGCTTCACAGTTGCAGGTGTAGCAGTAGATTTATCCATTCTACTCCAGGGAAAGTATCACTCGTTTTAGAAACTCAGAGTTTGAGGTGAAATTTGTTACAAAAATCCTTGAATGGGTTCACTATTTTCCTCTTCTGTCGTTACTAAAATCTAGGACTTTAGAGCAAACAATGAACTCTGTCTGTTTCAGAAACTCACTGACTTCTGGGTATCTGCTTGATGGCTCCTTGCTCCTTCTGTCTCAGGGTCATGAGTTTTATCTCAAAATGACTTGGCTCTAATTCTTGTTTGTGATTTGTTACCAGTTTTCATTTCATTTTAGTGGGCAGGGATTCTTAAAAATCCCCAGATAAGCCCCCTACCTGCCGCAGCCGTGAATCTCAGTAATTGCATTTTCCTGTATCGAAACTTAATTTATTTATTAAGCTTCCTTTCGGCCATACCCCGCATTTTATCTCAGCCAATTTAGGAATAATATGCCCTACTTTTCTCTGGGGTTTCATCTTAAAGTTTTTGGTGGGGGCTGATGTTGTTATACTATTTGAAGGTGAGTGTGGATTCCCTGATCCTATGCATAATTCATCTTATAGGGAACATGTTCCTTGTGTCCAAGCTCTAGACTGTCATATTTTTATGTGGACAAGAGACATAGCTGTTTGCTGGTCATTCTGATCATTCCAGGAATCCACCAAACAGTGTTAACTGTAGGCGTGTGGGAAGTAATTTTTCTGTATCCTATATTCATGGAAGTCCATGGTACTTGGTGGGCAGCTCTTTCCTATTTGCACAGATAAACTGCACACCCTTCTAGCATGGGGTAACTTTGAAAACATGTTGCATTCCTAGGCTGCACTAGATAATAAGATCCGTTTACTTCTGCCTTTGGATTCCCCCCAAAGTACTTGTTCTTTTTTTTTACCTTTTTATTTACCTTTTCAAATTTTTATGAGCACATATTTGCAGTGTATAATGATTACTTTCCTCATTTGATAAAGAATTACCTATCGTTCTCATGGGCAGTGCAGGGGACATTTTGATGATAATAGACATTGTGGTGTTTCACTATTCCCTTCACTCAGGAATACATAATTCTCTAATACCCCTGTACTCCTTCGCTGCACCTTCTCCATCAATCTATAAAAATAGAATCTAGACTCAGAGATGGAGAAAATGGCTTAGATGTTTCTTTTTCCAATTATATTTTGTAATCCTTACCTCACATTTTCAAAACCCCTTGACCATGAATTCAAACATTTCCATATGTTTGGAACCCTTGGACAACCACCCTTTTCTCTGACCAAGGGAGACTGAAAAAGAGTTTAAGCATAAAAAATATTGAAGTTTTAAATATTTAAGTGGCAAATATTTCAAATTAATTCATCATGCAGCAATTAAATGTTATTTTCCAAAGCAAAAGGGATTCAACGAAAAACAAAATTTGTATTCAGATAAAAATTTAAAATCTGAATGGAGCCCAACATGTTTGCTCCTCAGAAGACTGAGGTAGGAGGATCAGTTGAGCATGAGAGTTCAAGGCCAGTCTGGGAAAAATAGAGAGATCCTAGGTTCATGAATAAATAAATGAAAACACAGGCCTGATTGACCTGAGTTTAACCTGACTATACTTCTAAGCTTTCTTTTCTTTAGATACAGTGTCTCATGTGTTTCACTTCCTTATAATACCTGAAAGAATGGAGAGAAAGTTTTGGTTTCTTCTTAGAAGAAAGATTTTATTTTTACCAAAATTATCATAAGTGGCCAAAGCATTAAATATTATTTTACTTTATTTGACATTATTTCCACAAATAGTAAGGCACAAACCTATAAACATTCCTCTGTAATGTGAATGATTAAAATAAATTATTAACTTGAAATTTGGATAGTAATTTGGTAATGCATGAAATGTAGTTCTTCCTTATCTTGGAAATTATTGTGGACTCATATGTACTGGATTAAGAAATGAATCAGATAAAAATACTTCTGACATTCCAAAAATATGTTCAAAGTGTACAGAAAATATGCAAGACTTCCCTTGTGTTATCATCAAGCTGTGAGGTTTTCTATCAAGCTTATGACAATGAGTGGGTGTAGATGCACATAATTTCAAAAGATTCTTGGGAAATAACTTGAAGCCAAGAAGTTTCGTGTCTTGAAAAACAATTTCTTTAGTCTATGTGAATTATCAGTGACAAGAGATACATACAATATGAAAATGTTGGTGTGTCCTGAAGAGATGATTCTCCTTTTGTCTGTTACTTTGAATTGTACGTTCAAATTTGCTTCTTAGCTAAGAGTTTGTGTAAGAATGTTTAAGATTCCACCAAAAATGTGATTTTGTATTTTCTTGAAATTTTATACATTTTAGATATTGTAGAGACACCATTGTCCTTGAACATCAGTATACGAAATTGATTCAGTAATAGTGATTTTTAAATTTCGCATTTGGTCGGAATTAAAGGGATATGTTACAATGGGTTTAGTTAAAATGAACATATAGAGAGGAAGAAAACCTGTTAATCTAAAGATTAAATGGGAAGGAACAAGGAAAGGCTATGGTCCTTATTTGAAAAGTTATCAGATTAGTCAACAACTTTGATCATGTTCCTGAACATTATTTTAAAATTCAATTTAAAAATAAAAGAAGGAAAACATATTAACAAACAGGCATCCATTGATACAACCATTGTTAATTTACTACCATTTTGTTTGTAATTCAGTATTGCTTGTCATGTTCCTGAACATTTAACCATGTTTGGAGCAAAATGTGTAAGTGTACCATGTTTTCCTTACTGTAAAGTTAAAATAATTCCTTTCTCCAGTAATGTCTTGATTTCTTATCTACCCAACTAATTTTAGTAGACAATTTTTCAGTGTTGATTGGATGAAACTAAATAACCTATATTCTCTGAGTACGTAAAAGCAGAGCTATTGACCTATAGAAGCTCAATGGAAGAAGGGTACGAAAGGCGATTAGCAAGCAGGACTTTTATATCATCTATTTTTAAATGTGTGATTTATTTTTGATAGAATTTCCTTTTCATTCATTCATTTATTCATTCATACATTTATTTATTTTCAAACATATACTATATGAGACATATTTTTAAATATGTATATATTGTAGAATGGTTCATTCATACCAATTAAAACATATATTATCACACATACTTTTTTGTGGTGAGAACAGAGTTTACAGTGATTTTTCAATAGATAACCCATTGTTATTAAGTATAATCAACATTTTCTATAATAGGCCTCTTGATCTTATTTTCCTAACTGAAAATTTGAGTTCTTTGATCAACATCTCCCAACACCAGTCCTGACCTTAGAACCTGGTAACTACCCTTCCACTTCAAGCTTGTATGAGTTTTTATGTAGCACAAGAAGTGAAATCCTGTGATAGTTGTCATTCTATTTCTGGCTTATGTCACTGCATATACTGTCCTCCATATTTTTCAATATTGTCTCAAATGACAAAATTTCTTTTGTTTTAGGGCTGAATGCTGTTTCACTGTGTATACATCCCATATTTTCTTTATTCGTTCATCCATTGATAGACACTTGAATTTTTTCCTTCTCATGGCTATTGTGCAGTGAACATGGGGGCAGATGTCTCTGATACAGTGATTTAATTTCTTTTGTATGTGTACTCAGTAATGAGATCACTGGGTTACCTAGAAGCTCTTTTTAACTTTGTGGAAATATCCACACTGCTTTGCAAAATGGCTGTTCCAGTTTTCAGTTTTGCTAACAGTATGCCAGAGTTTCCTTTTTGCTACATCCTCGTAAACCCTTAGTTTTCTCTTTTTGATCACAGCCTTTCTAATAGGTAGGAACTGATATCGTGGTTTGAATTGGCCTTTGGTGGTAATTAGTGATGTTAAGTATTTTTCATATACTTCTTGTTTGTATGCCTTTGAGAAATGTCTACTTGAGACTCGCGCCTATTTTTTAATTGGGCTATTTTTATTCTTGCCATTGAGTAGTTTGAGTCCCTTATTTTGAATATCATCTCCATCTTAAGATAAGGAGTAATCTGAACTGTTTATTTTCAATTTTACTGGCTATGGTTTTGAAATTATATTGCCCAAAAATCCTTGCACAGACCAATGTCATGAAACTTCCTCTTTTTGTTTTTTTAAAGTCTAAGGTCTTACTTAAGCCTTTAATCCCACTTTACTTAAATTAGTCATGTGACTTCAGATAAGGTTCTAATCATAAAATAATATATATATTATTCATAATTGGGTAGGGAAAAGTAGAAAACCATTAAAAATTCAACTACTTTCTCATTTCTCCATCAAGTCAACATTATTATTTTGGCATATTTCATCCGGTCTCTTTTTATCTGAAATTAACCTCTTTGCTTTATTTTCTCCTTTATTGAGCTGTAATTATGCTATATTTAGAACTTTCTCATCCTGATTTTTACTATCACATGTATATTCTTAGGTACCAAATACTCATTCTATATGGTTATGGAGCATCTCCTTATATGGTTTTGCTAGTATTTACTGAAATAGTCCACCAAGGTTAGACATGTAGAATATTCTTGGTTTTCTTTTTTGGTTATTCTAAATAATACAGCTGAACATATTTTGTAAGTTCCAGGTCTTGACATTGTTAAGACAAAGGATATTAACAGTATTGCATATACTGTTAATATACCTCACTATATTAACAGTACTGCATATACAGTATTGCATATACAGTATTGCATATACAGGATATTAACAGTATCTCTAATTTGTCTTGGAAAATGAGTATTTATCTACAACAAAAATATTTAAGCCAAATTATTTTACCAATCTATATTGCTGTACAGGAAGAAATAAGATGACATCTAAATTGACATCTAAAACTGTATGAACAAATACCTACTTCATAAATTATCTTGTCTGACCACAACTCTACTTTTGAGCCATTAATATCTGAAGATAGGAACACTTTTAGGATGTTTTACAAAATACTTTGTGAGCTAACACTTAATAGAATATTTTATAATCTAGAAAACTGACATTTGATTGAATAAATACCTTATGTATGTTATGTGTAATTATTTTACAATGATTTTATATACACCTAGTTAAAGTATTATATACCTATAGATATTATAGCTATATCTATATAGAGATACACATTTGTTTGTGCATTGTTATCAGTTTTATTTGTTTTCTAGGGTGTGTGATAAATTACATTTTGTATTAAAAATACATTATATACCACAAGACTGGAAGTTATATTTTGATTAATATGTTCTTGGAGTCTAGAGTCTGTGTAAGCAGAAAAGTGAGAAGAGCATGTGTGTGTGTGTGTGTGTGTGTGTGTGTGTTTGTGTGCATACTACATGAAATGAATTTTTTTCCTCAAGGGTAACAATTATGGAAAATGCATAGATCTTTATTTTCCTAAGAAATATTAGAATGTTTTATTTATTTATTTATTTATTTATTTATTTATTCATTTTGGTATCAGGAATCAAACTCAGGATCTTGAGCTTGCCATGCAGGTGTTTATGCCACTGAGCTATATCCCCGGCCCTAGGATATTTTATTTAAACCCTCAGTTTTCCTTGTATTTATGTGAAGCATAAGGTAAACACCACTGTATTTTTGTTTTATTATTCCATAATAGAGGACTTTCAGTACCTTGAATGTTCATTTCATTTGCTAAAATTTCCTTGTCTTCAATTAATAACTTTAAATTTCATATCATTTAAAAAGCAGTCTATTTAGTTTAGTTTAATATTGTTCGTATGCATCTTACTAAAAACGTGATTAGTTTCATCAGTAGCTATTTCCTGAATCATCTGAAAAATTAATTTGTATATTGTCTTTGTAGTTGTATAGAATTAGGCAGCTTATGAATGTGCATAGGATTAGGCAGCTTATGAATGTGGCAATGAGTAACTGTTGAGTTTTGTGTTCTCTTTTAAAACCTCAGGTTTTGCAATTATCAGTGATGTACCTCTGAGATGCAAAGTCATAAACTTACCTTCCATCCTCTTTTATAGTCTAACTATTTTGCATCCACCCATAGGAAGCAGACTGCAGCCTCTAATCGAAATCAAAGGTCACACCACAGGGGTACAATATCTCTAATTTGTCTTGGAATGATGCAGTGTCTTCTCTTGACTGCTGTAATTAAATTCATTCAAGTTTGTTCAGCTAATGAGAATAGAACTCTTAACTCACAGAAGATATTTTCTCTTTATGGCCTCATGACTCTCAGCAGATTAGCAGCATTATCAAGGAATAATATTTAGTAAATGAATGCATGTGAGTGACACTAGACTTAAATCCCTACAAATCAAATCACAAGAGCATATTTCTTGACCTTCAGCATAGGACTTTCCAAAACATCACAATTGCTCAGAGATGCAGACACACAGCTAACTATATACTGTGAAACTAGAGGACACACTGCACTACAGAGGCAACTAATAGAATTTACCCTTGCTACTCAGCTGGAGAAAAAAGTTAACCAACATCCTGAAAAGATGCAAAACTAATAGCAATATGTAGATTTCCCCCTGTTTGATAGGTTCAGTGATCATATCACTCTTGTATTTGTGATTCTGAAGTGATGAGTTATTTCAAAGAATTGTTCCTTAATGCTGGCATAGAAATAGTGTATTCTGTTGTAATATACTGAGGAGAACAATATAAGAAATATGAGTTTCAAAGTGTTTTCCAAAAATTCTAGGTAAAGTAAAACATGATTCAATAGATAATTGATCAAGGTATGGTATCACATAAACCTGGTTCAAATTCTGGCACCCTTATCTGTGAGTTTTAGGGCTTTGTGCAGCTAACTATATTTTCCTTTAGACTCTTTATTTGTAAAATGAGTGAAATACCAAGAATGCAGTATTTTTTATTCTTCAATTATGTATTTTTATTATCACATATTTGCTGTATAACATGGTTACATTTTTCTTGGGGAATTTGTATATGTACATAACAATGTTAGTTCTTTATTTTTATATCCTTCTCCTAATTTCTTTTATTATTAACTCCCTGGTTATTACACGTGAGGACTGGTATAGTCAGTGTACAAATTGCAAAGGGATGGTCAGGGCCCAGAGGATACAATACATATTGGAAGAGATTTCAAGAGCAGAAAGAAAAACAGACAGATGAGCAGTTACTGAGGAAGAAGCTCAGGAGTAAGTATAGCCTCTACAACATGAGGTAATACAAATTTAAGGCTGCAAGTAAGGAATGATTGTTCATCATAAAATATAACTATGGGTTACACTAGCAGGTAACAGAGGATCACACATGGGCATTGGATACAATATTTAACTCTAGACTTTGAAAGACATTGATGAAGCTATAAGAGGCTTCGAAACAGAACATAACTGCTACTATGAAGACATCAAACTGAGTTTCATTCATCCATCCAGTCATTCAGCCAACCTTTACTGATAACCACCACAGAGGGGGCCAGACACTAAAGCACCACTGAATGGTGGAGTTAAAGGTGTGAACAAGACAGACTAGGTCTCTGCCCTTTATGTACAACTTCATCCTAAAGACTTCCGTCAAGGTCCCGGTCTAAGAAGTGACAGTACAATGAATACAAAGAGTGGGTAGTTCACAAAGATGAGGTCAAGGGTCTAGTTTAAAGCATGGGCTGCTAGCCAGCAGCAATTTTGGTTTGGCCTCCATTCATATATCTAAAGGAATAAGACTTTTAGTTTTTGTTTAATCTAGGCCCAAGGCTATAGTATGGGGTAGTATGGAAAGTGGCATGTTTAAGTAAACTGGTATGTGATCCTCAGGAAAAACAGAGGCATTGAGTACTGTAGGTCACATTTGCAAAATCAAAGCTCTTAAGACTGAGGGATCTCTGAAATAAAAAAGAGTTACTGTAATGCTATTGATGTTAGCTAGAAAAGATCACATCATGTAGAAGTTTCTATAGATACTAACAATAAGACTGTATGGCAGTTGGGAAAATGTACACTAGACCTAACACAGAGTATTTTCATAATGAAAATTTGTGAAATTATACTATATTTAGATAAGAGGTGCAGGATTAATATGAAAGAGAGAATACTTCGGGATAGAAGGGCAGTCCATATGGAGACATCAGTGTTGTTTCTGGAATTATTGGAGTCAGCAGATCAGGGTACAACAGTTCTGATGATTGAGCTGGTGGTGATAGGTTTTAAGTCAAGACTTCAGCACACATTCTAGAATGTGAAACAATCTTTTATTGGTTGGCCATCAGCTCTTAACTGATTAACATCCCTTAAATCTTACACCCTCAATTGTCTGGCCCTCATACTTCGATGTAAGACATTTCAGAAATTTTCTTTTATCACATCCAAAATCTATGCAGTCCTTTTTTAAAAAAAAATCCCTCTTTGTTAGATACCATGAGTTTATTTCAAGTGCCTCTGTAAAACTCCTACAGAAAAGCAGTATTAGAAATATCATGCAGAGATAAATTTTAAGATGATCAATATAAGACACAGTGGAGGGGCTGGGGATTTAGCTCAGCAGCAAAGCGCCTGCCTCGCAAGCGCAAGGTCGTGAGTTCAGTTCCCGGTAACAAAAAAAAAAAAAAAAAAGGGCTGGGGATTTAGCTCAGTGGCAAAGCGCCTGCCTGGCAAGCGCAAGGTCGTGAGTTCGGTTCCCGGTACCGGAGAAAAACCAAAAAAAAAAAAAAAAAAAAAAAAAAAATACACAGTGGAGGTAATTTTCTAACAATATATTTAAGTAGTAATAAGCAACCAGCACATTAACTTTAGAATGATGGTTTTTAAGTTTTCATAGTTAAAGTAAAATAATGAAATGGTGCCAGATAGAATCAGGGATTATGCTTTGAACATGCATAATAAAGAGTCGTTTAAATACTCTCTCCAGACAAAATAGTGAACATACCGTCAAAAGACGGAAACTGAAAGGGTCGTCATAGAAATTACAATCCTAGCTCCTCATTATACTCATCCTTAACCTGCAGGTCAACAGGAAAAAGAATATATACATACAGGGACATTGGAAAACGAGGCAGCAAAAGGCCCCCAAGTTCTCCCAACTTTCCCAAGGTGGATCCCGGGGACACTGGTGGATAAGCAAACTAACCCAAAGTAGTGGAGCTGAGTTAAAGAAGAGATGAAGAAACTTGGCAAATTCAAAGAGGACATGAACCAAAAATTTATGGAATAATCACTTCAAGTGCCTAATGTGGATATAAGGGAAGCAAAAAAAATTGGAAGAGTTGACCAAAACGGTACAAAACCTGAATGACAAATTCAGCAAAAATGTAGAATCCATGAAAAAGTATGAGAAATACCAGAATTCAAAAAAATACCTGTAAAAAGTTAATGAATTGCAAAAATGACCAATGTGAAGACAAAATGTCTCAGATAGAGGCAAAATGACAAATTATGATGAAGTACTCAGAGAAGTCATTAAAAGATAAGAAAACAGGAAAAAAATCATACAGTAGCTACTAGAAGACACTAAGAAGATCAACTGAAGGCAGTTACAGTTAGAGAAAAACTAGAAGATAACACAGATGTAATTATTAATTTGTTTATGGTAATCATAAAAGAAAATTCCCCAAATATGAGAAAAAACTCAGTACGAAAGCAAAACTTCCAGTAAACCAATTATGATGAAAAATGAGGCTTACCAAAAGACATCATAACCAGATGTCCAAAAACAATAACAAAAGAAAAACCCTCGAAATTTTAAAAGCAGGCAGAGAAAAACAAAAAATTATATATAAAGGTAAACCCTTTAGAATTATAGCAGGCTCATCAAACGTAAATGTAACAGGTCAGAAGCCCCGTGAGCAAAGCATTTCAAGCCATAAAAGCAAACAACGGCCAACCTAGTTTAACATATCCAGCAGAACTCTGCTTCAAAATAATTGAAGATGGCATCTCAGTGTTGTTTTAACTTGCAATTCCATGAGACAACTGATGTTGAAGGTGTTTTCATGTATTTATTCACCGTTTGTATTTCTTTATCTGAGAAGTATGTGTTCATCTCAGATGCTCCTTTTTAGATTGGGTCTTTGAATTTGGGGGTCCTGATTTTTTTGTTACTTTGTTACATGCTCTAGGTAGAAGTCCTTTGTCTGACGAGGGGGTTAACTAAATTTTTTTTTTGCAATTTGTGGGTTTTCTTTTTACTCTCTAGGTGATTTATTTTTACGTGCAAAAACTTTTCAATAGGATGATATCCCAGTTGTTGATTCTTTGAAGTATTTCCCATGCAGTTTGGTTTTTGTTTGTGAAGTCTCTGCCTCCCCCTATGTCTTCAACATTTTACCTGAAGAAAAAGAAACATGTCATGGAAAGGAACAATTCAAGAGATTTATGAATACTAAACCAGAACTCCAGAAACTACTCAAGAATATCCTAGACAGAATGATGAATGTGATAAACCGCAAATCAGTTGGAATGAAAGGCAAAGTCAATGGATAAACAACAACCACCAAAATGACAGGAAAAGAAAAACAAAGGAGTCACTAACAGAGAAATGAGCAAAATGATATTAAATAATAATGAAAAATCTCTCAATACGATCTCTCAATGTCAATGGCATCAATTCTCCAATTAAAAGACAGATTGGCAGACTGGACCAAAACAGAGAAGGTGACTGTTTGCTGCTTTCAAGAAGATCATCTAACCCCCAAAATAGTCATACACTGAAAATGAAAGGACATATAAATAATATTTCATGCTCTAGAACCCTCCACAAAACAGGAGTAGCAATTTAAATTTCAGACAATGTGCACTTTAAATTACAACTAATCAAAAGAGCCCGAAAAGGTCACTACATAGTGCTTAAGGAAACAATCTAACTAGAAGAGATAATGCTTATTCACATTTATGCACTAAATAATGGAGCACCTATCTTCATAAAAGAGATATTGCTGAATATGAAAGATCAAATATATGCTAAAACAATCATAGTGGGAGATCGGATTACCTCATTTTCACAAAGAGATAGATCAAATAAACTAAAAACGAATAAAGAAATATCCGAGCTGAGTCATATCCTTGAACATGGGGAATTAAGAGACATCTACAGAATATTCCACCCTACTAAAACATAGTATACAGTCTTTATTTTGGCACATGGTACTTTCTCCAAAATAGATCACAATTACCCCACAAACCTACTTAAATCAATATAGACTAATTGAAATCATTCCATGATTATTATCAGATCACTGCTAAGTAAATAGAAGTCAACCAGTGAAGAAATCACAGAAAATTTAGAAGCTCTGAGAAATTTAACAACACACTCCTCAAGCAAGAATTGAATCAATTTCTAGAAATTAATGGCAATGCCTGTGCAACACACCAGAACATATGGGACACGATGAAAACAGTCCTAAGAGGGGAGATTATTGCAATTAATGCTCACATTAGGAAAACAAAGAAAGCTCAAATAAATAACCTAATGAAGAACTGTAAAATACTTAAGAAGCAACAACAATACAGGCCCAAACAAAAAGTAAGAAGGGAAAAAATAGAAATTTATACTATAAAAACAATGCAAAGAATCAGGAAACCAAAGGTCTGGTTCTTTGAAAGAATAAGAAAGTAGATAAAACCTTATCCCAAATTACTAAGAGACAGAGAGAAAAGATTCACATCAATATTATTTGAAATGAAAAAGACAAAATCACAGCAGTCACCATCAAAATCCGATGATATTAACTACTTTGAAACATTGTATTCCAACAAATTGGAAAATCCTGAAGAAATGGACAGATTACTAGACTCATATAAATTACCAAACTTAACCCAAGAAGACACAAAAATGCTGAATGACACAATAAGCAGCAATGAAATAGAGTAATAAAACCCTACCAACTATGAAAAGTCCAGGACCTGATAGATTCACTACTGAATCCTATAAAAAGTTTTAAGGATGTATTACCAATACTCCTCAAACTCTTTAATAAAATTGAAAGAGACAAAGTGCTTCCAAAAGTATTTATGGAAGCCAGCAACACTCTGATTTCAAACCAGACAAAGACACAAATAAAAAGAGAAAGCTGCATGCCAATTTGCTTAATAAGCATAGATGCAAAAATCCTCAACAAGATTTTAGTGAATATATTGCAATACATGATCAAAAAGATCATATTTTGTGGCCAAATAAGTCTCACCCAAGAGTTTCAAGGGTGGTTCAACATAGGCAAATCAATAAATGTAATACAGTGCTTAAACAGAAGCAAGGAGAAAAACCACATGATCACATCAATAGATGAAGAAAGACCTTTGATAAAATCCGACATACCTATATGATGAGAAATCTGAGGAAAGTGAGTATAGAAGGACCATACCTGAAGTTTGTAAAAGCTATATGTGATAAACCAACAGCCAGCATCATAATAAATGGGGAAAAGCTGAAAGCATTCCCTCTAGAGTCAGGAACAGGGCAAAGATGCCCTCTATCACCACTTCTATTCAGCATAGTATGAGAAACATTAGCCAGAGAAATCAAGCAAAAGAAAGAAATAGAAGGGATACATATATGAAAGGAACATGTTGAATTATCATTATTTGCACAGGACATGATACTGTACATAGAAGTCTTAAAGAACTCTACCAAAAACTCCTAGAAGTAACAACCAACTTCAGCAAAGTAGCTGGATACCAGATCAATACACAAAATCACTAGCATTTGTGTATGTCAATAGTAAGTGTGATGAGAAGGAAATTACAAAAACAATACCTCTCATAGTATCTTCAAGAAAAATGAAATACCTAGGAGTTGACTTAAACAAGGAGGTGAAAGGCTTCTACTAATAAAAGTATAGTACTCACAGAAAGGAGATTGAAGAGGATATCAGAACATGGAATGATGTCCCCCTGCTCCTGGATAGACAGAATGCATATTGTGAAAATGGCCATATTTCCAAAACAGTGGCACAAATTTAATGCCACTCCAATCCTAATAACAACTGAATTCTTATCAGAGCTCAAGGAAAACAATCCTGAAATCCATCTGAAAAGATCACAAAATAATGAAAGCAATCTTGCTCAACAAGAACAAAGCAGATGGCATCACAATACTTGACTTCAAGCTGTACTACAAACAAGAGTGATAAAAAAATTTCATGATTCTGTTATAACAACAGACATGTGGATCAGTAGAACAGCACAGAGGATGCAGAAGCATCTTCAGACACATTCAGCTATTTCATCTTTGACAAAGAGGCCAAAAAACATATGTTGGAAGAAAGACAGCCCATTCAATCTATGGAGCTGGTAAAACTGTTTGCAGAAAATTGAAACTTGACCCATACCCCTCACCATTTACTAAATTAAAATCAAAATGGTACAAAGATGTAAACATAAATCAGAAACATTGAACTTACTGGAAGGTATGATAGGTGAAACACAATGTCATGAGGGTAGGCAAGGACTTTCTAAATAGAACTCCAATTGTGTCAGAAATAAAAGGAAGAATCAACAAATGGAATTGCATAAAATTAAACAACTTCTGCATGACAAAAGAATCATTAGTGGAATGAAGAAAGGATCTACAGAAAAGAAAAGAATGTCATTTATTCCTCAGGCAGAGGAATTTCACCTAGAATGTATAAAGAACTCAAAAAATTATATCACCTAAGATAAAAGACTCAATTAAAAATGACCTAGTGAAATGAACAGATACTTATGAAAAGTACAAATGACCAACAAATATATGAAAATTGTTCAACATCTCTGGCCATTAAAGAAATGCAAACTAAAACAATTCTAAGGTTTTATACTACTCTAAACAAGAATAGCAATCATGAAGATGTCAAAGACTAACAAAAGCTGGCATGGTTGCCACAAAAATCTAACCCTCTTATATTGTTGGTGAGAATGTAAACTACTACAACCATTATGGAAATCGGTATGGAGAGTTGTCAAAGAAGTGATATTAGAAATTCCATATGACTCAGTTATTACTCTTGTAGGTGTCTTTCCTAAAGAACTAACGATATCATATCACAGTGATACATGCTTATTAGTGTTTATAGCAGAGAAATTCATTATAGGTAAATTCTGTAAGCAGTCTACATGCCCATCAGGTTCATATAATAGAAGCTTTGATTAATTTATGCACTAACACTAGCACTGCATCATCTTGTATATTCCTTACAACAGCCTGCTTGCTAAAACTCTTATCCTGGGAAATGTTTATCATAAGACATAATACAGAAGTAAACAAAACAAAACTGTAAAGGGCAGGCAGGTTTGCATGTTAAGAAGGCTGCATAGCACTTTAGTTCTTTGAGTGTAAGTTAGTATTTCTTCCACTTTTCTGTGCAAGGAATGGGAGTGCAGGATTTAAAACTCAACCATGTATAATATAGATAATATAGGGATCCTTCAGGCTGATCTGGCATGTATTTTATTTTTACTATTCATATTGACTTTGCAAAATAACTGCAGAGACAGATTCTGTGTAGTTGTCCATGGATGAAATAAAAATGTTTAATTCAAATATAACTGAGTCCTATCTATGATCATAACATTTTTATACAAATGGGTGTCTGGAAGCATTCTCTATACTAATAGAGTTTATATAATGAAAATAGCAAAATGTAGTTTTGAAATGTCTTATACAGTATTCAGGGGAATATGAGAACTCTTCATCCACTCAGTGCAGACCCAAGCTTATTCTGTTAATATCACAAAACCGGTAAGTTTGAGGTTTGGAATGATGTATCGTCAGGGTCAAGTTACCAGGTAGAAATTACTGTATTGGCCAGGCGTAGTGGCGCATGCCTGTAATCCTAGCACTCAGGAGGCTAAGACAGAAGGATTGTGGCGAGTTTGACACCAGCCTGGACTACAAAGTGAGCTCAAGGCCAACTTGAACTGCATAGCAAGACCCTATCTCAAAAAGACAAAAAAAGAAAGAAACTACTGTATTTATTTTCACTACTGTATTTTCATAGTAACTAATTTAACGTGAGGAATTGTGGTGTAGGTACTGACAAAACTGAAAATTTAAGATGAGAAGAAACTTAGCAACTGGGCAAAGTAGTCACTAATCCTAGGGCTAGAAAACAAAAGTGAATGATTGGAGTGACTGAGACAGGAGCTAGAAGGAGGTACTTGGCAGAATTGGAGCTCAAAGAGAAAAAAGTAGGGGTCACTACTTGCCTGGTTCTGGTATCTCTGAGATGACAAGAAGGTCCAATGAGACTGAGTTTGGACCTTTGCTAGCCAGTTCATTCAGGTATTTCTGTGATAGTAGTGCAGTAAAGCTCATTCTGTAAGTGTTGAAAAACTAAACTCAAGCTGGATCAATAGCTGGTACTAAAAGTATAGTTGCTGCAGGCATGCAGAAGTGAGTCCGCTGCTCTGCTAGAAGGGAGAACAAGTCCACAGGACCCCAGGGAGCATTACCGAGACCTTTGAAGCCAGTGGAGATCAGTCTTCCAGCTCTCCTCCCGTACTCCCTACCGCCAGATCCTAACAGGAAGCCAGGCTGAAAAGAAATAGGGTTTGCAGAATTTGAGGCAGAGTACAACAAGGTGAGTGGATGTGACATTGCAGGGAACAATCTCTTAACATCCAGCACAAATACCCATATTTCCCTGATAAGAAATCTGCAAAAAAGAGTAATTGTTAAATGTTTTGCCCGAATTTTCAGAATGAAACATGAACAAGAACAGTGTTTAAGGTAAGGCCATAGAAAAATACTTTAATAGTTAACACCATTTAATATTAAATTTACTATGCAAATGTAATTTAATATTTCCATGGTAGTGTGGTTTCTGTATGTTTACAGAATTAGTTTGCCCTCATGAAGAAGAATTTTTGTACAATGTGAATTATGACTTAACAGCTAATAATTAAACCTACTATTGAATTGTGGACATAGCAGAATGATATAGTATGTTTAAAGTATTTCTGAAAGTCTTAAAAGATTTCTGTTTGTGTTGACAAGGAAGGTTTATTATTTCTTCCAGAGCAATAATATAAATATTGATTATAAAATTGTTTTAAGGAAATATTATCCTAAATTTGTTTAAATATAAAACTTCTCATAAATGGACTCAGAAATTGTAACTATATATTTACTACAAAAAGAAATGGTTCAGAATACTCCAAGAACTCCTGGGAATGTTAACTTGAAAATGTTCTAGAGACAAGGTAAAGCAAGTAGGCTGCAATTACTTTGCTTCAATTGTATTATTTAGAACTGGCTTCAAAGAAAAATTTTAGTAAATTCTCAGAGTGCCTAATAGGCTATTTTAGCTCACAGTTCAAAGACAGAGACTGATATCAGCAGATCCTACTTCCTAGCTGTACTAATTCTAATATGTTTTGTCAGTTTACTTCAGGACTTTTTCTTTATACCCATTTGTATTTATAAGTAATTCACTCTAAGATCTTTAGCTTTTAAAAAATAATTCCATGGAATCACGAGATTGACAGTTTTATACTATTTAACTCCGTGGATTTTGACTCAGACTTTAACATACACTCAGCACTTTTGAGTTAATATATGGCATATGGATGAGAGAAATAAATATTTGAAAATCAATTACCATATGGTATCACAGGAGTGGACACAATGTACTTTTGGGACACAGTGAAGAAGTGTCCACCTTTGCCTGACCGAGTATGGACAGGTATTGGAACTAATATCATGGCTTTGAGAATAAAAAACATTTTCATGTCAACATGGGTATGACAGAGTATTCAAATCCACATTTTTCAAACATCCATCATTTCTTATATTGCAGATAGTGTGTTTGCTGCTATGAATACAAAGCTGAAAAAGACATGTATTTGTCATGTAGCTTTCAGTCAACTGGCTGATAAGAAAAATGCTATGTAGTATGAAATCATACACCAGTTCTGTTCAGGAACTAGTGAGTAATTTGGCATGCCTAAACTGCAGATTGGGGGAACTGCCAATTGTCAAGCAACTGAAGACAAAGCAGAAAAGACAACTGGGGATAGAAACTGTGTAGATGATATGTCTATTGGGATAAACGCATTTTAGAAACATAGAAAGATATTTCTGGATCGACGTTTTGCATTTTAGGAAGAAACAGGGTGCCAGTTGTTGGGTGGAATGTATACAGGGACAATAGAGGTGATGAGGCCAACTCTGAGGCTAATGTCTTTTCGAATGGGAGATAAGGAGTATCTAACCAAAGGCAGTCACTGTTGGGGACACATGCAAGAACATGTCAGCATTCGTCCTGTGTTTCAGTAAATGTGAAAAGGGAGCCCTGTCAGAGTTAGTTAATGAGATAATATGGCATTTCAGTGGAGGGAATGGCGTCTGATGGTCTTGATTACCAGGTGAACTTTCTTTTCATTGTACCATGCTTCTTATCCTGCCTGTTGAAATGAAAAAGACCATTCATATCCAAAATTGACCTACTAAAACCTGAAAACATCAAACTTCATCAGATGATAATGTCATTTTTCTGAATGTAGAAAACATCAATTTTCAGTAAAATATATTAGAAGTCTTAACTGATGGTCGTTCAACTAATTTTTATAGGTGACTGAATGAATGACTGAATGTCAGTTGTTAACTACGTGGGTTAACAAAGGTGAACATTCATGATCATCTTTATACAGGAACTTCATAGATTGGCAAACAAAGGAATTGATAATTTATGAGCAGGAGCCTCGCTGAGAGGTTGTCTAACCTTTTCAAAGCTCAAAGACAAACTGATGAATGAGGAGCGCAAGCTGTGATGAGGGTCAGAAATCCATATGTAAATGGTGACCCTCTTTCCCCTAATGCCCTTTATCACCACAGGTTTCTAAAGAACCAAAACGTGTCTGACACTGCAGCTGGCGTTAATGCATACCATCTCTACCTCAGTGTCCTTTGCTTTTCAAGCTTTTTACAAAGAGGAAGATATCATTTGTAGACTTTTAGTTATACTTCTGGTCCAAGAGACATAGGAGGAATGGCTGCAAGATATGCAGGAATTAAAAATGTGAGACACACGGATACCATGACATAAGAGATAGATTCATGAGTTTATATTAATACACAGATTTAGCCTGCCCGGTCTCTACTTTTCTTTCATGATTAGAGATGAAAGTATCTTTTAATATTAAATCACTTATAGACCAGTAAAATTCCATCATCTAATGAAATCATTTGTGTGCTTACTTGCTTTATTAGAGATTTTCTAAAGTAATGAATAGAGATATCACACTTATTTTATAATTCAGCTACAAGAAAAACATAATATGTTTCATCATACCATCTTAGTAATTTATTGTCTGAATGGATTCCAAAAGAAATTGAAACTTCCACAGAGTGAGAGTTGGGGACCCTAACATTCTATGTAATAGTCAGTTTAGCATTACATTACTAAAAATATAATCCAATGAATTTACTATTTTTATTATTTAAATGATCTATTTCTTGATCATTTTAATGTATTGATATTAAAAGTGTAATAAAGTTCAAATGCTTAATTCAATTGACCCACAAACTAACTTTAATTATCTCACATCTATTAATTATGTCATAGCCAGGTAGCAAAAATATTGTTTATCACCCATTCACCAATCATGTTAAATATACCATATCTGTAACATGGGCAAGTGGAATTTTGGAAGATTTTTTTTTTTTGGAAGATCTTTCTACTTTGCTCAAATGTTGTTTCTATATTAAAATATCTACTATCTCAGATAATTACAGATGAAAATAAGGCCAAACAGGAAGTAGGTTAGTTGAAGAATAATTTCAAGTCATGGACAACAGGAAAATATTACTACTTATCTACTGGCCCTCAAATGTGGTGGAGGGTAGATTTCTCAGACAAAATTTCCATACTATTTCTCAGACAAAATTTTAATTTGTGTAGGCATATTTTAATTTTTAAATGTATTTTGTAATTGATACATAAAAATATAAACATTATACATATTGATGGGGTGCTATGTGATTTTTCAATATGTGCACATATTTTCTAGTGTTTAAATTAGGGTAAGTGTGTCTATATCCTCAAGTATTTACGATTCTCTTATGGTGAAAGCATTGAATAACTTTTTTCTAGCTTTATGGTAGTCAAAGTAATTGAGGAACTGCTATGTATGCTCAGTGACAGGCAAGAGATATGATAACAATCTTGCAATGTAAAGTATAGCCCTGCCCCAAATGTTCCATGTAAAATATTAACAATGACCCATGACTCAAAGAAATGAAGAGTGCTTAACGAAGAAATAGGAGAGATGCAAATTAGGATTCAGGTTTTCTCTGTCCTGAGTGGATACTTCACTATACCCAGGTAATTCTCTGAAGGTATTAACCACAATGAAAAATAGCAAATTACCATGGAGAAGTGGAGCTGAGGAGGAGTTGAGGAGGAACAAGCAACACGGCTGAGAGCTAAGTAGTGGGGAGGAGATGAGACGTCCTTGACAGGAAGGGACTGCTTGTAAGTGGGAGCAGCGAGAAGCTGGCTGTCTTAGTAAATGCCCATCAGCAGTCACTCATGCTATTACCCCATTACCTGATGTCTACTGTCCTCAAAAAACAGTCAGACACCTTTACTACCAGGATACAGGAATTCCTGTTTTTCAGAATGGGTTTTCCTAAAGTCATTCTGGACAGAACAGTTTGCATACAAGTGATTTATCAAGAAAATAGTCACAAGGATGACAGGTCAGCAAGCAAATAAAGTAAAACAGGAATGGGGAAGAAGTCATGCAAGGGGTAGTTGCAGTCAAAGCCCCAGCCTCATCCTAGTGCCATAGGATGCACAGGGTCTGAACTATGTTACAAAATCTTTAGCAACACAAAGCAGAGGAGCAGTGCTCTTCTTTAGTTTATTAATACATGTGTGTAGTCTGTGCTGTTTACATATCTTTGGGGAAGTTTGGAACGTAAAGGCTTTTGTATTCCCATGTTAGTCTGTCATCACTTTAGCCCTATCCTAACGACATAAACACCAAGCACTTCCAGATGTTGCTTTTTCGTACAAAAGAGTTTTAACACTCTGAAGACAGCCAGACAAAGATATGCAGGTAAAACATTTTAAAAATGCCAAAGCTCATAAAAGCCAGGAGAATAGGTGTAGAGGAATGATGCTGGAATCTTACTGGATCTAGATGGAGTACCTGCTGTTCTTCACTCCGAAGTCAAAACTGCTAACTTTCACAAGATTATATTGACTCACAGTTTAAGCAATTAGCTGTATAATTAATTTTAAAATATCTTTAGATATATTACAGATAGAATTGTAGGGAAAATTTTTCTAACAAGAGCAGAATTAAATTCAGAAATACAGGATTGTTACAGATTCTATTTGATCAAATGTTAGTGTTCTTGCTTCATAATTTCACGTTTTTATATGATCATATAGTGTCCCAGAGTATATCTATTTACATGTGTGGAAAAGTTCTAAATGGTAACCATAGAGCTCTCAGCTAGGAAATCTCTTAAATTTTGAGTTCCTTTCAGTCAGACACATTAATCCGTCTGAATGTCCCCAACCCAGGATGTCGGAAGTGCAGCACAATAAGTTACATATTGATATCTATCTGCTTACTTCTGGTTGTGGGAACCTCTTAAGACAGATTCTACATCAGAACAATTGCTTGAAAGGAGAAAGAGACTGTGATTACCATATATATCACATTTCTTCTCTGTTCTTGTGTTTCTCTTTGTCAAGGCTTTGTTGCATTTGTGAGTATCTTTTTTGTGTGTATCTTATTTATTTGCATTTACTTAGTGATATGATGATTATGAATCATTTTGACAGAAACTACCTTTTATCTTAAAGTCCCATTCTACCTAGAGACTCCTAAGAGATGCTTGTATTCAATGAAAACATTAAAGTACCAGGGTAAATGTTTGAAATGTGCCCCTATTAGGCCCAAGTTAGCTTCCCCCATGGTAGAACATAGAAAAATGAATGGAACTGAATGTAGATGAATTGTTCAACAGTTCCAAGTTCATTACATGTTCATTGAAAATTTCCCATGTCCAATATATGGTGCTGGTTGTAGTAAGGGCTCAAAAATAAATTATCACCCAAATTCTTCCAGCCAGGAATTCATAGTCTACAAAGGAAAGACACACACAAAACGTTAATATAAAATGATGATAATTTCCAAAATTGGAGCCATGAGCACATGACTGAGGGAATACAAGGGCAAAGGGGAATATTTTTTCTGGTGTTAGTAATGGAGGTATGGTAAGGCAGGAGGGCAACAAGGAAGAATTCATTGAAACATAATTTGAGGTAATTATGTAGAAGAAAGACTTTGAAGATAGAGCACAAAACTGTACACTTCAGACTAAGAATAAGGAAGAACCATTAGACAGTTATGTTTAGAGTAATTACAACCACGGTTTGTGAATATAACTCTGGTTTTGCTATATAGACTCAATTTGACAATGATGAGAGTTTATTGTTTATAGATGGAAAGACTGTTTCAGGGTTTATTATACTTGACATTTTTGATTTAGTGTCAATAGGATATAGCATTTATGTAACTCACAGATGTGAAGAGAATGATTTTAGACAATGTGGAGAGTGGCTGAGCTGCAGCTTAGCCAGAGGTGTGCCATGTAAACAACATGTTGGGACTGGAGCAAAGCCAGTCCAGAGGGTGTCTGGCCTTGGTGTTCCTCCCTGTTAACTACAGCACAGATAGTTCTGAGAATGTTTTATTTTCAGTGTTCTCAGCAAAACACTGAGACCTTGCACTTTTGGCCCCATCACATGCTTCCCCCACTTTTTATTGTGTGTACATAAAGACTTAGACTGAATTGGGGCGTCGCTGACTCTCCATCACAGAGGTCAGGTCCCTCTCAGTTCCAGCTGTCCTTTTAGTATATGTCTAGTTTTTTTCTTAAATGTGTTGCCCCCTCTCAGGACCCCACTGGCTATATCGGTCACAGCAAGACAACATGTTTTGTGTCTGAAAATTCTAGAGGATAGTGAAATCATTGGATAAATTTAGAAATATAGATGAGAAGCAGGATTATGAAGGGGAAGTGATGAGTTGTATTTGGGATGTAGCATATTTGATATTTGGATGGAATGCCTAAGTACATGGAATTATTGGAATGTCTAACAATATCTGGTTAATCTGTGCCTAGATCTGAGAAGGGAAGTCAACATGAGAGCTTGATAGGTGTGGTGGCTCTAGAGTAATACCGGCAAGGCACTAAAATTAAAAAAAGTAATGCTCTTGTATTCATCTAAGTTGAGTTTAAGCCATAGGGGTATATGTGATAGTAAAAGTATATTATACATCATTAAAATAAAAGGGACCTAGAACCAAATCTTGAGAAGAATTCACATTTGTAATTTATGCAGATGAAGAGAAGTCAGCAAACCATTCAGGGAATAGTAGGAGACTGTGAAGTGTATATGATTCCAGAAGAAACCAAAAAGAAATGATTTTTAAGAAGTTAGTGTCTAAAAATAAAAAAAATAAAAATAAAAAGAAGTTAGTGTCTATATTGAATGAAAAATGTGTAATGAAAATTTAATTAGGGATTAGGAAAAGGCCATTCTGTTTTCTGACTGCTTACCTTAGTTTTAAAAGAACAATTTCATTAGAGGAATAGACCACATCCTATGGATTTATTCATCCATTCATGCAGTAGGTATTCATCTAAGAGTCACTAAACCATTTACTGGTGCTAATTGCTGGGCCTAGCACTGGTTTAAAGCAAGATAAAATGGAATAGATAACTTAAAACTTCCCTCCTCTAAGAAGGGAAGAGAGCAGAAAATTGTTATGGAAGTGTTTTTGAGGGACTTTTTCTTTACTCCTGGTTGAAAGCTTCCTAAGATTTTAGCACTGTAGGCTGGAGAAAAGGGAAGAAATCCAATGTAGTCATGACAGGGCTAGGAAATATTCAAGTGTGGCTAAGAGGAGATTGAGTTATAAGAGACAGAGTAATCTGATAAATAAAAAGAAAAAACAGGCAACAGTAAGTCAGGAAGCCAGGAATAGATTCTGTAAAGTGAAGCAAGTACTCGGCACTCAGCAGAAGACAGTGATTCAGGGAAGTATTTTTCCTCTTGATCGATCCTAGGATACTCTTCTGGATTGTTATTGCCATATAAAAAACACCCCAAATTTAATTGTTTATAGTAATGTATATTTTACTGCATGATTTTGTAGATCTCTAATTCAGCAAGATTCAATAGGGTCTGCCTCCATGTGGTGTCAACTGATGTCACTTGATGATATCCAGCTAATAGATGAGGTAGGTTGGATGGGGACAATACATTTCCTTTCACTGTATGGCTTTTCTAGCTTTATGGTTTCAGGGGAGTCATTTTTCACAAAATTTCACTGGAATATTAGGTCCCCAAGAGTGAGTAATCTAACAAACCTGTACAGAATTTGAAAACTACTCATGATCTAAACTCGAAGACTCATAGCATCACATTTCTTGTATTCTTCTAGCCAGATAAGTTGCTAAGCCCAGCCCACCTTCAAGGAGAGGAGAATTAGGTGCTGCCTTTTGTTGGATGGGATGTCAATGATTTTTTTGGCCATTTATAGTCCATCATAATTGCCATGTGCTGTGGTTCTCATAGTTCCCTTGGATATTAAGTTATCTGTATCTTGCCGGAAAAGGTCGTGTCAGTGGCTCTGGCTGTTAGGGGTTGAGAAGATCTGGTACAAACAAGCTGAGAGAAAGGAGGACTTACAGTATCAGGGAAGAAGAGACATGCAGCTTGGCAGGATACCATTGACTGAAGACACAATTCAGGGCTCGTTCTGACCATTTGTTTGTCCACGTTCTCTAAGCCCAATGTTTCTATCAAGTAAGAATGTCAGAAAATGACTTACTTGGAATATGTTGATTTTGCTTCTGTAAAAACAAACTCTCTTGTATGTTATATTCTCAGCCTTGAGCTCATGAAGTTAAAAAAAAGCTATCAAGAATTTATCAGTACTTTTTTAAACAGTGCCTCAAGGCACATTTTACTACATTTTCCATTGTTATTTATGTGAAAATTAGCCATGGCTGCTGCTGGAACTGAAGAGTAGACTAGGGAATTGCAATACAATTGAAGTCTATTGTTCAACATTCCCAGCATCAGATGAGATTTGGTAATAAATAGAGACTTTGAAATCTAACTCAGATCTAGAATCAACCAGAGTCTGCACTTTAGTAGCATCCTCGGACCACTCATTTGCAAACATTTGGAGACAGTCCTAGTTAAGTGATTTGTGATTATTCCAAGCATCACAGTGGATTCAGGTTGTCTTACTCTGGATCTGTTTGCATTATGGCCCTGAAATATTTTTGTATTTATTGTAAAAAAATTGTCAGATTTTATTTCATTTCCTTAATTAATTATACTTTAATGATGACTTTAATGATACCCTTATTTTATGATTAAGACCAATAAAAGATTGATATCCTTTCTGGTAATTTTGTTTTCTTCCAACAATATTTCTTTAGTCATGTCCAAAGATGAATTCTTTGAGATAGTGATATATACTCTGTAAAAATGAGTTTCATAGTCAAATCCTCTCAAAATACAAGTATTATTTTACTATGCTTGTTAAAAGGGTGATTTTATACTAGGGATTCTGAAAGAAGGCCTAGAATCCGCAGCACGTTGTGAAGTTCTTTGAGAACACAGGATATTTTTAAGCAAAATATTTTTAGGACACTTCTTCACAGAGCTTACCTTAAAAATGTTTTCCTAGACTAAGAAGATTTCAAAACCCATCACATTTGCCTTAATACTCTGAACACCAGAGCACACACAGCTTGGCCTAGAGTTTAATTCCTATAACTTTCCTCAGCCAGGAGTTTCCATACACACTTATTCTATTTTTTCCTTTTATTATTTTGATTTCATAATCATAATGTGCTATAATTTTGCTTTACATATTTGTTTTTCACTGTAATGGCTTCACATCTCTTGTAAAGTTTGAGAAGTCACAGATCATATCTAAGTTATGTATAATAGTAATAGTAACTGCTGACTTTAAATGAGTGTGTATACACCATATACTGGGCTCTGCATAAAATACTATTGGACTCCTGACTCCAAATAACAATTGTGAGATCTACATACCTTTGTTTTCCCTATTTACCATCTGGGCAAGCTAATGGTCGTAAAGTTAGGTGGCTTTTCCAAAGTCAGTGTCAATAAGTAAAGAGACCATCAAACTCATACATTCTTTTCTCTCCTTAGATTGAGACTAAGATTTCAACGTCGACTGACTGACCCATCCTCTCACCTAACCCTGTATTTCATCAGTGAGAAAAATATTCCAGAAGAGTTTTTTTGTTTTTTTTTTTTTAAATACTTACTTCGGGTCTTCTTGCACTTTCAAGTTTAGATTACAACACTTGTCTGCTTATATATCTAGCAAATTTTAAGGCAATCACTTTTACAGGGTTTGAATAATATTTCTTCTCTATTTATAAGCTAATATACTGCTTTAACCATTTCACATGCATCTATAAATTAAATAAATAGCTCCTTTCTTTTCAAGGATTGTATTTGCAGTTGTCTGACAAAACTCTCAAGCAATATCAAGAAGTTGAGGAAAGATTGCATGGAACAGTATTATCTTATAAAATCCATACATTTTTCCTTAGTACAAAATTCTATTAGGTCTCTATCATTGTGAAACTGAAAATCCACAAAGATATAAATAATCTGAGGAAATTTCTGAATGCTTCTTATGTTGTGTTTCACATAAGCAGTATGTGAGTTCTGTGGACTCTATCTTGGAATATTATTTTTACATATATAATATACAGAGAGCTACAAAGAAAATTAATCATATTGAAATGCAGTGATTAAAGTATTAATTAAATCTATTAGTTAAACACTAATAGATGGGATTCTTTTTTACCCGTTAACTAGGGAGTTACAGAAGAGTATTTCATAGGCATTGTAAGTTCCAAATGGTGAATGTAATTAATATTGCAAGAAATTCTAATGGATGTTATATAGTATAAAACATTTGATTTTTATTTATGACAGTTTTCAGTACAGATAATAATGTCTAGTTGCCCAAAATCACAAAAGAAAATGATACGTTTCTGTTAGAGATAATAAAAATAAAGATGTACTTTTTTTTCTTATCTAAGTTCATGGATTCTCCAAATTTAGATCATGGATTTCCATTGTCCTCATAAATTTTAGATTGACAACCTTTCTCTTAGAGTTTAGGCTAGGAAGAAGTTCCTTTTCTTTTATTTGATAACAACTATATTACTTATTGTTTCATTTCTATCCCTACCTTTGAGAGAACCAAGGATAAGTGTTTGCTAATTTATAGTAGTTACACTTAGCTTTTACATTTTTGTTATGTTTGAATCTAGGTTATGCAATGAGCGGCAGAGCCAAGCTTACAATAGAATGTCTTCAAATGCACTCCATTTCACAGCCATACCAGAATCATCTAGAAAATTACAGTTTTTAATTGATATATTCAGGTTGCTGTAATACATATGAAAGTCTAAGATATATAGGCATATATACATGTATGTCTAACTTATGTGTGTATATTTATAGACATATATATGCACATACATTTACATCTCTCTGTTTCTGTCTCTCTGCACTCTATATAATAAAATTATATAGAGAGAATAATGATATATATATATATATAATCATATATATCATGTATATCTCACAGAAAAGGGGTGAGGGCCCATTTTCTCAGGACACATTCCTGTAGGAAGCAGGAAAGGTTATGGAATGGAATATCATGTTATCACGTGTCTTCAGGGTCCAGAAGGGCAGGGTTGGGTGACTACTTAGGTACTTATGCAGGACTTCTAAATGAAAATAAAAGGATGGGAAGCTGGGGGGAAATCAAGACTGAGAATATCAAGGCAGGGTTGATGAAGGGTTGAGTGGGAGATGGAAATTTGACTAATGATGGGAAGCCCTAGCTACCCGTAAGGTAAGAGTTTAAAAGAAATGGATGAGGCACAGGAGTCTCCTATTGCTTTCATTATTCTCCTTTTTATCTTCTTCAATAGCCAGAGAGATCTTTGTAAAATGCACGTTACATCAGGGACTTCCGCTACTCAAAACCCATCAGTCTTTTCATTGCATTTAGAATAACATCTTTACCATGATTTATCCCTTATTCTTCTTGGACCAGTAACTTCGTGTAGTATCACTGCCCTCTTCCCTTTTGTGCAGTTTGTTCCCTCAATGTGTAATTCTCTGATTACTCATTTTCTTAAACAGGATGGATAGCTCACATCTTTCATATCTTAGCTTCAATTTGACCTCCTTAATGAAGACTGTGTCCATGAATTTTGGCACTATAATTCTTTCAGATAACATTCCTTCCTTAGCTTTCAAAATGCTGTCATTGTTGACTGACTGATCTAGTGTTTATCATCCTGCAATGGCATGAACCACCAGAAATATAGAAACTAAATCATTATCCAAACAAACTTCATGCAATATGTCACATTATATATATATGGTAAATATTTGCTGAATTTTAAATCAAGAAGTTTCCATGAACAGTAGACTCTTTCAGATGGATTAATTCAATGTTTATGATCTATGATGTAGAATGATTAAAATAGGTTGCAAAGCATTAAGTGGCCATGCACATGGATACAAATTGATGACCAAAGAAAAGGCAATTTAGCAGGGCAAACAGCAATGGGGTGAAAACACTAATTATTATAATATTCAACAGCTGGTTGGTCATTATGCCATGTCAAGTTTAAATGGGCTTATCTCACATCCAGAAATCAGGGCTGATAGGTGTATCATCATCGTCATTTGGAGTCTATTAATGATATAATTAATTCATGCTGTCTGTTATTAACTGTTGACTTCTGTGTCCATATCATCAGTAGAGGTGTCTGAGGTTTAATCATGCTCTTGACTATCATGTACTATGCGATGTCCTTTTCATGCCAGGTTAGAGATGCCTTGACTTCATAGAAGAATTATTTCACTCTCCTCTGCTTCTACACTTGAAGCAAGTGTACAACAAGCCTATTCTTGTATGATGGCATAATAAAGAGAAGACTCTTTCAGTGGCATTAACCCTCCAGGCCATAAACTAGTAAGCAAGGCGTAGGTTTTTTTTTTTTTTTTTTTTTTTTTTTTATCTCTGGGAAAGTCCCAAATGTATCTAGGCTTTTGGTAATTGGTCTCTGAGTAGAAGTGTGTTAATGCAGTCCTTTCTAAGGTGCTCCCAGTTCTGCAACTCTTTCATTTATATGATAGTATGTCCTTGGTATTTAATAAGCTGAAGATTTTGCAATGCAGAGTTCCAATCTTCTCCATAGATTTCTGGTGCTTACTTAGCACAATGTTTGACCCTTTTTGCCTTTATCGTTGCATTTTTACAACAAACTTATACTTGGGGGTGAAATACACTTATTTTGTTTCCAAGATTCAGGGAAAGAAAGCATATTCTTTTCTCTGGCAAAATAGTAACCAGCCAGGTGATCTAAGTATGAGGGATGTTAGGAAGCAAAACAGTATCTTGTTATGACTGCAATTAAATTAAAATAAAGCTTTAATTTTAATCAAGGATAGCTTGCTATGTAGTAACCAAGGCTTAGGATATAAAAACAACAGCAAAATACTTTAGAGTTTCGGAAGAAACTGAGGAAGGCTTTAAGAGGTAGGCTGATGGTGAAGCAGAGAGAAAAATTAGGAAAGAATGAAATATTGGAAAAGATTGTAGGTTGGAAGAAGGCAGCTGTATTTAGAGCTAAAGTTAAAACTTACAGCAAGAAGACAAGTGAGTGTCATTTTAATAATAGCAAGGTATTTTATTATGAATCTATGAAACATCAAACAAGCAAGGCAAACAAAGAAAATTGGGGACAGGGATTATTTCTGACTGCCTGACTTTAATTGCCAGTATCAGTTTTTCAGTGTTGGAGATTGAACCTGTGGCTCTGATATGGTAGGTAAATGCTCTAACACTGAGCTACATGCCCGGCTCTCCAAAGGACAATTTTATCAGCCTCGTGTTTTACACTTTCATGGTAGTTTCATCTCAGCTATGCACGCTAACACTGGCTACCTCTGCCATTCTACGGCCATTTATATTTCCTGAAAGTTTGTATTTTAGGTTCTTGTATCACTTTATTTTTTCCTTTTCATTGACACAATTGACATGTGTTGCCTGGCATATATCAGTTGAATGGATATTTAGCTGTGAAATTTGAGAAATGTTATACTTCAATTGATTCCTGATGGATGATGCATAAAAATACAAGATGAATACAGCACTATATTATGGCTTTCCCCTTATTATGCCCAGTTGTTTCTTAAAGATTAATTTTCAGTCCAATTGATTTTAGTCACTAAACACATTAAGAAAAGCAAATCCCATTTTAATGATCATGTATATTTTAAGTGTCTCTAAGGAGTTGTTAAGATTATGTTATGAGAAGCTTGTTTGTAGTGATTGAAATGTTATTAAAACAGGATGCTGCCTGCTTTGCAAACTAAAGTACATAACAATATTCAGGGCTCTGTATTGTTTTCTTCATGCATGCATTAATTCTGATTTAACTATTTTCTGAAGGAATTTTCCACAAAATTAAAGATGAAACAGGAAATGGACAGAACCAACAAAAGCTGATAAACATGTATATTAGAAGCTTTTTTTTTTTTTTTTTTGACAGTGTCTCTCTTATAATTCAGATTGGGCTTAAACTCACTATGTAGACTAGGGTGGCTTTGACCTTGTGGTGATCCTCCTGCTTCAGCCTCTTGCATGCTGGAATTACAAACATATGCCACCACTACTGGCTCAAAGGCTTTTGTTAAATTTGCAATTACATTTTTGTTCTCAAAAACAACATATCACACTGAATATATACTCCACCAAATGATGATGTTGAGGTAATTCCCAGTGTTCCTTGTTGCTAATGGCCAGAGGATTGACTATGATTTCCAACATCTACAACTGGATGGATTTGGAGAGCCATCTAGTTTATCTGCTTTGATTTATCTGTGTACAAATCTGAGCATATAGCTCTGATGGTATAGGCAAATTCAACATGACTGCATGCTCTATGTGGTGGCATAGTTTAGAGTATGTCAATACAATTGAGTCAATTTTTATAGAATAAGAAAAAGGCTTTAATGTGATGCATTTTTCAGAGTAAACTGTTAAATATTTTGTTGAATTATGATTGGATATGTTCAACATATGATCTTCACTAAGTTCAAAAAAATTAGAGTGAGTTGGGATGAAGATGACAGCTTAGAGAGTTTGAGAAAATAGATTTGAGTCTGAGTTTAAATACCTCAGTGAATTTACTTAGGAGTCTTATGTCTTAGTAGTTTCATCTCTAAAAATAGTAAAACAGTATCTTCTCCACAAATTCCTCCTAATATCAAGCAAAGTAAAATTTGATAACGTCCACAAAGAGGCAAACCTAGTTCCTAAGCTAATAACTAAACTCTCTAAAAGAGGGCCTGTTGGCTTGGGGTTAAGTGTGTTCTTAGCATGTGTGAGGCCTTTTCTGTATGGAAATATAATTTACATCTAAAAATATACTTTGAGAATTGAAGCAAAGCTATAGGAAAATGTACCCACATGCTGATACTGGTTGAGTAGTAAAACTGACTTTTTCTTTAAAATCCTTTTTTTCTTAAAGTACAATGTTACTGATGTTAAAATCAGAAGAAACAATTTTGAAACCAAGTAAAATGAATAATTTACCACTTTTACCTAAGGCTTTTAAAGAAAATTCTCACCTCTGTTACTACAAGGCTCAATAAAATTTGGTATTGTATTCCCAAAATATTTAAATTTAAGTGGCAAAAGAAAAGTTCATATAGATCATGTAAATGAGCACCTTTTAAAAAGTTGATTATTATTGGATAGAATTTCCCTTTAATATCTGGTAATTATTATAGTTTTAAACAAGGTGGCTTCAGTTCCCTTCTTGCTGGATGGTATCTTTTTACTGCATTCTTGAAATAAAGCATATTGCACAGTAATATTTATAATTAGCTAATGTTTAGTATTGATAAAGGTGAATTACTGAAATAACGACTTATAAAAGTTAATTCATATAATAACAGAAAATTTGTAGTAAAATCTTCTATTGAAAGAGATTTGAAGGTAAGTTTTACTGTTTTTGAAATAACAGGTACCCATTTAGTTTTTCTAATTAGTTCACAGGAATATTTTCAACTTTTCTCTTGGGCTTCATAAGAAAAAAATGAAAAACCCAAGTACTTTTCTTTAACTGTTATTCAGAAATGAATTTTTCTAGAAGCACTCACTGAAGGTGACAGTTTTAGTTCACAGAGAATTATTTTGATTCACTACTATTTGTTTCCGAAATGTCTGAATAGTAGACCACTGGAAGAAGTGAGAACACAAGATAAACAGGAACTTTTATCTAAAGGGACAACAGTGTAAAAATCTAGCAAATGGGAAGGAAAATGCATGCCTTTTTTAACTTCTCAAGTGAACTTTAAATAAACATATTATGTAACGAATATATATTTTTGGATATACAATAAATAACTACAACAGAAGTATTGAAATTCATTTTTTACTAAAGGTACATTTAGAAATATTTTAAGATTTGCCCTATTGAATTACTTTATTCATGAAAGAAAAATTTAAAAATACAAGGGCTTTATTTATTTTTGAAATGTGAAATTGTAAGTGCTATGTAGAATATATAGACTGCTTTTTAGCTTAAAGTGATTTTTCACAAAGACTCCAATGGCCCCTTTAAAATGATATTTTGTAAATATTCACCTTTATAATGTATAAGTTTTCATCCTTTTTTCCCATATGTATTAATAAACACTCATATATAGACATGTATTTGTTAGCTACCACTGTGTAACAAGCTACCTGGAAAGTTAGTAGATTAAAAAATTATCATATTATTTCAAAGAATGACCAGGCCCTTTCTCATACGGCTGCTAGGATTACTCATGTGTCTCCATTAGATCTTGACCAACTAGAAAGCTTTATTGATCTCAGTTGAGCTTTTCCATACATCTTTTGTCAGCTATTCTGGGACAACCTTATCTGTGACAACTAGGAAAATTTGATTGTGCTCCACATATCTCATTCTCTAGCAGTATGGCTCTTGTGAGCTCCTATGGTGAAGGCGGACTCAGGAAGGAGACACCAAAGTGTTTCAGCCCTTTAAGGCCTATTATTTGGAAGTAGAATCCAGTCACGTGCACTGCATCTTATTGGTTAAAGTCAACCCAGACTCAAGAGACAGGAAAATAGAGATAAGAAAAGCATTGGTGCTACATTACAAAGGGCATGGATGCAGGAAAGAATGAAATATTTGGGACAGTTTTGCAGTTAATCTAGCATTTAGAGTAGATGATGTTATACAACATGACACCCTTGCCAAGTAATATTTCCATACCCAAAGGCCCTCTAAACAATGCGACTATTGGTATTTTCTAAAGAGTATTAACAATGTTAACCCAGGAGTCTAAATATTAGCTTAGAAATGGTCAGAGGTTTTCAGAATTAGAAACAATGTTTTAAGTCTGGAAAGAAAAGGCCATCAACCATGCATTCAAGCTCCTTTGTCTGGTAAATGAGGTCTTGATCTCTCCAGTCTCATCAGTTCCCCTCCCTTCAGCTATCTTATGCTCCAACAACTAGCTGATCACAGTTCTTTAAATGGGTCTTAGATACATGGTTGTTCTTCTATCTGCTGTTTCTATGCTGAAAGAAACTGTCAATGAGTCTTTGGTTGACCAGTATTGCATGTCTATATCTGTTTTCATGAGAAGCCACTTTGAAGATATCAATATGTAATACAACCACCATTGTTAATTCCCTACCACTTTGTTTGGAACTCTGTATTGTCTGTATTGTGCTTGTGATATGTTGTAAAATGTTGTATGTCTGTTAATGTTTCCCTCCTTTTATCCTTAAAATAAAAAAAAAAAATAAAAATAAAAGGAGGAGAAAGGTGGTAAGACACAGTAAAAAAAAAAAATAAATAAAATAAATGGGTCTTAGAATCAAATACCCCTACTCCTTAGCATTTAAAAGTCCTTGGGCCATCTTTCCTTCCCCTTTCTATATCTACTTGTTGATTGTTTTCATTCAATTCAGTTGTGGGATTCCTGCTTCTGTTACTCTCTCCAGTGAAGATGATATCTCTTTTGTTTGTGCCAGCCTCACACTTATACCACTGGTATTGTCAGCAATATAACACAGTGCTGTAATTATATTTGCTTTGATGCATACTTCTTTCTCAGACAGTGATAAAAGCTGTGAAATCACCAGCAATATCTTTTTAATTTTTTATCTTCTCAATTTCCCTGATATCTGTGACAATATGAAGCATGTGAATGCTATTCATTAAAGTTAATTGAGTAATTTAATTGTCCCAGTCCTTTAACACATGAAAAATAAGTAAAGCAGTGTGTAATTTATTCATATTATCCACACAATTGGAAGATGCTAGACTTGCAATTTAAGTAAAGTCCTATTTGCTCCCAGATAGCATACTCTGTAACATGCATCCACATTCAATGAAAGACTTTCAGTTAGAACCTGGTATACTTGAATGAATCTTCAAAAAATGGCTGCACTAAGTGCAAAGGAGTACAACTTATTGTTCTATTTACTATACTTTCATTTAATCCTCATCGACTTTAAGAATTATATTTGTTATATTTTAATTTATATCAGCTAGTTTTTGTTTTTGCTTTTGTTTCTTTGCCTTTTGAGACAGGGTCTCACTATACAGTTCAGGCTGGCCTTGAGTTCACTTTGTAGCCCAGGCTGGTCTTGAACTCACAACAGTCATCCTGCTTCAGCCTCCTGAAAGCTGGGATTACAGGCTTGTGCCAAAACACCCGGCCATAAACTAGGTTTTCATGGGGAATTTTTTTGTATTTTAATGGAGTTAATATAGAAAAGCTGTGCTTTTCAAAAAATGTTACAATGAATTCTGCATTAAAAATTTGTTTGAAGCTCTGCAGAAGTACTTACTATGCTTTTTGAGTGTGTTAGGCATGCTGGAATCCTTGGGAGTTAACTGAACCTCCAAAGCTGAATGGTATAACTATGAGAATTTAGCAGTTTGAAAAATGTTTCTTATGTATACATGTAGTATTACCACTCTGTTATTATGCTTCCCTTAAAAATTCAACCTAAAAGTAGTAAAATAAGTTCTTGAAATTATATGTGTATATTTGACCTACAGAAACCAAAGGGAAAATAAACAGAATAAATTATTTACAGTGATCCTTGCTTTATGGAAAGAGAATATAAAATGAACAAGTAAAACCTACTTAATACCAATTTTGAATGATACAATAGTCAAAGAAGCCTAGTTTGAGCAGCACTCACAATATACAGAATGGTTAAGAAGTATGGAGCGAGACTGCCTAATTTTAGATTCATATCTAGCACTTATTTGACATGTGAGTTTTAGAAAAGTTATAGTTTCTGTACCTCAATTTTACCATCTGTAAAATGAGGATAAATTCAATTATTTCTCATGAAAATTAATTGAAACAAGCCATGTGATGTACAAAGAATTGTACTGGGATGGAGTAAGCACTCAATATTTATTACTCATGTCTTCTGAAGTACATGAAGTTTATTCATAGGAAATTGCCAATAGCTGAACATATTTGACTGCAGAATTGGAAATATCATGTAGTTCAAACTTTTATTTTTTTTTTTTATTTATTCTTTTGTTTGTTTGTTTGTTTGTTTTCTGGTACTGGGAATCGAGCTCACGACTTTGCGCTAGCCAGGCAGGCACTGCACCGCTGAGCTAAATCCCTAGCCCCAAGTTCAAACTTTTACAAGGAAACAGAGGTATACAGGATATAAAAGTTCTGTAAATGTTCTATTTTATGTGACTTTTGTCCTTTTGATGCGCTTCCCTTTTCTTTAATTTGGCACCACTGATATGTTGCTCTTCATCATAGGCTTGGGAGAAAAGCCTACAGTTAGACCGAGGCTGACTAGCTAGTGGGTAGGAGATGGGAACAGCAGTGAAGAAGTAGTGTCTTGTCACATACATTGTCCACACTCAATTGTGCTGCATTGTAATTAACAGATTACAAAAATGTTATTATTTATAAATGAATTTTTAATTTATTATTTAAAGGTATATCTGAAATCTTTCCGGCCAGAAAGTCTCCTTATACTGGTTCTGAATAGTAGAAGAAGACTTTTACTGCGTCTGAACTTAAAAATGGCTTTTTCCTCTGGATTTTACTTGGAACTGAGTGTTAATATCTGGCATTCTCCTGCACATCGAATGTAGGCTAGAGTGCAATTGCTTCTTGGCTTTTTGGCGAAGATGAAGGGTAGACTGATGTGCTATGTCTTTAATGAATAGAATACTTCTGAAATGTCAGAGTAATATTTATATGCTTTGAAACAAAATGCTTCATCTTGCCCACCTTATGATGTGCTGTTTAATGTTGTAAAAGCACACACTGGTATAGAGTAGAAATAAGCTGCATTTCCATCACTGACAATCTCAAAGAGAAAGCATATATAGTAACACTTCGCTGCACACATACTACTGTTTTCAAACAGTTCATTTCACAAACAAAAGTGTTCAACAAAATTTTGTTTCCATTCCCAAACTTTTCATCAGGTGACAGATCCAACATGTCCATCTTCTCCACACAAACACAAATATAGCCATCTTCCACAAAACTGTAAAATCTTTTGAGTTCTTAACCTGTTACCACTGTGTCCGTGTGCTTAAACAGAGCAATTGAAGCCACCTCTCTGAATTTTCAATTTATGAGGCTATTAATTGCTAGCAGAAACTAATTCACTACATTTGTGGATTGTGAGCCTTCCCCCAAATTTGAAATAGCTACTTGTGAATTATATTAAGGTCATCTCAAGCACTGTACAATAGAAAGTTATTTAAAGTTTTTGTTTCAGCATAACTGGTAAAATGAATTAGTACTCATCTATTCATTTACAGGTGAGAAAACATGGCCTTAATCTAAGAATTTAGTTTTACTAGAAAGCATATTAAAAATAGACCTTACCAGCCAACAAACCATGCTGACTTTGGTTAGGCATACTTCACTTTTGGGTTTATAACAAACCATTTACAGATAATGACTTGATTTCCATTAGCTATTTTGTAGTTCCTGTTGAAAGTTCTAATGTGCAATCTTGTTGAGTCATTTCTTGTCTACTTAATAGAACAGCATACTCATTGGGTCCTCGAGAAAATGTTTTATAAAGAGTTACTGCCAAATAACATTTTATATCTGGAGAGAGTGTAAAACTATTATATGATCTAACTTAGCTCTTGTGTACTTCTTAGCTCCAAGGAATAACTTGGCTCTTTTTGATTATCCTTGTAGCCAGATTTTACTGCTGTTCCTGGTATGTAGAAGTCTCTAAAAGTATTTGTTGCCAAGGGATAATGAATAAGGACATGTTAATTTTCAGCTGATGAAGCCCAGGAAGCCCTGTAGTACTTTGATACCTCTACTAAAGTAGATGTGTCCCAGCGGTACATTTGGCTCTTAGCAATGACATTACTGGAGATAGAAATAATAGACAAGTCCTGGGGAGGAACATTTGGCTTTCATCTATTTCCTGATATGGACATCCCTGACAGTGATTCCTTTGCTCCAAGAGAATTTGTCACATGCCTGGAGTGTGGAGTTTCTTTGGGCCCACACTCTGTCTCTTTTTCCTGGGGGACTTACCTGTGTGGACTGAATCAATAGACTGTCTTGCCCTCTGGCTCTCAGGTGGATTTGGCCAATGGGAGCCTTAACAGCGGATCAGAAGGACGGAAGAAAGAAAGGTCAGGACACTGATTCACTTCAGGGTGGCTGTATTCATCACCCAGTATCAAAGGAACAGTAATCATTATCTTTCCCTTCGTTGCTGTGGGTATAGGAGTAAAAGCACGTTTAAGTGGTTTCATTAGAGCTTGCGCTCTTCTTTGTGAACTACCCCTTGTTAAAATCGCCTAAAATTACCTGAGTCCTGCTAAGACCCTGGGATCCTCAAAGCACAGTTGTACTCTCTTCCTCCAGCTGATGATATTTAACAGGAAGCAGAAAGGGAAGGATGTTTCTTGGATTTATTGAACATTTTCTGTGTGAGACGCTGTGTGGAATGCCTTATATTTATTAGCCTATTTAGTCTTCATGTCAAAACTTTAAAGTTAGTTGGCTGTTCTGTAATATGGCTTATTTTGCTTAAAAAATTAGAATAAATGCATGGTAGCTAATGCCCATCAAGCATATCTTTCAAAGCACTATTTAGTTTATTTCTTTACACCACCATCACAGTGTGGAAAATACACATTCTTATTAAAGATGGAAATAGGAAGGCACAGAGAGGTTAACTCACTTGCCCAAGATCACACAGCTGGAATATGGCAGAGTGATGATTCTCTTAAAAGGCATTATGTGTAGAGAGCTAACATCTTCATACACAGAAATACACCACTGCCTTGTGCCTTATAAAATATACTTCATCGATGTGACTCTTTTCCTTTCTAAATTCTCTGTGCATAAGTCTGCAGTCTTTCAATCATTAGATGTCTGAAATGAAATACTAAACTGGAATTAACTTTCAGGGCAAAGCTATCTATAGTGCTAAAAATCAGTACAATGATCATTCTTGATTGGGGTGGCACATAGAAGCTAGTGCTAGGACCCTGTGAAGGTGCTTATCATATCCTATTTCTCTGCTTGCTTGCTGGTAATATAAATACATTCAGTTTGAAGATTCATTGAGCTATGCACTTAAGATGTAGGTACATTCCTGCATGTATATCATAGCACAATAAAAGATTTTTCCTTATACATAAAATATGTTTTACAACCTGCACTTTAAAAATCATCTATGGAAGCTGCCTATTTACACTACAATAGGCTACATTATTTTTCTCTGAGATCTTAGGCAGCCTTCCCCACCTAGGACTGAATCCTCAGCTTTGCATTCTCTTTTCATGTTACCTGTGTCTAAAGATTCGTAATCACTGAGGAGTCTCCTGGCTTTCTGAGCAATGGATATGTCCATGGCTTGACCTTTCTCTACCCAGAAGGTCACACTAAATTACCTCTACGCCCTTTATGTCCTACCAGAATATTGCACTGATCTTGTTGCATTTTCAGATTAAAAGACTACACAATTCCAAAACTAAAGAAACCATTTCAATATTTTCTCAAACATGCATTTCTGTTACCATCACAATTTTTTCCACTTTGAGTTTTCCACTTTTTTATGCCACTTACCAATCTTTTTGAACATTTTCTTTGCTTCAATATTTCTTACTTTTATCCTGACAATATTGCAGAATGATCATTGCCTCATTCTGTAGACCTTTTAGCTTATTATATTGGTTAACAAGTAAAAAGACATATATAAGTGAATTCATGAAACTGCTAAGTAGTTTGAAAAGTTCAAAAAGTTTGCTGAGTAAAGAAAATATTAGTTGTGAAAGAAATTGAACAGAGAAAACCACAGGGCCTCATGATTCACAACAGACAATTTTTGTACATGTAACAGAATCATTTTCTTGCTTTTGCAAAGAAAGCCATTAAAGATGGAATTTTAAGCAATTATTACTGTTTTCGTGACACAAAATATCACCTGCAACTAAAAGACATGGCAGATTGTGAAAGATGAAAGGAAGGAAAATGAAAGAATTTTTAATTGAAAATCACCAAACAGAGAAAAAAGTCAAAGAACTCAAAGATTTTAAGTATTTCACCTATACCATCCACATTTATTAGTCTTAGTTACCGTGTGTGGAAAATTCTATTTCACCTCCTCACCTTCCACTCTCACCTGGGATACCAAACATGGGGCCAACAGAGTGCATTGGAGATGAGCTCTGCCCTTTCTAGAAGAGTCAATAACATGCTACAGTTTTATCTGTACCTTGAATTTACATGAAGTAATTCACCTGGGAGCCTCTGACTGGACTTCTCCATTCTGACTAGTTTTAAATGGAGGGTTATAAGAGACTCTTGTCTATATGATTACCTTTACACTGAACCTGAATTCTCCTTGCCATGTCAGAATTGGTCTAGTCTCCTTGCCCCTAAACCCAAACATGGTTCTCATGTTTTTGATGCTGTGTGAGCCTATGGTCTATACCCCAAGACTTACTTAATATTTCTAGCCTTGTTCTTCTTTTTTGAATGAGAAGTATTTTTCCATCAATATCCCTCCTGGATTGACAGATTTTTGTTTATCAATGTAGATATGTATTTTCATAAAAACAAGTATTCTGTCAGCTAAGCACAGGATTTTATTTCAAAAATTGGCAAAACACAGTATGCAAATGCAGGGATTTTTTTTTTTTTTGTACCAGGAATCAAACTCAGGACCTTGTATTGCTAAGCATGCACTTATGATCCTGAGCTATATCCCTGGCCCAAGCTTCAGTTTTAAAAAATTTAGAAGCCACACTTTTCTGAATTGTATTTGTAAAATGTTGCTTCTAAAACTCCCAGCACTTTCAGGATAATCTGTCCCTTCATCCAATTTTAAAAGTATACCCTTATTATTACACTTACAATATCAATGTATTTCAAGTTAGATATGAAATTCTTTTTTTTTTTTTTTTTTTTGGTACTGGGAATCGAACTCAGGACCTTGCGCTTGCCTGGCAGGCACTTGTACCACTGAGCTATATTCCCAACCCTGAAATTCTTGATAATATTATTAGAAAGTATACATTCAGTTTCAATGCTTATCAATAAAAAAGCATTCTTTACAGTTACATAAAATTGGAACTTTTGTTTTAATCTTTACCTCTACATTCTATGTAGTAAAGCTGCTTTTAAAAATTTCCAGCATGTTTGTGCTTTTTGTTATTTTCTTTTTCCCCTACAAATTTGAAAACAAGAGCTATTTGTGTAGAATTTCAACAGGATAACTTGCAGTTAGCTTTTTCAAAGCATACATGTAGCTTGATTCTCAAACATGAGCATAGATGGACCAGTGGACTCCTTGCATGCCCATGTATTCTTTATGGGAGTCATTCAGGCGTGGACAGCACTTACCATTGACATGGCTTTCTGGCTGTAGGGAGAGTCTGACTTTTCTGTCTTCAGTCTTAAACATATCAGGGAAGTCTTTCCCCTGGAAACCAGGGCTTTTGTGGATTTTCTCTAAGTGCATGAGATCCAAAATTGTATGTGATCCAAAGAACAGATGAGAGGAGCCCCATCTCTCAAAGACTGTGAGCCCTATTATGGGACATTTGAAGAAAGTATTAGTTGATTCCAAGACTCTGGGAGTTCTCCCACTGTTAAGTTCGCCTTAGTTCTTTTTACTGCTTCTATGTGACATTTCCATTCAGAAATGATGTTTTCCCTGCTGGAAAAGAAATTCTATAGAATCTGAGGTAACATCAGTCTGATTGACCAGTGTATGCGCCAACACCTACCTCAGGTTTACTGGTGCTAAATATACATGTGTGCCTAGTAATTGAGTGCTTTATAGATAACTTCAGTGATGAAAGAGCTGGGAATGATCTTGTAAGATGGACTCTAGGCTTTTAAAGTGAGAAAGAGATTAGGAGGATATGACAGAAGAAATGAAATAGTTGAAAGATAATTAAATAGAAGACCAAAATGGCAAAAGAAGCAACCTGATAAGTTAGAACAAAGGCTCTAGTAAAAAGATTTGAACCAAAAGTCTTGGCATCACCCCCTCCTACTTTTGTGGCAAAGGCCACATATTCAACTACTTATCTCATCTGCAAGATGGGTATATTAATACCAACTTCCCCAAAATGATACAAAGGTCATAAGATCTGTTCATTTATTGCAGTGTGTCATATGAATGGTTACTCCAAAAATGTTAAACATTATTGCTGTTTTTTTCCTTAGTATAATTTCTGAGCAAAATACTGTGGAAATAAGAAGAAAAAACTTTCATGGATTTATTTCAACTCTGTTTAAATCAGGTATTCCTAATGTGATTTATCCAAAATGAGAATGAGTCATTCTCACCTAGTACACAAAATGTATACGAAGAGAAAACAAGTCTGTGTGACAATGTTGTCGAACATTCTGGCTTATATTATATTATACTTCCAAGTGCACACAATGTTAACATTTTATATGCCTGCTCAGGGCAAATCATTTGTGATCTTTTCATTTCTTTGTGTGTTCATTTCTCCTCCTACTGTGATCTGTATGATAATTTAACTCTTTACATTTTTCTCCTTTATAGAATCAGCATTCATGAAGTTGGATTTTTTTCTCTCTTGTGGTACAGGGAATCAAATTCAGGACCTTGCGCTTGCCAGGCAGGCACTTATGTTGCTGAGCTATATTCCCAGCCCCATGAAGTTGGAGTAAAAACATAAAATAAGCTATAGATCTCTGATACTTGCTAATCAAAAACAATTCAAAGAGATTTGACCTAGTGATACATTTTCTTTAGTTTTTGATTTTGAAATGGAATTTTCCATCCATTTACCCTTGGAAGATTAGTAATTAGATAAATTAAATATCCTTGAAAATAGTTTTAACTTTTAAGAGACACAATCATGCAAGTGGCCTATTGGAAGCATGCTTTAACTGGTAATATTTTGTATTTCAGTTTGGGAAGCAGCATATAGAGAACCTCTTCAGTGACCTGCAGGATGGGAGACGCCTCCTGGACCTCCTTGAAGGCCTAACAGGGCAAAAATTGGTAGGAAGTTATTTTGCAGAAATTTTATATTCACTTTACTAGAAATTCAGGGCAGAATCAAAAGTTTAGTTGTACCCAATATAATAAAATTCAATAATTTGCCATGTACTGATTGAAATAACAATAGGGGATTTATTTCTGAATGAAATAATCTCACATTATAATTTTCATTTTGGCAAAGTCTAACACGTACAGAGCAACAACATAAAATTTTTACTGATATAGCTTATGTAAAATAATAACCATTACTAACTTTTACATATCTGTTACCTTTCTTATAAAATGTCATTATAAAGGCTTTTATGGATTATAACTTTTCAAATCATCTTTGTGCTTCTGTGGATTTTGAAGTTACTTTGTCATGACCCAAAATTATATTTTAAGTAGAGAAACGATTAACTCAGGACATTGTAATAAAGTACTGTATAGGCATGTTAGTTCCATACACAATCACTTATGTGATGAACTTGTGGCATTCTCTTAAAACTTCTATCTTATCTAGCTTCTGAATATCCCTATGAGGTAGATATGAATTTATACTGTTTACAGAACAATAAAATCATGGATGAATCTTAGATGCCTTGGTAGAGGTCTCATAATGTGGGAAATGATCTTATATCCAAATTTCTCGATTTTAATAGTCTTATTCTTCGACTGTTATTATTTTCCTAAACATAGCTTAAGACTCCAGTCTATAGTCAGCCAGTACACATATCAGATGAATCCTGATAAATTAGTATTTTAATCCTTTCTCTTTGCCTTTCACCACAACTTCTCATGAGTGCATGTGAGCACATACACACACCCACAAATGCACACAGAGACAATTTTACTTCTATTTTTGTTTTTGGGGGGTTTTTTTGGTCTTTTTGAGGCAGAATCTCTTTATGCAGTTCAGGCCTGCCTTGAGCTCACTTTGTAGCCCAGGCTGGTCTCAAACTCATAGATCTTCCTGCCTCAGCTTCCCTAATGCAGGGATTACAGTCATGTACCACCACACCAGGCTCACAGAGACAATTTTATAGATAATATTCAGACTCTAGCTGTCACTGAAAGTGAAAGCTATCAAAAGTCCTCTCTCTCTAGTTTACCTCCTAGAATTCTCTTATGCTAGGCAAGGTTGGTCCTTGTTTTATTAGATATGCCTGGAGTTTTACCTAAGTTGTTTTATTTGCCCGTTGCTTTCTGAGCCTTTGTCTGTTCTAGCAGTCCTTCAAAACCTTTGATTTCCATTTCGCTGTGAAGCATTTCTCAATTTTTCTGTGATAATTTCTCCTTCTTCTTAAGTCCCAGAAAACACTTATTTTTTACTTTAACTGTTGCTTATTATTTTCTGACATTGTAAACCTATGACATCCCTCCTCCAGGCATATACTCTATGCTTTCATTTTTAAAATAAGACAGCATCTGAGTGTAATATATTATTAAATTCAAACTTGACACATTTTAAGAAGTATAAACTTGTATTGATAGGAGAACAATTTGATAACTTACTGAAATAATCACTTTAAGTCAGGTGCTAAAGGTTCCCATTTATTGCCATTGAATATTTTGCTTTTATCAAATTTAAGGGCGTTGTACAGACTTTGTCTTAACTTCATTGGATAAACATACATTTGTGTATCATGACCCGTATCCTATGACTATGTGAACATTATATATGTACATTTTATGAAATATATATGCACATGTGTGTATGCATGTGCACGTGCACACTTGTAGGCAGGCAGGTAGATATTAGAAATCGACATATTGGTGTACATCTGATTTCTGTATCTGAGGTCAGGCTTTCACCTTACTAATGAAATACATAAATCTCAATGTTTCCCAACTGTTTAAGTTTGTTTCTTCACAACCCCTCTTGGCTCTGTGCACAAACTTTTCATTTTTGACCTCTGTATGTGTGCATAACTTCTGCTCTGTGGTGCTATGACTCTGCAGTCACTTCCTGGATGGCGACAGTGCTTCCATCACCCAACGTAATCCTGGTAATGTTAATGTATTTCATTCAGATACAGGGTTCAAAATAATAACTTTCATCATGATAGAAAAAAAGAAAACACTTGAGAGCATAGGGAAATACAGTTAGATATAAATATAGATACAGATGCAGATGCAGATACACATGCAGATACAGGTACAGGTACAGCTACATCCAGAGATGAAATGAACCTAGTGAATAGCAGACACTGAAGAAAAATTCTCCATAAAATCTTCATGTGATTGATAATTATGGGGTAAGTTGTTGGTGGAGGAATAGCAGCAAACATCCATGCAAGCTAATACAGACTACAAAGTTTCACTTATTTCTGCTCACAGAATCTGTGATCCAGCTTTCATCCTAGACACAGATCTGGCAGCCCTGGTCTGGGGACTTCACCTTTTCCACAGAGCAGAATATCCTGTCTCATGAATGCTTCCAATTTCAAGACTCCAATTCCCTGTGCCTGGTCTTGAATCCTAATACCTCTACAAAGTTAAATCTGTGCCTCTAATGGGAATCATGTCTACTATTGAACTGAAATTTTATTATTCTATTTGGAAGCATCTGCATTTGGATGTGGGCTCCAGGCATCCCCAGGGTTAAAAAGAAAGTATTTGCCCTCCAACTATAAAATTAAAATTACTCCTGAAAGATCCTAATGGGAAAGATTTCACCTTCCACTTGAGGATCTGACTCTGAAGGTTTTCTTCTCTTTTGATATTTTTTAAACTTTGTTTTTATTAGTATTTACTTTCACTGCATAATGATTACATTCTTTATGGGGAATTGGTACATGTACATAACACATCTTAATTCTTTTTATGACCCCTTCCTCTCTCCTCCATCCTGCATCCCTTTAGCTCTTTAAGAAAAGTAGAATTTCTGTGGTCCTGATAAATATGCATGTGTGCATGTAAATATATACATTTATATGTTTGAGTTTGCAGTGAAGGAAAATGTAACTAAATCTTATCACCATAATTCTTGTGCACTTGGCTAAAGGATAATATTTGCCTAGCTATTAACCAAAAGATTGAATTGATTATTTTAAAACATTAAATTCCTAAGCTTACCACTAAATTACATACTGTGAATACACACATAGATAAGCAAAAAATTTTACTGCGTTTCTTTTGATATAAAGATTTATCTTTTGGTGGCCTTGGGATAAGAAGTAGGGAAAAATAAATATAAGCCATTGATATTTGATGTTCTTGGAGGTAAAAAAAAAAGTGGGGGAGATTGCTGTTCATGAGGCTGCCCTTAAAGTTGTGGAAAGTGGAAGGAACAAGATACACACAGTTTTGATAAAGGGTATAAGGCAAGTCATCCTGTGGAATAGAATGTTTCATTTAATTGATGAAGTTGAGCAGGAAATTCAAGGGTTAAATTGTTCCAGTGGGTAGAACTCCTTGAGAAAGAAAAGAGCACCCCTGGAAAGTATGGGGCAAAACTCAGAAGTAGGAAAACAGCTTTCTAGTTTGGTGTATTCCCAAGATAGTTAGAGGAAGGAGAAAGAAATATGGGTGCTCTCACTCTACAGGCACAGACTGGAGTTAGGTCGGGTCTTGGACCCAATAATTTTTAGTTGTATGGTTGTACATTAATGTTGAATTCCAGTTCGCTATTTCCATCATGGGCATGAAGATATTGCCTTTGCAAAAGAGATTAGAGGTCGTACATACATAGCAATAATTCAAATTTAATAATAATGACAACAAACAAACCTCGTATTGCACCTATTATGTGACGAGGGTTAATCTTACTGATTTATACTTGGCATCTTAGCTAGTTTGTTACTGCTGAGGCACAACAATTGACACCGACCACTTAAAGGACAGGTTTACTTTGGCTCACAGTCTGTAGATGTTTCAGTTTACAGAGGGCTAGGTCAAGGCAGGGTGGCATGCAGAAGGGCACGGCAGAGGAGAAAGAGCTCATGGCTTGGTAGTGGAAAGCAGAGCATGATCAAGGCAGGAGGGTAGGAGAGAGACTCTGCCAGGCCACATGCCCAGTGACCCATCTCCTCCAGCCAGGCTTCACCTTCCAACATCGCATTTAGCTAAAATCTTTTAATGGGCTAATCTGTTGATGAGTACTGCATGCCAAGGACCTGATTACCACCAAAAACCCCATTTCTGAGTGCATGAGGCTTTGGGGGCAATCCAGATATAACCTATAACTCATATTAACGTAGAGAATTCTCCCAACAATCACACTGAACACCTATTTTTATTAACTCGATCTTAACAGAGGAGGAAACTCTAATATACAGAGAAATTGAGAATTTTGCCAGTAGTCATAAAGCACAAATGTAGCAAAGGGAAAGACTGTAACCAAGAAGTCCAGCCTTGCAGGTCATGCCCTTAACTAAACTATAGTCACCATGAAAGAAAGGAGAGCTATGCAAATAGTTTGAATTGGTAGCAGGCTTAGTTCAACAATGTTATGGTTAAATGCACAGGATGGATGTAAGGAGGAGCAGGAAGTTAAGTTAGGGTACTAGCAAATGATGTAATGAAGTAGCTCATTAAGATAAAAGAAAGGAAATTAGAAGAAGAGAATGAATACAGTAGAGTTCATCACAGTGGAATTTCTAACACTCCACAGCAGAGCAGATGAGCTCATTCACATGTATAATGAACTACCTGGATGTTAGTTTAAAAATTACAGGATGAGATAAGACTTTGAGAATGAGAATAAAGGTTAGGAAACCAAAGATGATTAAGATTTTGAGCTTCAGTGGCTGGGATATTTAAGGTAACATGTAAAGCAATAGTTTCCTTTAGCTCAATTTGGTATTTTACAGTTTTACAAGACTCACATCTCCTTCAAAGTACCCTAAAACGTGTAGAAGTTCACTTGCCTACCTATGTTACTGGGAAATTTCCTTACATATTATGCTGAATTTTTTTTTGTCACTGATGGTCTTATACTGAAACCACACTGCGTTATAGAATGAAGGGGCAGTCACCCTAAATAGGCTTTAAGAAGAAAAGAAAAAGTACTTTCATTCTCTGGGAGTGGTAGGTTTATACTACAGAAGCGTACCAAGGGAAATTACTCCAAATCGCTTACATCTCTGACATCAGGGCCTCACAGTCCGTCCTCATTTTAATGTAAAATATTCAAACAATGGTGGAATTTATAAATTGTTTAGTTTCTAGTAGATTGTTGGTCTCTGCTGGGCAGCAAACACTGTTTCTTTTGTTTTGCAGCCAAAAGAAAAAGGATCTACACGAGTTCATGCCCTGAACAATGTCAACAAGGCACTGCAGGTCTTGCAGAAAAATAATGTAAGTAGCAACCTAGACAGGGTCTGGATGCGGTGAGACAGCATGCTTAATGTCTGTGTGAGGATGTTAGCCCCGAATGCAGACAAAGCATTTAAAGTTGTCTTCTAAATCAAAGCAGTGCTTATTAAGAGGACATGCTCAAGTTCCTTTCTGTGGGCTTCAGGCTAATGTAATTCAGGAAGCAAATGCACACAGTGACAGGGCGGGGAAAGGTGTGACCTAGCCCTGAGAGGCTTCTCCATGTTGTTTTCAGATTTTACTCCACACAGCTATATTTAGTGTAACAACGTGTCCTTGACAAAGAAGTGCTCTGTGTAACAGAGTTGATTTAATAGAGAATTATTATTTTTATGCACTCATTGTGTTCACATCTGAGGATCATGATGTTTGTTTGAATCAAGCTGACCATTACTAAACACCACACCAAACCTGTAAACTGTAGAGATGTATCAGGCCCTTAATTCAGGGTGAGAGCTGCAGGTTTGTTTTGTATTTCCATGTTGGGTTTAATTTAACTGGTTGAAAATACAGATGTTACATCAGAAAACTATGCATTCATAGCTAAGTGAGTCGCCAGGTTATAGGAGTTCGAGTCTCCTCTGAGCGACTTTGAGGTCACTCATGATTTCAGAGGCCAGTAGTCTGTCTTCCTTATTAACTTCTGCAATCTCTCTAATCTACCAATACATTCACCAGGCACTTTTAGTAGCTTCCTAGTTACATTACACCTCTCTTTCAAGGTTAAGTTCAAATACATTGATCACGCACTCTTAAAATAACCATAAGCAGTGATACATTAGTAATAACATACACTCCTCCCAAATATTATTCACCTCATTTGGCAGGGCGAGCATATTATACAAGATATGGAAGTGGAAAGTGTATAGCAATTGATTTTGTGATCAACCGACAAGAGTCATTGTCACTTTGAATATATAAAAGTTATGTTACAGAAAACTTATTTTTGAGTATTTTCTGTACAGTGACTCAAGATTTAGAATTTTTTGGTGGCCAGAAGAATATAGGCTGTTTTCTTCATTACAAATCGGATAGATAATTTGAAAGATTAGCAACAAGTAAATTATGGAAATCTTTTTTGATATTTAAAACCCACAGGCTTTTAAAATATCAAATCAAAACACCTTATTCCATTTCAAAATATAGAAGCATAGGAAACAGCAAAAATTTCAGATAATTTTTAGTTAATGTAATAGACACAATTGCAAGACACTTATCAAGAAAATGTAATATTAAATACTAAAATGTGAGCTACTGAATCTCCTATAAAAAGTCAATCAATTTATTTATTTATTTTTTTGTTGTTGTTTTTCTCCGGTACTGGGAACCGAACTCACGACCTTGCACTTGCCAGACAGGCGCTTTTGCCGCTAAGCTAAATCCCCAGCCCCAAAAGTCAATCAATTTATATAGCCAGATATTTTAATAAGAGTTGTGTTTTCATATATGTATTAGAGTATGACAGCATTGTTTCCTACACATATTATTATTATTAACTTCACAGGTTTCAATACAGACCCAGAAATAATCTTAGCAATAAAATAGACAAACTGTATAACAACATTGTATGTGAATGAGGTCCAGCCAAAGCAATATTATATATGAAACTAAAAAGATCATTTGAAAAGAGAAAAATTAACTTGAACTTCATCAGATTATGAGTTGTTCCTATTTTCTAAACACAAACTTCTTGTTTAAGGAGTTCTAACTGTGCTTTAGATTTTTGCACATTACCTTTTTACTTACTTAATGAGGAATTTCGATAAAGAGAGATTCATCATATTGATATGTTTTATTTTTTAAAACCTCCACTTTATATTTTTGCTCTGTTCAAGAAATATCTGCCTACTCAAAGCCATTTGACAGTGTATTATATTGTTTTACATAAGTTTTATTGTCTTACCATTTGAATACGGATCTATCTTCTATCTGAAATTGATTATTATACATGTTAAATGCTATTGTTTTGTTTGGGCGTGGTGGTGCACGCCTGTAATGCCAGCACTTGGGAAGCTGAGGCAGGAGGATCGTTGCAAGTTCAAGGCCAGTCTGAACTACATAGTGAATCTAGGCCCGTTTAAACTGCATAGCAAAACCCTGTCTCAAAAAATCTAATTGACATAATACCATTTATTTTAAAAATGTTGTTTCCACATTGCCCTTCAATACTAAGTGTGTCATAAATATTAATTTATGGATATGTAAGTCTACTCCTGGACTTCAATTCACTTCTATTGTCTACAAAAGCAAAATGTTGTATCATGTGAATTACTACAGTTTTATAGTAATGCTGGTATGCTATGGAAAAGCATCATTCATGCTATGATTAGACCGCTGCTTCCAAAACTTATGCTGAAATTTAATTGCCATTGTAACAGTGTTAAGAGGAGAGACCTTCTAAGAGGTGATTAGATCGTGAGGACTCTACTGTCATGAATGAATTAATGCCATTATCTCTGCAGTTGACTCCTCATAAAAAGATATATTCAGCTCTGTTTTTATTTTTGTCTTGGTACTTGCCCTTCTGCTATGTTATCATGAGAAAAGAAAGCCCTCACACATGCAGATGCTGTATTCTTCGACTTACCAGCTTTCAATCCTGTGAGTCCTATAAACCTCTACAGCTTATAAGTTACCAGGCTGATGGTACACACTCTGTAACAATGGCAGAAAATGGACTAAACTTTCTCTAACATTGTTATTCTTCAAGATTTTCTTGAGTGTTATTGGCCCTCCTAGTACCCTGTAAACATACTTTCTATTGTTATCATAAATCCATTTGGAATATGATGAACCTTAGGTTAAACCCATAGATCAATTGGGTGATAATAGGCACATTTACAATACTGAATACTTCAGTTTTATCCCATGGTTTTGCTCTACATGTCTCAAATTTTAGGTTTTACAGAATGAAAAAAAAAATATAAAGAGTATCCTACAAGCATACACAGGAACTTCCCAAAAGAAGGTATTCAAAAGTTCAGAACAATAAAAAAACTATTCGGCCTCAGAAGTAATTAGGGAAAATTTATATTAAAGCTGCAATGTGCTGTCAGTGTAGATACCTAGACATGATTGAAATTAGGAAAACTACTAATGCCAAATGTTGAGGTTATGGAACTAGAACTCTCAAAATTAATTGGTGGAAATATATTTTAAATAGCCATTGAAAACAGTTTTCTATTACCTATTCATGTGAAAATACACAATTCTCATACTCTAATGATTTTATTCCCTGGTATACATCTAACAGAAATAAATTTCTGGGGCCAGGGATATAGCTCAGTGGTATAAGCACCTGCCTGGCTAGCACAAGGTCCTGAGTTCAATTCCCAGTACCAAAAAAAGACCAAAAATAACATATTCTCTGGGCCAGGGATTAGGCTCAGCAGCACAGCACCTACCTGGTAAGCATGAGGTCATGAGTTCAGTTCCTGGTACTGAAAAAAAAAGGAGGCAGAAATAAATTTCTATGTTTACCAAAAAATGTGGGACAATGTTTAGCGCAGTATTATTTGTAATATCCCAATATGAAAATAATTATGGAATTCATATGATGGCATATTATAAATAAATGAAAATGAATAAATGATAGCCATATATACTACAAAATATGGATACTTGAATATACTGTTCTATATCTATATTATAGTTCAATTTTAAATGGTAAAATGTTGATACCTATTAAGATAATATTAGGGATTGGTATAGAGCTCAGTGGCACAGTGCCTGCCTGGAAAGAATGAGGCTATGAGTTCAATACCAATACAAAAAAAAAAAAATGCCCTGACTCTACAACTTCCCTAAATCTACATGATGCTCATATTTATCAGTCTGATCATAGATCTCATATTTTCCAATGAAATTTCTGAATGTCATAAGTTATACATAAATAAAACGTGGTCATTTCAATATATGGACACTGCAGTTAGTGATCACAGCAAACAGTCTTTTCTGTCATGGAGTGTGCAGCCACATGGAGGGGAACACTAAGTAGATAGGTAGATAGATAGATGGACAGACAGACAGATAGATGACAATGGTATAGATAGAATAGGAAGTCCGGAAAGACCTCTTTGTAAAGTTGTTCTATAAGCTGAGAGCTGAAGGAAGCAAGTGAGTGAGGCATGGGATTATCTAAAAGAAGAGGTTCCAGGTAGAGTGATAAAAAGACCATGAGGTGAAAGAACATTTGGAATGAGGGCTCAGTGAGTGGAGAAGACTGGACATGGGGAAAAAAAAACAGACAAAGCAAGCAAGGAGGCAGTGGGAGCGAGAAGCATGCTGAACCATTGCTAGGGTTTGGACCCTGGTTTAAATGAGGTGGCAAAGACTAACGATAAAGCAGCTATCATAGACTCAATAAGTAACAGAACAAGTTCATTCTGAAATTTCACAATGGAATAATTAATGAAAAATATGTGGGGAAAGTAATTTCAAACAATAGCAGTTTTTTATTAGTGCATGTTAGTAAGGCAAGAAGATGAAGTTTATTTGCTAAACTGGTACCTCATTTACTGTATCCTTTTTCAATTTTTTATTTTATTGTAAAGAGAATAAAAACAATAACAATGATACAGAATTTCAAAACAAAATGATAGGAAATTAACAATAATTATTCTACTGCATATTGTTTTCTTCCAAGTAGTTGCTCAGATAGCCAGATACAGGCGAATGAGATTGATCAAACATTTCTCTAACTCATTATCCCTCTCCCTTTCCTCCTGCCTCATGCTGATCCTTTACACTAACGCCAAAAGTCCACCTCCAAGTTGCCTGTCCTAAGAGTAGCATTTGTACTAAAGAAAGTTACAATCACCAAGGAAGGCATAATAAATCATACTCCATAACAGAAATATTGTTAAAGCCACAAGGAAAACTTGACGGAAATATATTTCCATTTAGAGCCTTTAATTTGCCATTGTCAGATCATAACATGTTCAGTAGCCAAAAACTGAGACCATGAATAGCATAATGTCGATTTAATCAGTTTAATCAGTTTTTCTCTTGACATTCCAAAGTATCATAGCTGTATAAAAATGTGTATTATGGTAAATCCCCCATAAATTTGCAATTGTAAGAACAGCAATAGTTTAATGACTTATTTAAATTACCCACTTCTAAATCTGAACTTTCAACTAGGCATTCAGAAAATTCTATTTCCATCGTTATTAGGAATTCTCTCCCGTATCCCTAAGGTATGGCCAGAGACCAGTAGATCTATCTAGTGCTCATAGGTAGGAGAAAAACCTCTCATCTTTAGTCAAATGTCTTATCCACTGATATAGTCACCAATCAGTTCCAAGTCATCCTGTGAAGTTAAATGTATTATTAACTGTCCTTGTATGAAACAGATGGCATATATGAAAATAAAGTTGAAGGGAATATAATGAACGAGGATATTAACATATGTGTGAGCAGAATACTGACAAAAAAGGAACTAACAATGAATGATGAAGTGCTCAGGACTGAGCGTTCATTAATAGCCCATACTACGTCCAAATCGCGAAGGACCTGGGAAGAGAGATGTTAAGTTAAACTCATGAAAGCGCTAACCTTGGGAGAGGTTCACTGGAGAGCACCTGTGACTATAGTTATGAAGTTACTCAAAATCAACCTTGGTGGGGAGGGGTTAGGGTGAAGAGCAATACCTTGACTTCTCCACACTTCTGCCCAGCATCCTTGCAGGGCTGCTTATTGGTTGAACCCACCCAGAAGCTAGTAGGGGAAGATGTCACAGGCAATGGGGGTATTGCATATCAGAAGGATAAAGAATCTAAGACCAGGGCACTAGACAGGATAATCAACATTCCAGGTGTATCCCTTATTTTTTTTCCTGAGTCAAATATGAACTTCAGAATCCATATACTGAGAATACTAATATTGTCTGCGGCCAAACTTTGCTGGACCAACCATACCATGTCCTCTATGTGCTGACAGGGAGTAAAGGTAGTTTCTTGCCACTTTGGGGACTCGATGGCATCATACTCCTTCCCATACTGGAAAAAAAATTAGAGCTGGAAAAAGGAAACAGGCTAAGAATAATTTTTGATGTCTCCTGTTCCATACAAACTTACTAAAGGCATAGGAAAATACTAATATAGTTTTAAAAGTTCTAACTCATGTACTCATTAAAAATGGATAATACATTAAAAGACACTGAAAATTGCATTAAATACACAAAAAGAACTCTTAAAATGCATATATATGATAAGATAATATGATAAGTTGAGAATATATTTTAATTCAATTAATTTAAAATGTGTTAACAAGAGTACAAAACATTTATGTAGAAAAAATTATTCCATGAGAAAACTGAGAGAAATAGTTGACATTCTACCCAGATGTTCAACTTTTGCCTTTGTTTTTATTTTTGTTTAAAGAAAAGACAAAGCTTTCAACTAAAAATATTTTAAAAAGGAAAAATGCGCAAAGAAAGTAGAATGTAAATTCAAATGAAAAAATTAGAAAGAAGAAACAGTAGATGAGTTTATGAGTTAGTTATTTGCAATAATATAAAGCAGACTCATATCTTACAAGCATGGTCAGGAGAAACAGGAAAAATAAATGCATGCAGTTTAAAATAAAAGAAAATATTAAATTTGAGTTCATTAGGTAAAGAAACCCCCAAAAATAGATTCTATGGAGAACTGTACTACTTAATTAGTCTTTAAAAATCAACGAAATTTGATATCAGCGGTAAGATCCTCCATACTTTTAAGAAAATAGATAATTGTAACAGAAAAACTGTATAAAAACTAATTCTGTAAGCTTATCTATAAGCTAGTATTTAAACTCCCATGGGGGCTCGGAGTGTAGCTCAGTGGTAGAGCATGCACCTAATAGGAACAGGGGCTGGATTCCATCCCCAGCATCAAAGCAAAGTAAAATAACTTGAAAAAAAACCACAACACTCTTTTCTTAAAGGGGTAAAAATTGGTAAAAACAAAATCAAACAAACAAAGCCCTGCTGGCTTGTGATAGGCAATTCATGAGTGACATACTGAACCTAGGTATGAACTCTGCAACTGTGGCAGCTAATATTAAATCATTAAGTTTCTGGTTATATACCTAAAGTGTATTTAAATACTAACCTCTTTGTAAAAAATTATAGATGGCTTTGGAATTCATCCAATGTAAGCATGGATTTCTTAGGAAGGAGAAAAACAACTTTTGTTTCAAAAAGGCACTTCCCGGCAGTTTTAAGCTCTTCTTAGTTCAAGCTCATTTTCCATATTTTGTCATCTCTTCCTTCCTTCTTAGGGCCTCTTTGGCTCCAGCCTGTCCCTTGGCCATAAAACTGTAACTGCAGCAGGGATGGCCAACCTTTCAGAGCTTTCACTGCTAACAAACAGCTCACTGTGGCACGCTAGCCCATCTATTTCCTATTACCTTTTATTTTGCTCTTGGTTTATATTGCGTTTCTCATATAAGAGAAACCATGCAATATTTCAGCTCCCTTGTCCTATTTATTTTATCTAATTAATTAATTAATTAATTTATTCATTCATTCATTCATTTAGTTTTGCAACAGGGTCTCTCTGCATAGTTCCTGCTGGCCTTAAACTCACTGTGTAGCCAAGGCTGACCTCAAACTCGAAGCAATCCTCCTGCCTCAGCCTCCTGAATGCTGGTACTACAGGCATGCGCCTTACTAGTTCTTTTAAACTCATTTTCTAAAATGAAAATAGATATTTAATAAGTAATTTAAAGATGTTTATTAATATACTTTTCCTTAGGTGTAAGTACATTTCAATGAGTTTTCCCTACTGAGTATTTGCATTTCAAATCATTTTATGTCTAATTGAAAACAGTTTTTCACTGATAATGTAATTTGGCAGTTAAAAATCTGATAGGCAGATTTAAGTGTTTGTAGGGCTTTAAGATTTCTGTCCAGATGTAGTATGAACCTGTCTTCCTTTTCACATAGGAATATTTCCCACTTTGTGTTCTCTCCTCTCTCCCATGATTTCCAGGCCTATATTTTATGAATCTCAATGACTTTTAAAGATTTTTTTGAGGAAAAGTATGTTATCAGAATATACTCTAACTTAACCAGGACTTTGCTGATTTAGTATTAGCTGTCATCATTGTAGATCTCATAATTATGTTCAGGACACTGCTCTCATCAATCATCTCTTACAAGGTGACAGATTTTTACCAAGTAACTTAATATCTACACATATGATCACACACAAGATGTGATCACTGCTATACATTTTTACACCATAAATCTAAAGTGACTATGTAAAAAACCTAGGGTAAGGATTCAGATGTCAGCAATGTTCAAATCTTTACTTAATAGTCTTATTGAAAGTTGTCATCAAATTATATGGATTAGTTGTCAAATGTCACTGATCTGAAAGATGATATAGGGTTCATTCTTGATTGCATATGATCTTAAGAGAATTCTAAACTATTCTTTAATACCATTTTATACCTCCTCTAAATAGTCAAAGGTTAAATAGGCACACAGTATATGTTTTGGAGTATGTCAGAACATAATACAGCAGTTTTTACTCAATACCAACTGCATCCATTTATCCCCCATAAAATCCAGTGTTTAAATATAAATTTCAGATTTCAAAATTAATTTTTGCTAGACAAGTATTTCTTTTACTTAAGTTTCAATACTCACAATATGCCTCTAAAATATCTGCACCTTGTAAGCATTCATGCCCAGATTGAGGTGAAGTAGATCCTGTTTAAAGCAACAACTGTGGGTTCTTTGCCAAATGATTTCATGATTTTGCACTTAGTTCTTCCAAAATATGCAGAATATAGGAATGTACAAAAACATAATTTGGGTATATAAACTCTCACATAGATGTAAAATGATGTTATTATTCTTAAACTGAAGCATTTTCTCATTTAAAATACTTTCATAAGGTGAATGGTTTATCCTTCTCACTCTCTTTAGCATATATCTGTTGATCAATGGAAAGTTGTATTTTGTTTACATATTCTATGTAAAATTGGAGTTATCATTTACCTACCATATATACTCCTGGAGGACTATTGAGAAAATAGTTATATGACTACAAATGATCACTTTTAGGTCTTTTTACTGTGACGAAAGTCAGTCATCTATGATATTTTTGTCACTATTGCCTATATTTTTCTTAAAAACACTAAAAATGGCTCAAATTTAGAAAGTTGTTCTGTGCATGGTAGTGCATGTGTATAATCCTAACACTCAGGAGGCTGAGGCAGGAGGATCCCCAGGTGTTTAAGGCCAGCCTGATCTACATAAGCGAGTTCAAGTCTAGTCTGCACTACATAGTGAGACCCTGAATCTTTTTGTTGTTGTTGTTTTTGTTGGTGCCGGGGATTGAATTCAGGATCTTGTGCATGCAAGGCAAGAACTCTACCGCTGAGCCACACCCCCAGCCTGTGAGACCCTATCTCAAGAAAAAAAAAAGGAAAAATGATAGAAAGAAAGTTCTATCTGTATAGGATTGTTGTCAATGTGGCATTCTGTAGTGCCAAGTAAACATAGTATATACTAAGTATAAAATTTGAATTGCATGATATTGTATGGAAAAATTATATATTTTATCTTATCCTGAAGTATGGAATAATTATTGATGTTAGTCTCTATTTTTATAAGCAATGCACTCTATATCATATTCCATGTAACAGATAATCCTTATTTTAGTTATCATAGCTAATTTTCCAAAATGTTTGGTTGCATTTTGTGTTGAGCCAGTCTACCTGTACTGCAAATGCTATTTTGATATATTAGCTTTCATTGATTTTTCTCCCTATAAAATTTTATATCATTTTAATATTGTGAGATTTTAAAAAATAGTGTCTCAAACTTTATTAGCAACTGCAGTGCAAGTACCGGGAACATAAATGAAAGCACTGCTCACTTCAAAGAATTCCTTTCTGTTGTGTCATTGTGATCATCTGAAATACAGAGAACTTTATTTCACTAATTTCTAAGCCACGTGATGAAATAACACATATTTAAATCTCTCAACCCTCTGTATGTCAAATGTTTAAAAACATTTGATGAATGATTACGTACCTAAAGCTCAATAATTGAAGGTAGTAAACATACATAGTGACCACCTGTTATTAAGTCTTAGGATGTGCTCTGTGTTAAAACATGCTTTTAACAAGTATTTTCTTATGTAATTTTGAATCAAGCAAAAAGGAAACATTGGTATATGGAGATATGATATGGAATAAAAACAAAACTCTGTCGTTGGTAAACCAGGTCCACAATGGTGATACAGCCCACCATTTAGGTTGTATTACCTAGCCTTTCACCATTTAATAATAAAAGATTCAGTATATGTATGTCTCAGTTGGAGAAATTAAGTATGATTTATGCCAATAACTCTTAAAAGTTTAAATGGTGTCACCTTAAATGTGATTTAAAAATGTACACACTGGAATGCAGTGAAACTACTTTACCTTTCCTTTGTTTTCTTCTTTTAAGTGCATTATATTTAGAATGATTATATAAATACTTCAGTGGCTTTTGAATATGGAGAAGATTCTTTAGCTCAACTATATGAAGGCATTTTGTAAAAGGTAATTAACACATTTAGAAAGAGAGTTGTGGTCACCTAGGATGATGGAAGGAACATCCCAAGTTATATACAAATTCTAAGAAAGAAATGTATAGACATAAAAGCCTGCCCAAAATAAATGAGGAAAGTATATGTGTCAGGAAGTATATTTATGAAGTACAATGTGTGCGGTTTCCTTAACCATTAGTTATTTAAAAATCTGGTTAAGAAAATTAACTCAAACTTTTAAAATATTATCTTGTAATCTCTTTGATAATATTTTAGTTCGTTATTCAAACTATTTCATTAGTGGCCGTGTAGCATTTTTTGATGACTTAAACTCACATACCAAGAGTGCTGAATGGAAAGATGCATTGTACTTATACATTTCCCATATCTAATTCAAAACATGATCAGATTTATGCATATTAAAGAACAAAAGTGACTCTTCCTGGGGATGTCTCAAGCTCTCAAATGATGTGGGAGACTCACATCCTTTGGGACTAATTTCAAAAACCTCTTAGCTTTCACCTAATTTCACTTGGGTGAATGATGCAGGACATTTTGTCATTAGTGCTGTAGCTGGAAATGTCCTTGTCAGTGTTTCTCTAAAAGGACAAGAAAAGACAGATACCGCATATTGTAAAGATAATAGATTCCATATTGAAATTTCCACAACTTTCCATTTAAAAGTACAAGTGTTCAAATCATTTATAAGTCTATATGGAAGACTTTATCCATTTCTCAACTTTTGCCAAAAGTAAAAATACATGATGAAATTTATTAGCACTTTCACAGAACTTTGTCCCATATCACATACAGGAAACCACATAAATATACACATAAACATCATGCATATTTATCACAAATATACAACTGACTTTCTACTTTACTTTCTTCTTTACTTATGCTCTGCCATGAGAATATCTGTTTCATTTTTTATTATTTGATGTAATTATTGCAGTCACTTTCATGTCATTTTTTCTGATGTTGTAGACACGAATGTCCAAGTGGTATATGTAGGAAAACTTATTTCTACAAAAATTCGAGCATTCTATTAAATTTTCACACAAAATATCAATCTTTATACCTATTGATTTTGTATGAGACACATTCCATAAAACAGGAATGCAGAATTTTGAGTATCCTTAATGACCCCAATATTTAATTTTCTGAAATCTAATGATTGTCAACATACTGATACAAACACACAATAGTAGATGCATATATCCATACAAATGTTTTACTAGTGTTTTATAAAATTTTGCTTACTACACAGGCACATAGATTTGAACAGGCTTATTTCACTATTGGAATGTTGAGAATGCACAAAGAGAATTATAGAACATACATTAGAAAGAAATGTAAGAAAAGAACCCATTGTACAGTATGGTGATGATTGTATAATATTAGCTAGCAATGAATTGTTTTAAAAAGACAATAGCACTTACAGCCACATAATAAGAAATATAGCTTTATAGCAACAAAAAGCATATGGAAATTTAGAGTCAAACTGAGTCAAATTATTAAAATGAGCCATACAAATATAAAGTCCTTCAACCATAAATACCCTTCAGGCATGACAAAATAATCTATATTATGACCTCTTTGGGATTAAACAACATTATTATTCCTTATATTCCTTGGCAGTTTATTCTTGGTTTGTTTTATTTCATTTTTCTTCTGGTACCAGGAATAGAACTCATGACCTTGTGCTTGCCAGGCAGGCACTTCACCGCTGAGCTAAATCCCCAGCCCTATTCCTTGGTGGTTTAAAGAAGAGATGCACAGCAACAGACAAAGCATAGTAAAAACAACATTTCTTGTCTCCATGTTATGCAATTTTATTAACATGAAGTGACAGTATTAGTGGACTTCGGGAGGAATTCTCCAGGAGTAATTAATAAATTAACTCTCATTTCTTTATCAAATTTTTACTCTAATTTTGTGGGTGCTTTGTCTATCTTTCATATTTTATTTATCTCTTTTGGTAAAATTAACATATTCATCAATGGTACAGAAATTCTTCGTAAAAATTTATATAATTGATGAACTATGATAATGTGGGCATGTGAAAGCTGTGTGCATAGAGAACTCTATAGGTTCGAAGGCTTTTTAAAAGACAGAAATGAAAGAGTTAAGAATATATCTTTGAAAACTATAAAATAGAAAAACTGAAAATTGTAATCAAAATACAAGACTAAAAATACAATAAAGAATGAATCCACTCAAAATGGGCTTTTTTGAAATGATCAGCAAAATAGATAAGCTTGTAATTCAGCAAAGTAAGAATAAATATAGACAAGATTAGTGATTAGGAAGGATGCATAACATTTATACAAGAAAGTAAGTGGATACTATAATTCTATAGCATTAATTTTAGAAATGATAAGAAATGGATATTTCCTAATAAAATGGAAATTACTAAAATCGTAAAAAGACTAAGTGGAAAATTAAGCTAGACTAATTACTTTAGAAAGCATTTGGTAGATTATTAGAAAATTCACCACTGAAAAATGTATTGAGATTCTTCAAATGAGCTAAGCAAGTCCTATATTTTCAGGTACCTTAGAAAATCCAAAAATATAAAACTCCAAAATTCCTTTAACGATGTCACAATAATGCTGTTATCATCAGTCAGAAAACAAAATTAAATCATAAATCTGTAACAGTCTGAATGCAATTCAAAACTTCTATTATATAGAATGATAGGAAATTACTTGTAATCACATCTAAGAGGTGATAAGCATCTAGTAATGTTAGCTTCTAGTTACAAAGGTCTCTTAATTTTAAGAACAAAAAACTTCTCTATAGAAAATATGAACATAGCATATTAACCAAAATGTCACAGATGCCATTATAATAGTCAATTATACAAAATATATTCCAAATGTACTAGGAATCATGGAAATAAAAAATTGCAAAATGATATATTTTTACTTGTCAGACAAGCAAAAAAAGGCAGAAGATACCTATTGCTTCTGAGCGAAGATCATATTCTTACACATTGCTAGTTTACATTCTAAATTTTTTTTTCAGTAAAGTATATGGCACGACCTACTAAAATTCACATACATATCCTTTGATGTAGTAGATATCTTCCTGAGAATTACTAATGAACAATAGAAGCGTTATTATCTGAGGATGTATACACAAGATATCTATCCGTGCATTCTATAGAGTAGTATGACAGGAAAAAAACCAAATATATGAAAACACTGGAAGCAAAGTGAACATCCACCAAGGGTGGATTGGCAAACTATGATACACCCAAAATGTAAACTATATTGCCATTAAAATGAATTAAAAAATGGGATTATTTTTCAATAAAAACAAAATTCGATATACTCTCTTCTGGCTGGGTTTTTTCTTTTTTGTTTTTGTTTTTTTGTTTTGTTGTCATTTGGTATGATTCTTTGGTTTTTTGTTTTTTGTTGCTGTTGGTCTACTGGGAAGTGAACAGAAAACCTTGCAATGAGCTGCACCCTAAGCCCTTTTTTCTATTTTTTGTTTTGTTTTGAGGCTGGGACTTCCTAAGTCATAAGTTCCCTGGGCTGCGGTAGAACTTCCTACCTCAGCTTGCAGAGTGCTACAATTGCACTCAGCACCACCATACTCAGTTGACTTTTTGCAGGATACAAGTCCCATGCCTTTATGTCTACATCAAATCACATATGCATGCTCATGTGCTAAATGATCATATAAATAAGGAGAACATATGACAGAAAGGCAGTTTTGGGATCAGATTGTGGGACAAGTCAAGGGAAGAAAGAGGGACAAGCTAAATGGAAAATAAAAATTTTCTCAAGAAAAATAGGAAATATATATGAGATCTGTCTTAAAATTTTGTAAAATAAAATGTTTGTATAAGTATATAAAGAAGTTAAACATTTGTAAAAGTTATTTTTAACAGACATCTAAAACATAAATACTACATGTGATAATGAGGTACCATCTAATGTTTCCATTAATGAATATGTTTCATAATGTGTAAAAAATGGAACATATTATCTCTTCAAATATTTATCATTTCTTCATGGTGAAAACATTATTTTAAATTTTTTTTTCATATTTTTAAATTTTATTGGCACATGTTCACAGTGTGTGGTTTGCACGTGTCTTGGGGGATGGGGACATGTATATGCCACAGCTTGTTCCTTTTTTTAAATCCCCTTCCCAACCTCTCCCACCTTCGTCCTCTAATCCTCCTATTCCATTTGTCATTCCTGTTGATATTTTTAATCGTACCTCCTGTTATGGCACGCAATATTTACATTAACTCATGTTATTATAGTTCCTATACATGGCAATCTTGATTCTGCTCATTTCCCCTTTCCCTCCTCCTCACCCCAAATGCTTGCTCCCTTGAAACACCTCCCTGTTCAAGAGATCTATCCCTTTGTCCCCTCCTATCCATCCTTTATTATTCTGTTTGTTTGTACTTTGCCTTGTTCAAATGAGAGATACCATCCACTATTTACGCTTGTGTGTCTGGTATTTATTTCACTCAACATTATATTTGCCAGATGGATTCATTTTCCTACATGTGTCTCAAATGTGTCATTCTTTATCATCAAGTAGTATTCCATGTTATGAGGATACTATTTTTTCTTTATCCAATCATCTGCTGATGGTTATACAGGCTCCTTCTATGATTTAGCTATTATGATTTGTACTGCTATAAACAATGACATTCTTGAAACAGGCAAAAACTTTCAAAATCCTTTCTTCTAGCTTTTTGAGATACTACTTTATTATCTATAGTCACCCTAGTGTGCAATAGCTCACCAGAACATGTTTGAGACAGTGTATTACTGTGTAGTCCAGGCTGGCCTTAAACTCACTATGTAGCCCGGACTAAGATCTTGCAGTGATCCTCCTGCTTCAGCCTTCCAAGTGTTGGAATTCCAGGCGCTGTCATGAGAACATTTTGAATCTATCTAACATTCAGCCATCATTGGTCAACTTTCTTCCTTCCTTTTACACCCATGCCCCCTCTCAGTCTCTGAGTACCGTGATTCTACTTAGAACTTCTCTGCGATCAATTTTTTTAGATTTTATAAATGAGGGATATCATATAGTACTTGTTGTTCTGCACAGAGCTTAGTTTAACATAACGATGTTCAGTTCTATCCATGTTGCAAATGACAAGGTTTCATTCTCTTTTTTGACTGACTAGCATTCGTTTGTGCTCACATATGACGTGTTCTGATTTGTTCATTAGTTAGTGGACACCTAGTAGTTTCATTTCTTGGCTATTATGAACAGTACCACAAGGATCGTAGGCGTGTGGGTGTCCCTTCCACACACTGATTTCATTTCCTTTGGCTGTGTGCCCAGTGCTAGGGTTGCTGAATCATATGGTTCTATTTCAAATTTTTGCACAACCTCCATGCTGTTTCCGTAATGAGTATACAAATTTACAACATGCCACCAACAATGTGAAAATGTTCCCCTATCTCTACATCCTCACCAACCTTTCTGTTTTTGTTCTTCTTAATAGTAGTCATTCTTACTTGAGTAAACTGGGGACCCATCATTGTGGGGGTTTTTTGCAGTCTCCTGATGGTTAACAAAACTGGGAATATTGTCCTATACCTTTTGGCTATTTGTATATCTTCTTTTGAAAAATACCTGTTGGATCTATTGCCCATTTTTAATCAGGTTATTTTTATTCCTGCTAGTGAGTCGAGTTGCTTGTATATATTAGATATTAACTAGAAGAGATATGGTGTGAAAATATTTTCTCCCACTCTGCATTATCTCTTCACGTTAGATTGTTTCCCAGGTTTGCAGAAGCTCTTTGGTTGTATGTCATCTCATTTGACTGTTTTTGCTTTTGTTGCTTATACTTTGAAGAGCATATCCAGAAAATAATTGTCTAGACTAATATCATGGAGTTTCTGCCAGTTTTCTTCTAGGAGTTTTGAAATTTCAATGAATATATTTAAGTTTTTACCCATTTCAGTTGATTTCTGCATATTGCATAAGCTAGAACATCAAATTTCCCTCCTGTGCATGTAGATACAGTATCTAGATTTCCTTGTTTTTAATTTCAGTATTATGCTATTTCATTAGTAGAGCTCTGTGATATCTTTTGAAGTTGAGTAGTGTAATATCTCCTCTTTTGTTCATTTCTCTCAAGATCACTGTGGTTTTGTGTATTTTTTGTGGTTCCATATAAATGTGAGCATTGTTTTTTCCTATTTTTATGAAAAGTGGTATTGGAATTTTGACTAGGATTGCACTGAATCTGCAGATTGCTTTTTGTGATATTTGCATTATAACAAGATTAATTCTTCCAATTAATGAACATCTAATATCTTTCTGCTTACTTGTGCCTTTTAAAATTTCCTTCATCAGCATTTTGTAGTTTTCAGTTTTCATATCTTCCCCCTCTTTGATTACATTTATTCCTACGAAAGTTTTTTTTGGACAGTTATTGTGACTAGAGTTGTTTTCAGATTTCTTTTTCAGATGGACTCATTGTTAGCATATAGAAATGCTATGATTTATGTATATTAAATGGCTGTAATACAAATTTGATGAATTCATTTTTAGCTCTAAGCATTTTTGTTGAAGTATTTAGAGATTTTTCTGTTGAAGAACATGTCATCTTAGGGCTGGGGATGTACTTCAGCAGAACAGAGGCTCCCTGGCAAGTGCAGGTCTTGAGTTTGATTGCCAGTAACAAAAAAAAAAAATCAAGAAGATGTCATCTGAAAAAGAAAATAATTATATTTCTGCATTTTAAATTTAGTTGCCTTTTATTTCTTTCTATTGTTTAATTGCTCTAACTGAAACTGCTAGTACTCAGTGGACTAGAAATGGCAAGGGTGAAAATACTTGCCTTTCTCCTAACTTCAGAAGAAAGTCTTTTAAATTTTTACATTTTTCATTTTCACAGCTTTGTCCTCTCAATGCATAATCTTTGTTGTGCTGGGATCTCATCTTAACCATTTTAACTACACAATGCAATGGCGTTAATTGTATTCCTGTTGTTGGACAGCCATGACTATTTTCTATCTCCAGATATTTTTTGCATGCAAAACTGAGTTCACATCCATTAAAGGAAACTCCCTATTCCTCTCTTTCTCAAACCCTGATAACTTCTGTTCTTTCAGTCTTTATAAATTTGATGATTCTAGGTTTCTCATAGGTGTGGACACACACAGTATCTGTTGCATTCTTGTTTATTTCATTTACCATGTTTCCAAGATTCATTTATATGGTTAGTACCAGAATTTTATTTCCTTTTAAGGGGAAAGATTATTCAACTCGTCCTCCTCTTTCTCCTCCTCCTCCTCCTCCTTCTTGTACTTCTCTCTCTTTCTTTCTCTCTCTCTCTCTCTCTCTCTCTCTCTCTCTCTCACACACACACACACACACACACACACACACACACACACACATACACACATCATATTTTGGATATCCATTTATCTGTCAGTGGCCATTAGGGTCATTTCCATTTTTGGTTGTTGTAAATCGCTATGCTATGATCATTGATGTATATGTGTATTTTCAAGTATCTACTTTCAATTCTTATTTTTAATTCATGATACATTATGCACCTAGAAGTAGAAGTGTAATTAGTTTCATTATGTGGCCTTCTATTGACTTGTCCATTTCTTGTTATTTGGGATTCTTCAGCAGCGCTGAGCATAGTACCTGAACACAATGGAAATTGGACCTTAAAGGAATTTTTGAAGCTAGAATAACAGAAAAACCATTCCTCCGCCCAGTCAGTGACAGTTCTTTTTACAGTGCCTAGCACTTATCTATTGCTTGCTCTATGTCTTTCCAGCGTCATCTGTATGTCAAATCAAAGTGTAACTATGAACATTAATTCCCTGAGTATAAGTGATTCTATAAAGTACATATTCTCTGCTAAATAATCAAACCATCAACGATGTATGATTTAATTATCACTTTCACTAAACTTAAATACCATGAATGCGGGAATGTTAGTCTTTTTTGTGTTCTAAGTATATCAGTGTGTGGAATGAAGTTAAAACGTGTTTGTGACTCAGCGAGGCATTTGTTAAATTTATAATGGCTTTTACATACGGAGGAATTCCCATCCTCTGCTGCCATGTGAGGAATTCCTAGATGAAGTGTAGATAATTGTGTTTTCTTCTTCATGTGTCATTAATATAATCTAGGAAGTTGCAAAACTGAAGTATGGTATCTAGAACAGGATGTCAACATTAATTCAATCTGTCAATGTTATTCGGGTCATCCCAGTTTTATTTGTATTTGTGTGTCCATGTACGTGGTTAGTTCTGTGCAGTAATTATATGTGTAGGTTTGTGTATCCATGATCAGAATCAAGACTCAGGACAGTTACATCACTCCAAGGATGCCTTGTATTGTCCTTGTATAACTACTTCTACCAATCCTATAAATCTTATTGTCATACCTTACTTCTTGAGACTAAAACTGTCTTTTATATAATTCTTCTTCCCAGGAGTGCTATATAAATAAAATCACAGTATGCAGCACATTGAAGATTGACTTTTTATTTACACTTGATATCCATGAAATTAATCAAAGTTACTCCATGTACCAATAGTGTTGATGTGTTATTTCATAGTGCTACTCCACCACAGTTGGTTTAGTTCACCATTGAAGGGCATGTCGATTGTTCTAGGTATTTGGATAATAAAAATAAAGCTAGATTTATATACTATTTTACTATAACCACAAGTTTTTATTTCTTTTGAATAAAAATTGAAGATCCCAATTCAGGAATTGCATGGTAAATGCATGTTTATTGTTGTAGGAAATTGACAAACAATTTTGCAAGGTGGTTGTATCATTTACCATTTTTAACAGCAAAATTTGAGTGACCCAGTTCCCTACATTCTCACTAGTATTTGATACCACCACTCCTTTTTATTTTAGGCATGACTGTGCAGAACATCCAACTGCAGATATAAATCATACCTCCCAACTGCTTAATAGTGTTAAACTCATTTTTCATGGGATTGTTTTATTTTTAACTAAAGTCCAGCTGCAAATATTTGGAACATGAAGGAAAGGTGACATGAAGTATCTTAGTCTGTTCTGTCATTGTGTAACAAGATACCTGAAACCAATAATTTATATATAAAATAAGTTTATTTATCTCACAGTCCTGGGGGTCCAAGCTCGTGGTATCAACATCTTATTTTAGCGAGGGCCTCATAGAGGATCATATCACATGATGGGAGGATGTGCAAATGAACACGGTCATCTTTTAAGAAAGGAAGTAACAGGGCAAGATGAGAAAGCCAAAGCTGCTTTATAATAACTCTGCCTCCTGTTAACTAATCCAGCCCCGTGAGAACTAACCTTCTTCCTGGAGATAAACATTAACCCCTTTTGGAGGTAATACCACCACTGATCTAATCTCTCACTAGGCCCGACCTCTTCAAGGGTCTACCGTATCTCTCAATATTCTTACATTGTAGACCAAGCTTCCAGCACATGAAATTTTGAGGGCCAAACCATAGTGTGAAAATTTGGTTTAAAAATGACACCCTGCTAGATTTTCATTCCCAAACCTATCCTTGGGTAGGAAAAAGAGAAATATCCACTATCTCCATTGTTTATTGGCATTCTGTCATTTTTTCCAAAGCAGCTATATTTTAGTCAAATATACTTACCCTTAATTATAAAAGCACTCCTCTGCATTAGCCTAAAGAGGGAATGGAATTACTCCATCTTTTTTTTCTTTTCTTTACTTTTTGTTTTCCTTTTTGCAATTTTGTCATAGGAAGCATGTTTTAATTTTAGGCATCATATATGATTTATGATTTGTATACTTTATTTGGAGATATTGATTTCCCTATTTAATCTGCACTAATCTATTTATATGCTAAACATATTTTCATTTCATATTTCTATAAGTGTAGTGGGGATGGTTGTTGATAAAAGTGAATTTATCAATGCATTTGGTTTTAGTTTTATTTTTTAAATGAAGGTATAATTCTACTTATTCTCTTATAGTTTAATGCATTTATGTTTATACTTGCTTTCTTTACAATTACAGTGTGGACTCCTTGCATCAAATACTTTTTCTTTCTCTTTAACAGGTTGATTTAGTAAATATTGGAAGCACTGACATCGTTGATGGAAATCATAAACTGACTCTTGGTTTGATTTGGAATATAATCCTCCATTGGCAGGTAAAATTTAAAATGAGTGTTCCTTGATCCTTTTTTAATTATTACCCTCGATCTGAAAGACAATCACATATATGTACCTCTGACTGTATCAAGCAATCGTTATAGTGTGGGCTCTCAAACTCCTTGGCACAACTTGTGTCAATTGAAATACCAAGATTCAGGAGATTATAAAATGGTTTCTGGTACATTTGCAAGAGTATTTTTCTATCTTTTATTTCTTTGAGTAAGGATGAGGCAAAAAAGACAAAATCCCAGCTATAGGTTAATAAAGATATTTTTCAAAAATATATGTTTTATAACCTACCTATAAGTAACAAAGAACTGAGCTTTTATGAATCTCATGTAGTCTCAATATAAACTAATATCAATAACAAATTAGTGGGAGATACTTTTATGAATATATTTATATACCCAAATTCATTTCAAATTCTGATTCACAAATGAATTTTTTCTCTGTCACTTGAACATAGGGTCTTTTGACTATCCAGATTTATCCGACCTCTGGAAAATAGAACAGGTTCAGTGAAAAGTATATACTTTTTAATTAGAGCAACATGAATTGAAATTTAACTTTTCCCAGTTATCATCTTAGTTGCACTAGTCATAATGCTAGGCCTCCTTAGTAGGCCATTGTCCTTTCAATGCGGAGGAGGGGGGGGCTGAAATTTTATATATGTCAGAGTTAAATGAGAGAATATCTTTAAAGTACTCAGCACAGTGCATCACTTTTAACTGAGATATATCATAGGCATTATTATATATTTGGTTCATATTTTAAGATTTCAGAGGATATTTAACATATATATTCCTTTTTATAACAGGGATTATAATTTTAGAAAATAGACCTATTGAGACGTAATATTTCTACCAAAATTTATCTGTCTCAAGTGAAAAAGTCAATGTGTACCAGTCTGTTTTCAATTTGTTGGTCAGTACCTTTTCAATCTATTTTAAGGAAAGGATAGTTATTTCATCTAATCAAGCAAAATTCTTAGGTTATTTATAGAGGTGTACAACCACATCAGTCTAATTTTAGCCCTTTTCCCATCAACCTGCAAAGAAATTTCTTTGTACATTCATAGTCTTTCTTCGCTCCTACTCTACTGCAGGCAATCATTGATTTGCCTGTGCATTTGTACTTTTGAACATTTTATAACAATGCATAGTTTTCATGTAGCTTTTTATACTTAACGTGATATTCACCACCCCTTATTGTAGCAGTTGTCACTATTTCATTTAGTAGAACTGATATTTATGTTGAATTTTACATTGGCCCTGGTCTGCGTGAAATAGAATGTAGGCCACAGGTGCACCTACTCAAGTCAGCAGCCATGCCGTTCTCCCAACTGACTTCCATATATTTTTATTTCAAACACTCCTCTGAACAAGCCCTGTGTTTTAGAGAGAGACAGAGACAGAGACACAGAATGAAACAAACAGACCATAACTACTAAAAACACAGAATAGCTCATGAGACTCTCACAAGTTGGCTAATTTCCAGCATTTTCCAAAATCAGAAAGGCCAGATACACCATCTTCCATCAGGTTAGTTTCTTTCCACTGCTCAGTACCTCTCCAAATATTTTGAAGAAGGGACAGTTTTTCCTTAATCTGTGAGAAATATAATAAAATTGAAACCTTAAAAAAACATGCACACAAAAAAACTGAGCTTCTTTTTCATTATTAAATACAGCAAATGTAAGTAGTACTCGGGGAAATTGCTACGGCAGTTTCTTACACATCCTCCACTATATTTGTGTATCTTATGACATAGAAATAAATTGGTTGTGGAGTAAATTCAGTTTGCAGACAACACTGAGTATCAAAGATACTAGCTATGACAAAGCAAGGAGATGCTAAGCAGACAGAGCTTTGAAAAGCTATTTCAGTGCTATTTATTATTCAGATTAACTCTCTTGATTTTGTCCTTTCTTATCTCCTAAAAGCTCTATCCAGCTCCATATGATTTGCAAGATTGTCACGTGTGATATTTTCGCCATTTGCTTTTATGTCCATTTTTAAAATTGGGGAAGGGGCACAGTTAGCATGTGGAAGAGGAGCTTTTACCATGGAATATTTTGAGGGATGTTTTTCATAGTCTTTCCTGTCTGAGACCTGTCTTACACTGTGCTGTTTTCACTTGGGTCGTTGAATTACCACAGCCTTGCAATTGCAATTAGACTCTTCACAACTTCTGCCTTCTTACCTCACTCTTCTAACATGCTGTAGCATTTTCTCAAAACCACTGAATACTTTTTAAAAAAATTTCTGTTCAGTGACGCTTATCGTACCTCAGTGAATCCCAAAAGATACTTTTTAACCAAAAGCATAAATGAGCTTTCTTATTAAATATTAGAAGGAGCCTTTGAATACAGCAATGATTAAAGGACACTCTGGCCAACTTAATGTACTTTCCAGATTTATCAGATTAAGAATGGTATTAAGAGATAAAAAGATGTGAACCCTCTCTTCCAATACCAGATACTTTGTTATTAATAGTACTGTGGAGAAGTTTTCTTTGAACCTCTGAAAATCAAGAATGCCAACACTGTTTCCCCATCACTCTTTTCCAGTTTCCACTTCAAATAGAATTGTTAGCCTGAAAAACAATGTGTTACAGGAGTAAGTGGCTTTGAACAAAATTGTGAAGCAGACAATGTGTTTTTGGCACTTTGTCTTGTTCCCTTTTATGTGAAAACCATCATTTTTAGAGTGGTAAATTCAGCTCTGGTTCCACTTTTGCTGTCTAAGTCAAGGAAAGTGCAGAATTCCAAGGCTAATTCACACTGAAATCTTTACATTATTTATTATTTACACAATATACAAGAGAGTGGTGACTTTTGCACTGCTGAAAACCCTTTCTATAAATACCTACCTGTCTACTAACATCTGCGTGAAATAGTTCTTGCTCTGTTCTTCTGCTGACCTTCATAGAAGCTATCTTCACCTTGTAGAAAAATATTCCTATTTGTTTATCCCTGCTCCTCAAGTGCAACTCATCCTACTCACAGGTTGAGTTTTGAGAAATAACTTGAGTTTGAATGAAGCAGCATTTTTATTAAAGCCATGGTTTTGAGATTGATAGCTGAGGGAGGCCAGACTCAACAACACCCTCACTCCATTGCATTGTGAACTTTGAGTTAGAATGAGAGTTTAGGGCTGGGGATTTAGCTCAGCGGCAAAGCGCCTGCCTGGCAAGCGCAAGGTCGTGAGTTCGGTTCCCGGTACTGGAGAAAAACCAAAAAAAAAAAAAAGAGAGAGTTTAAAGTGGTCCAAGTATGGCCAGATTTGCTGAATGTTTATAGCACTCCTTTTCATCAGCCACTAGGTAATGGGCTTCCCTAGGATGAGTATGGCTTGGGGTGACATGACTCCCCAAATTAGGTAGTTCCCGAAAAGTCTAGGACATGGAGGATGCCTGGTGACAGCAAGAATCACAAGCCCTTCTTGTTGAGAATGTCACTGATTTGCCATGTCAAACTTACCTTCTTTGCCCAGTTAACTCCTTATTTTTAAAAAATTATTCCTCAATAACATTTCAATAATTTCCTTAAAAAAAACCAGATGTATAGTGTAAACACACACATACTCACATACACACACACACTAACACACACTCACACACACAACACACAAACACACACACACTTTGCTTGATTTTTTTCTCTCTTAGGGACAGTCAGCCCTGAGAGCAAGAAGATTTTCTGCTTACCAGATTATCTTTAGAATCAGCTCAATGATTTCTTGATTACTTGTGTGTGGGAAAAAATTAATAATTATCACATATTGCCGTTCAGTTTTTTCACAGCAACATTTGCACCTGAGAATAAGTAATACCAATTGAGCTGAGGCTCTTAAGATAAATTAGTGACATAATGATGCTAAAGGAGTTTTGGATTGAGTACAGTGTTGTCCTTTAGCATTATGTACATACAGGGAAGTCTGGCCAAGTATTTCACAAATGAAATCCATTTATCACTGGAGGACTGCCTGATCAGTGAAAAGACATTGCCACCACTGTGTCAGTGTCTGCTGATTCTCAGCCTCATTCAGCATAGGACAAAAAGTACATGTCCTACAACTGCCGTACATCAGGGTGATGCAGTTTATAATTTTAGAAAGTGATTCGAAAAATCATATATCTTATATAACTATTTGACCTATTAATTCAGTGAGAAACTGACTAAAAGAGGAGCTTAGGAAGGAGTTCAGAAAAGTGCACAATCTTCCCCTCAATAATAGATACAACTATCAAAGTATCATGACAAATATTTCATATCTTCAAACTATTACCATATTTATAAAACACCCTCTCAAATCTTATAAAAGTACTTCAAAGTAAATTTAGTAGTATATCATAAAATTTGCATTGTATCTTTCATTAAAAATATGACCAACATTGGAGATCTTAAAATATAGATCACTGCAGACTTCTCAACACAAAACCCTTAAGTCAAGGAGAGCTTGGTGTGAAGTATTTCAAGCGCTAAACAAAACAATCTCCCATACAGACTGATATACCTCATAAAATTATCTTTCAAATCTGATGGAGAAATACTTCTATGATAAAGAATACATGAAAATCACCAAACCAGCACTCAAAAAATTGTGAAGGATATTCTAGAAAAAGACAACAATTCCATGAATCCCAGTAGAATGAAATCACTAGGCAAACAAGCAGTCATACAGAAGGGAGGGAAGGGAACCAACAACAGGAAAATAATATGACAAGGATAACTCAGTACATCTCACTTATAAACATCAAAGTGGAAGAGCTCAATTCACCAATCAAAAGAAACAGATTAGCAGAATGGATCAAGAAATGAGATCCAACAATATGCTACATTCAAGAAACATATTTAACTAGAAAACATTTCATACACTGAAAGTGAAAAGATGTAAAAAAAAATATTCCATGTGAGAAGAATCTAGAAAAAAGCAGGGGTAGCTATATTATCTGATGACAAAATGGATTTGAAACCAAGACTGATCAGAAGAGACAAAGAAGGTCAGTATTTACTTGCCAAAGATCAATCCAAGGGGAAGTGATAACAAATTGCAAATATGCGTGGACCAAATAGCAACTCACATGTCTATATAAAACAAATGGTAGGGTCAGGAATGTAGCTCAGAGGCATAAGTGCTTGCCAGGCAAGCCTGAGGTCATAAGTTTGATTCCCAGTACCAAAAAGAACAACAACAACAACAACAACAACAACAACAAACCCACAAATGTTAATGGACATGAAATATCAAATAAGCACTAATACTTTTTAATGGGAGATCCCACTATCCCATTGTCACAAATAGATACATTAGCCAAAATAATCAACAAAGAAATAACAGACCTGAAAAAAACTTTGAAAAAATGGACTTAGTATATAGAGTGTTCCAACTCACAACAGAATATAGATTCTTAGCTACAAATTGGATTTTTTCCAAAATAAACAACATGCTACCTCACAGGACATACTTAAGTAAGTGCAAAAGAATTGAAATTATTTCATGTATATAGTATCAGATTATAGTGCAAAAAAATGGAAATCAATTGCATAAGAAACCACAAAAACTGGAAATAATTACATGGAAATTTAATAACACTCTTCTGAACAACCAATCGGTGACAGATAAAATCAAAGAAGAAATTGGACAGTTTCTACAATAAAAGGACAATGCCAGTTCAAGATACTGGAATTTATGTGGCACAATCAAACGAAACAGGCACAATGAAAGTACTCCCATGAGGGAAGTTTATAGCAGTGAATTCACATAACAGAAAAAAAGAATGAGCTTACAGAAATAGCTTTATTTTGAACTTCAAGCAGCTAGTAAGAGAAGAGCAAGTTGAACCCAAAGTACATACAATGGAGGAAATTATAAAGATCAAAGCAGAAATTAATGAAATTGAGGCTAAGAAAACAATATGAAAAATCAGTGAATAGAAGAGTTGGTTCTTTGAAAGAGTAAATAAAATAGAGAAAGTCTTAGCCATCCTCATCCAAAGGAAAGGAAAGACTCAAATCCATGCAATTAGGAATGAAAAGGGAAAAATCACAATGATCCCTGCAGAAATCTAGAAGATGATAAATACCTACTTGGAAAAACTGTACTCTAATAAGGTGGATAATGCAGAAGACATGGACAGTTGCTAGATACATGTGAATAACCAAAGCTGAGTCACGAAGATATAAAAATCCTAAATAATCCAGTATCAGTCAATGAAATTTAAGAAGTAATTAAAAAACTACTCACAAAGAAAAGCCCCTGTTCTGACAGATTTACTGCTGAATTCGACAAGAAATCTAAAAAAGATCTAATGCCACTACTGGTTAAACTCTTTAATAAAATTAAAAGGGAAGACTTAACTGTGAATTAACTTCTAGAAGTAAGCATTACCAGAGAAGGATCCAACCAAAAAGACAACTACAGTCTAGTCTTCCTAATGTACATAGATACAAAAATCCTCAATATGATACTGGCAAACATAATGCAGCAAATCATTGAGATTATACACCATGTCCAAGTAGGATTCATCCAAGGGACTCAGGGATGTTTCAACATACATAAATCAATAAATGTAATGCACCATACTAATAGAGCCACAGAGAAAAAGCACATGATCATCTCAAGAGATGCATAAAAAGCTCTTGAAAAAGTTCAGCATCCATTCATAATAAAACCCCTACAGAAAATTTGAATAAGGGGCTGGGGACTTAGCTCAGCGGCACAGCACCTTTCTGGCAAGCGCCTGCCTGGCAAGCACGAGGTCGTGAGTTCAATTCCCGATACCAGAAAAAAAAGAAAAAAAAAAAAGAAAAAGAAAATTGGAATAGATGGTCTTTATCTCAATCTGACAAAAGCCATCTATGACAAACGAACAGCCAACATCATATTAAATGGTCAAAAACTGAAAGCTTTTACTTTAAAATCAGGAACGAGACAAGGGTTCCATTGTCACTATTCTATTTCAACATAATTCTAGAAATCTCAGCCAGGGTAATTAGACAATTAGAAAGAAATAGTAAAGTAATTAGGAATTACAAAGAAATAAAAGGAATACACCTAGGAAAGGAAGAAGTCAAATTATCATTATTTGCAGACAACTTGATACTCTATATATAAGACCGCAAAAACCTCATCCAAAAGACTCTTTGGTGTAATAACAAAATTCAATAGCATAGCTGGATACAAAGTCAACACTCAAAAACCAATAGCATTCCTGTACACAAATGAAAAACTCACTGAGAGAGAAATTAGGGAAATAACACTTCACAATAACATCAAGAAACATGAAGTACTTAGCAATCAATCTAATAAAAAACACAAAAGACTTTAGCATTGAAAACTACAGTACTCTGAATAATGAGATAAAGAGGATATTAGAAAAGGGAAAGATATCTCTTCTTTTTGGATAGGAAGAACCAATATTGTGAAAGTGGTCATAATTCCAAAGCTGAGGGGCTGGGGATTTAGCTCAGCGGCAAAAGCGCCTGCCTGGCAAGCGCAAGGTCGTGAGTTCGGTTCCCGGTACCGGAGAAAAACCAAAAA
>NW_004955535.1:1669047-1695437 GCF_000276665.1 Chinchilla lanigera
AAAAAAAAAAAAAAAAAAAGAATATAGAAGCAGTGTAAGGAGACAACCCAGTAAAAAAGAAAAAATTACCAGCTGTTCCTCAGTCAATGGACCAATATGTAGAACATATAAAAAATTCAAAAAATCAGATCCACCAAATTCAAAGACCTAATACAAAAATGGGCATGTGAAATGAATAAACATTTTCCAGATAAAGAAGTACAAATAGCAAATAAATATATGAAAAAGGGTTTGACATCTCTGGTCATTGAAGCAATGCAAATTAAAACAACTCCTAGATTGCCTCTCACTCGAGAAAGAATGGCTATCTTCATGAAGCAAACCAGTGACACATGCTGGTGAGGGAGAAAGGGAATCTTTCTCCATTGCTGGTGGGCGTTTAACTTGGTACAGCCACTATGGAAATCAGTATGTAGATTCCTGAAAAAACTGAAAGTAGAGGTTCCATTTGAGGCAGCTATTCTCCTTCTTGGTACCTTCCTGAAAGATTTAAAAGCATCACACTACCGTGATCTTGGACGCCCAGGTTTATAGCAGCACAATTTGCAATAGCTAAATCTTGGAAACAGCCCAAATGCCTATCAACTGATGCATAGATACAGATGTGGGATTTTTTATACAGTGGTGTGCTACTTAGCCAGAAAGAAGGATAAACTTGAGACATTTTTAGGTAAATGGATAAACCCTTAGATCATATTGTTAAGTGAAATAAACTGTACACACATGTTCAAATATTACATTGTTTCTCTTGTGTGAGAAACCATGAACATAAGTAAAGACTAAAATCAATGATAGATATTGGGTAGCAGGATAAAAATGTTCAAATGGAAAGGAGAACGAGGGAGGGATGAGGTAGAAGGAAGGAAAGGAAAAGAGATGTAAAAAAAAGAGAATATAAGAGAAAAATGGAAACAAAACTTTTGTTAATAAGAAGGGGAAGAAAGGTTGAAGGAAGGGCTGAAGAATGAGAAAAAAAGAATAATTAAAATATATCATGTACAGGTACAAATGCACTGTGATAAGTGCAATCATTATGTATATCATGGGTACCAATAAACTTATTTTTTAAAAAAAATTGAGTATGTAGGTCCATGCAAAGGCCCTGTGTTCAATCTCCAGTACAACAAAAACAAGCAAAAAATCAAATAAAATCTCCTTCATTAATGATTGAAAAAGTCACCGTTAGAGTAGCAGAAGTAAGTGTGGCTAGACTTAGCATAGGTACTTTTAAAAATGAATTTATATATCAAGAACAATAAAGCAAGGTTGAGGGTGCAGACCAGTAATAGAGCATTTGCTAAGCATGCATAAAGCCCTGGGTTTGAACCACAAAAAACAAAGAACAATATGTATTTACCTCAAAAGCATTTGTTAACTTCTACATGGATGAAAAGTCAAACTGAAATGTGCCATTTAGAGCTCACAATAAATATTCGCCATCTGAATAACTTTTGTTAATCTGTTGATTCGTATTTTTTTGTCTTGAGACTCTGTATCACTTTGAATGTTCTTGCTTTGATTTGTTTATGTTTGTAATACTGGTATGCTGCTACTGTTCTATTTCTTTGTTTGTTTCTCATTTGCTACGCTCTTTAAAACGAAAGAAAATTTGTTAGTGTATGCATTTTATACTTCCCAAAGGAAAGCCCTTGGTATTAAAACTCTTCACATTTATTTATATATTTCCTTCAAGTTTCTCATAAACAGTCCTTTAATAGAATAGGTAGACAGTATGTTCTATAACATGGTGTCACTGCATTCTTGAGAGTCTGTAAAAACATGCTGAGAATATATTGCTGTAACAGATTACTCAGAGGAATGAAACCTTGAAGTACAATAACTAACTAAATATTTGCACATATACAAAGCCTAGAAGAGAATCTAATGTCCTGAAACCACTTAAAGAAAATAAAGCCAAGCCCACATATCTACAGCTCTTAGGTATAAATGTTTCTTTTTTTTCATTGTGTTAAAAGTGTTTTGATCTAAAAATTTACACTGGCATAATCTTCTGTATTCCTTTTTTACTTTTAGTCAACAAGCATGATTAGCATTATTTTAAGTGATAGTACAGACATAAATTTTTTCTTTAATTTTTACACCATTTTTAATTTTTTCTAACAATTTTGTTTGCATAGATAACTGAGGCCTACAATGATTAAACTGCCCAATTCACACATTATTTTAATCAAAGACAAAATTTGAACCTAAGCTTTTAAAAAAATATTTTCTCATCTACTGTGCTATTCTTCCCATATAAAAAAGTCATTGATTGATCTTAAATTATTGATTAACAGTAAGTCTAACATTTTGTGCCCTCTTCTGTAGCCTACCCATTGAAAACTAGAAGATGAACAGTTCTTAAAGCAGCAAATTTATAGTTTAATATGGCTGAATTTAGGGCTAATAATGAACATATTTCATAAATAATATGAGATAGGTTCCAACCTGTGAAATTCCTAACCAAGTAAAGTGGATTCAGTCTTGGTAAAATCTATTACTTCTCATTCCAGATGAGCTCTAACGTTGTCATTATTTATCAGTAAAAATTAAGGACATTTACATTAAAGTTTGTCATCGCGTGTGGTCGTGCAGTCCTGTAATCCCAGCACTTGGGAGGCTAAGGCAAGAGGATCACTGCAGGTTTGAGGCCGGTCTGGGCTACAAAGTGAGTTCAAGACCAGCCTGAACTGCATAGTGAGACTCTCTCTCAAAAAATCAAAACAAACAAAACAAAACAAAACACACACACACACACCCCCCCACACACACACATTAAAGCTTGTAGAGTTCTTCTTCAGGGAATGTGTTTCTCACAAACATTTCTTTACCACATATAGGTCAAAAATGTAATGAAAAATATCATGGCTGGATTGCAACAAACCAACAGTGAAAAGATTCTCTTGAGCTGGGTCCGACAATCAACTCGTAATTATCCACAAGTTAATGTCATCAACTTCACCACCAGCTGGTCTGATGGCCTGGCCTTGAATGCTCTCATCCATAGTCATAGGTAAGGATGCCACTGAGATGTTAAATAATTTTGTAAGTATTAGTTTATATATGAATACTATAATTCCAGATTATTTCCTAATATTCCCACATGTTACATATGATGACCACGTTGATCTAACTACTCATTAGAATGGATTTATTAAGAATGTTCTTCCATTGTTTATTCGATGCATCCTGTAGTTCTTGAATGTTAAATTTACTGGAGTGTGAAATTGATTATGATGGAGGGAAATGATCAAAATTTTTGAGATTGAGACTCTAGAACATCCAGGTTTTACTCTAAATTTATTGAAATTGAAAATAGTCTTTTTGTACAAACAAAATGTTCATATGAGCCTAAAAAAATGGTTTCAAGTTTCATGCTAGTAGTTGTAGTAAAATTGTTTACCATCATTGGATAAATAATACAGAAAGATATTTATTTTATGTTATATAAACTTGGATAGCAATTACTATTAGTCCCCATATATTTTATTCTGTTTCAGCATTAAAAGAGCCTTTGAGCATCTTAGCAACTGAGGTAAACAGCAAAAACACAATCAATTGTGTGATTCAGTGTTCAGAATAGGAAAAGTAATAATTGCTCTGGAACAGCAAAACAATTGCTATAAAGCAAGGGAGAGTTGTACTGCAGCTCTTCATAAGGATCAAATATCCTTAACTACATTCCATGAAGCATTATATTTCCTAAGATGACAAAATAGTTGTTTCCTTTTCTTGTACAATAAATTTAATAGATGAATTAATAACAAACAAAAAAAGGCAAAAATGTTGGAAATATATATCTCTATAGAATATATGCTTTACAATTTATAATACATGTACACATACAACATGTATAGTACTATGCCACATGTACCATATCATATATGTGATATATATACATACATGTATGTATGTGTATTTACATATATGTATATGTTACTGTATTTGTTCTAAGAGATATCTACTTTAGAGATTATCATTAGCTTATCACATTTGCCCAGCCTGAGTCAAATGCCTTGCTGAAAACAGAGCTGAAAGGGCCAGGGATATAGCTCAGTGGCACAAGTGCCTGCCTGGCAAGCGCAAGGTACTGAGTTTGATTCCCGGTACCAAAAAAAAAAGGTTAACAGAGTTGAAAATGCCACAGGAGTGTACCTTCCTTGATATTCAGAGCTAGTCATCTTTTCTCACTTTGACTTGTCCGGTTTTGATTTTTTTTTCTTTTGAGGCAGCTACAGTTTCATATGCATATCTTGCTTCTGTAAACTAATATCACAGTACAAGTGTTCATCAGGGTAAAGTTCAAAATAAGGGCAAACACACTTTAAATAAGCATCTTTGTTAGGAGTCATCCTCCAGCTAGGTTTAACTAACAACACCCAAACAGGGTTTCTGAGTCAATGACTCAACAACCTGATTTCAGAAAGGAGGCAGACTCACACGCAATCAGCACTTTAAACGGTGTTAATAAATTGCTTTTCAGGATAGGAGACAGTTTCCACAGCTTCAATATAGTCAAGTGAGAAGGAATAGAAACGTTCCTTCTGCATTAGGAGTCAGGGCTCATTTATGCAGCCACATGTTTCTCAGAAAGGGGCAGAGAAAATATTGATCTTGTTCTTCATGTACACATTTGCAGATGAACAAAAATATTGAGGATCAGGTTATGCAGTCCTTGTTGGCTGTTTAATATTTTCTCTTCAAGTGGAAGGCTTGAATCCTACAAGTATGGGAACACACTACATTTGTTAATATTCTGTTTTATGATTACAGAATATATTTGCAGGTAATACAGCAAACATACCCTGACTGCCCTGTCCCTGACCCATTCTTTTTTCTCAAAATATCTTCATTTATATGACTCCTCTGTTGTACTGAATGAATCATCAGTAACTGTTGCTTTATACATTACATGGTTACTTTTCAAGGTGTTCTCCACAATTGTTCAGTGCTCTTTCATGAATCATCTGATTGTTTGTCTTTGACAGATGTTCATATTGTTTATATAAAGAAAAACAGTATTTGAACTTTCTGTTCCAAGGTGATTGTCATTGGTCTGCTTAGGAATGTCATGACGTGTCCTGATTTGGATAACTGAGTGACTAAGCTATATAGAACAAAGGCATGTGCTTAATATAGAGCACAGAGACTGACAAAGGGCCTTGGAAATTAGAAGTTTTGTGTTAAAGCACAAAGTGCAGTGCAATGCATTTGAAAAGAAGCCAGATTGTAATTTTATAGGAAAACCCAAGCATAACTGATTGAGAAATACACAGGTAGGGTGGGGGATATAGCTCAGTGGTGTAGCTCCTGTCTGCCAAGCATGAAGTCCTGAGTTCGATTCCCAGTACCCATATAAAACAAAAAACAACAGAAAAGAAATATGTACGTAAAGTTGCTATAATTTTAAAACTGAGGTTAAATTATCTTCCTAATTGATTATTTTATTGCCACAGTAAGTACACTTTTGAAAAAAAATCAGATATTAAAGGTGTGGGGAAAGGAAGAAAAAAATGAACATACGTTTATGACCCAAATCTTACTCCATCTCAGTCTTTTTCTTAAATTCAGCTGCTGTCAAATCTACTTTTGTCCTGATGGTTATAGTAATATGTATCATATATTTTTATTTCTTTCTGAAATGAATTTTAAGACTATATATAAGTGAATATATGAACTCAACAATTGTACATAAGTCTACATATATATTCTCCCCTCTCATGCCCATCCATATCCTAATTTAACTGCTTAAAGTGTAATCCATTTTCCTATAATTTAACTTTAAATGGTATTGACATAGCTCTATTGAAAAAAAATGCCCATGCAGTCTAAAAAGTACTTTTGAATATTTGATATTAAGAATGAGGAAAGCAGCACACTTACATTTAAATTCTCTTTTTCTCTAACTCTCACCATATGTAAAGATTATTATTACATAAATATGAGCAATATCTTTTCCTTTTACATCTGTCCTTTAAAGATAGGTGTTTTTGGCCTGGATCTATACATGGAAAACATATTTCTATTATACATAGGTAACCTTAGAACATAGTAATAATAGCTAATATTTGTAAATAATTACTATTTTGTAGACACCATTTTAAATAAATTATCCCTTCTAGTTCTCGACCTAGATATTACTTTTATCACTATACCACAGCTTAGGAAACTGAGGCATAGAACTTTATATAATTTCCCTAAGACCATTTGGCTAATACCTGGTAGATCCAAAATTTGAATTTCCTAAGTTACAAAGTCAGTCTCATTTGAAATCAGGTGATCCTGGGCTATATATTCTATTTGGAGTTGAGATCTAGATTAGCACATAAAGCTACATGGCTTTCCTCTATAGTTGGATAGTTTTGTAACTTTTGCGCATTTGAAAATCAGAGATATTTTCCAAGATGTGGTAAGAGAAACGTGTAATGCTAGTAGTTCACGAAGATGAGGAAGGAAGATAAAACTTTCAAGGCCTGCCTGGGCGACTTAGCAGTTCTGTCAAAAAGAACGTGTGCAGAATGTTGCTCACAACAGAGGTCCTATGTTCAATCCCCAGTACCACAAAGAAGAAGGAACCAAGGCAAAAAAGGAAAAGAAATCCAGATATATAAAACAGTAATTAATAAATGAATTTTAGTCATGTCAATTAATTAGGAGCCATATGTGCACTCAGTGTTATTGCCAAGTGTGTCTGAGGCTCTGGGTTTGATCCTCAGCACAGCATAGAAAGATAGATTGAGAGAGAGATAGATTCACTTTTTTTTTTTTTTTTTGGTTTTTCTCTGGTACCAGGAACCGAACTCATGACCTTGCGCTTGCCAGGCAGGTGCTTTTGCCGCTGAGCTAAATCCCCAGCCCCTAGCTTCACTTCTAAAAAAAGATGTTTTTAGTATATGATTGCCATACATAATGAGCACATTCGTCATAAGAAATTTGTACATATACATAAGATTTTAATTTATATTAAAATTTATATTTTATTAATATTTAATTTATATTATGTATGTATACATAATATTTTAATTCTTTTTTCCCATTGCCATGATCTCCCTTCAACCTTTATCCCCTCCCCATTTATAAAAGCTTCTAATCCCTTTTCCTTTCCTTCCCTCTCTCTCCTTGTTCCCATTCCCATTTGGACATGTTCTTCCTACTTCCTGATACCTATCTTCCATTTTGGGTCTCATTTGCACTTCAGGTCTCTCACATAAGAGAAACAATGAGATATTTAAACTTGTGTGTTTGATTTATTTCACTTAGAGATATGGTGAAGAGGTGCACCGATTAGCCTAACAATGTCTCAAGTGTATTCTTCTTTATGGTAGAGTAGTGTTCCATTGCACATAAAAACACATTATTTTTTGGTCTATTCATTGGTTGATGGGCATCTGGGCTGTTTTCAAGATTTAGCTATTACAAATTGTGCTATTATAAACACGAGCGTACATAGATCACATTGGTATGATGCTTTTGACTCATTTGGGAAGATACTAAGAAGGAGAATAATTGACACAAATGGAACCTTTACTTTTAGTTTTTTGAGGACTTTACATACTGATTTCCATAGTGGCTGTACCAGTTAGACTCTCACCAACAATGGAGAAAGGTTCCTTCCTCGCTATAGCCTTGCCAGCATATGTCACTGTTGATTTCTTCAAGATAGCCATTCTTTCTGGAGTGAGATGCAATCTCAGCATTATTTCAATTTCCATTTCTTGAGTGATGTTGAGAATTTTTTTCATATATTTGCTGTTTGTACTCCTTCATCTGAGAAGTATCTCTTCATTTCAGATGCCCATTTCTGGATTGAGTCTTTAAATTTTGGGGATCTGATCTTTTGTGTTCTTTATATATTGTAGACATTAGTCTTTTGTCTGAGGAATAGCTGTTACAATTTTTTCCCATGCTGTGATTTGTCACTTTCCTCTGCTTGTGGTTTCTTTTGCTGTGCAGAAGCTTTTAAATTTAATATGATCCCAGTTGTTGATTCTTTGTAATATTGCCTGTGTAATAGAGGTTTTTTACATAAGTTATTTGCCTATACCTATTTCTTCAAGAGTTTTACCTATTCTTTTTTCCAGGGATACAAAGAGCATGGTACTGCCAACAAAAACAAAAACAAAACAAACAAAAGCAAACTTGAGAATTATTAGCACAGAGTAGAAGATGCAGAAACAATCTTAAGCACACTCAGCTTATTTATCGCTGACAAAGGGGCCAAACACCTTCACAGGAAGAAAGATTATCTCTTTAATAAATGTGTTGAGAAAGCTGTCTTTCCACATGCCAAAGATTAAACCTAGACCCATACTTCTCACCATGCACTGAACAAAAATTATAATGGATCAAAGATCTAAACATTAGAAGATACATTCACATTTAATGAGAAAAGTAACCTCGAAAGCCATTCAGTATAAACCTTTTTTCTTTAAATGAGCTTGCCTAGTAGGGGAACAGTTTGGTCAAATGGAATTTCAAACATTTTTGAGAAATCTCCATACTAATTTCCATAATGTTTTTACCTAAATCTTAGAAGTGGCCTATATGTCTGTCAACAGATGAATGGATAAAGAAAATGTATTTCTATATAATGGAAAACTCCTCTGCCATGAACAAGGATAAATTTGAGTCATTTATAGGAAATTGAATACAATTTGGCACAAGAATGTCAAGTGAAATAAATCAGAAGTATAAGCTTACATATCGCATGGTTTCTCTTATATGAGAAACACAAAATATAAATAAAGAGGAAAATAAAAGGTAGATGGAATAAAGGAAATAGGAATAAAGGAAAAAAGAAATAAATAGGAATAAAATAAAAGAAATAAATAGGAATAAAAAAGGAAAAGGAGATAGATCTTTGCAAAAAGGATGGGGATTAAGAGGCAGAGGGATGGGAAGGGAGGGAAGAGCAAGGGGATTAAAGCAAGTAACTAAGATGTGTTATGTACATAGAGCAACTGCCCACAAAGAGGGAAATCAATATGCACTGCAAATGTGTACTAATAAAATAAAAACTGAAAAAAGTACATGAGAAAGCCAAAGCCCAAACAAATTATGGAGCTTACATTACTTAACTGCACAGTCAGGTGGTTAGGGGCCAAAGTGAAGTGGAAGGAAGAGAGGGAAAAAGATTGGAATGAGGAGGCATTTCTATATTTTCCTCATCATGCTCATTTAAGCTTGTTTATTGTTCTGAATGTAGAAAAAGGTTTCCATACATTTTCGTATATATTCTTTTCCACTCTCATTGCATAGAGATAGGAAAATACAATGATGTATATGTTACATACAATGAAGTTAAAACTTCCCCAATTAGGCCAAAATGTAATTTTTCTTCCTATTTGTATGATCCATCACTGAAGGTATTTTCCAATTTTATGAATATTTTAGGTTCCCAAAGATTTTTCACTGCTTGTCAAAATTTACAATAAATATGAGATTGCATTTTAATTAGCTTGCCTGTAACTGTACAAAAATTCTGTGTATTAGTTAGGATAAAAGTAATTTTAAAAGAAAAGAATAAAGGGAAGACAAGTGAGAAACATTTGTACTTTCATTTTGGATTATGACCTTTAAAGGTAACTCGTTATCCAACCTTGGACTTGGTCTCTTACATGCCCTGAGTTCTTATTTTTTTCTATTTTTACTCTTCCACTCTGCTCTTCCTTCCTCTTCCTTTCCCAGGTCCCTTTACAATTCCACAAATTCTACCTCCCTTTTCCCATAATCTTTTATTTTATTCTTTATTCATATTTTTGGCTCTTCCCTTAGAAACAAACCATGCAACATGTAACCTTCTGTGTCTGATTTACATCATTTAACAATATGGTGTCAAGATATATCCATTTTCTTAAAATTGACTGAAATCTTTCCTCATTCATAGCTGAGTAGAACTCCATTTGGAAAATATATCGTGGTTATTTTGTCCGTTCATCTGGTAATAAGCAAATAGGACACTTCCATAATTTAGCTATGATGGATTAGCCTGCTCTGAACACGGGAATGCAATGTGTCAGTGTAATATGGTGACTTTACCTTTCTGGGAGGATACTCATAAGAGGTCTAACTGGGTGAAATGAAATTTATATGTGTACTCTTTTGGGATTTTTCCATACTGATTTTCATAGTGGTTTTACTAATTTCCATTCCTACGAACCACCTGGAAGGGTTCCGCTTTCTACTCAATTTCACCATTACTTATTGTTTTATGAGCACTTGACAATAGACATTCTTACTCTAAGAAGATGAAATTTCAGTGTTGTTTTTATTTCCATTTTTCTAATGGCTACATACATTTTTCACAGATATATTGGCCATTCTTCATCTTTTGCAAATTGCTTATTTATATTAATAGTTCATTTTGATTGCATCTTTTATTTCTGAGGCAGGATATTTTTAAAAATTTCTTTACATTTTAGATATTAGGAGCAAGACAAGGGTGTCCTCTCTCAGCGCTCCTGTTCAATGCAGTACTCAGACTTTAACCAGAGCCATCAGGCATTAAAAAATTAAAAGGATTTAAACAGGAAAAAGGTAAACTATCCTTATTTGCAGAATACATGGTCTTTTTGATTCAAGATCCAAAATACTGGAGCAGAAGATTCTTAGAGCTAATAAACAAATACAGAGAACTGGCAGGATAAAAATTTAACACGAAAAATCAATAGTTTTCCCATACACTGAAGATGAACTCACTGAGAAAGAAATCAGGAAAGCAATCCCATTCATCATAGCTTTAAAAAGTTAAATACTTTGGAATTAACCTAAATAAAGAAGGGAAAAAAGCATAAAATGGAAACTATAGTACTCTTTTAAAAAAGAGATGGGGAGGACATTAGAAAATGGAAAGGCATCCTCTGTTATTGGACAGGCATAAACAATGTGAGCTAAATGGCTATATTACCAAAATGATACATAGATTTAATGCAATTTTAATCAAAATATCAACAGCACTTTTTCACAAAACTAGGAAAACAATTCTAAAATTTATGTGAATCAAAAAGAGACTTAGAATAGCCAAAACAATTCTGAGTAACAATAATAAGGAAAAAGCATTACAATCTAGAATTTCAAGTTACACTTCAAATCTACAAGAATAAATAAAATAGCATTTAAATGGCACAGAAGCAGATATTTTGGCCAGTGAAAAATAATAGAGGGTACATAAACAACAACGGCCTCCATTTTTGACAAATGGGCCAATAACACATACCGGAGAAAGACAACCTCTTTAACATATGGACCAGGGAAAACTATTTAAACACAAGCAAAATAGTGAGTCTAGATCTGTATATCTCACTCAATATTAAAATAAAATCAAAATGAATCAACTATCTAAATATAACAGCAGAACTACTAAATCTACTGGAAAAAAATCTGGTGAAACTCTTAAAGGCATAGGCAGAGACAAAGATTTCCTGAGCAGAACCCAAATTACACAATAAATAACACCACAAGATCTAATTTCCAGTTTCACAAGAATGAACCAATGGGATTATATCAAATTAAAAAGATTATTCACAGCAAAGGAAACAATCAACACAGTGAAAAGATAATCTACAAAGTGGGTGAAAAATTGCCATCCTGAATTCTTCAGCAAGCATCCGTTAACAGATCCATATTCCCTAAAACTATATATATGCACTTGTATTTGCTATAAGGATAGGTATTTGTCTGAGTAAAAGTTACACAACTTTCATCAGGTTCTCAAAGATGTCTGTGATCCAGAGACGATGGAGAATCATTGTAGTAATGATTATCAATGTTGTTAGTATAGCTTGTAATTCTTAAAAGCCAAAGTCGTATGCATACTCATCCCAGGCCTTTCTAACCATGGCTCTCACCACTTGGCACTCAGAATCTCACAATAAAGCCAGGCCTTTGAGTAGCTTGTGATTATCTAACAATATTCTGCTTTTTCCTTTGTTTCTGCAACAGTCACAGAATTTTAAATTTTATTCTCCAATACTTTTATTAATCCAAACCCAAGCTAACTTTTAAGCCTCAAACAACTTTCTTGAGCTCTTCAGATTTTAGAATACCTCGTATCTAATTGTAGGTGATTTTTTCATATTTAGTTTATTTTTATATATCCATTTTCTTTCTCACTGGATTTTTAACTACCATAGGATAATCATCACCCCTCATAATCCTTTGTGTTTTCGGTATTATCAAGTAGAATGATGTTCATATATTATATTTTCATCTATTTTCTCATGAAGCTGACAAATATTTACTGAGCCCCTACTATATTTCAAATAGAGTTTCTAGTAGTGAACAAATGTGCAAAAATTTGATATCTCTACTCACATTCAGGAGATAAAGAGATACAATTAATAAAATTATATTATTGGTAAATGATAGTAAGTGCTAATCAGAATAATATAACATCTTTAAGAGGAAGGAAACAAATGTGGTAAGATTGATTTGGGGCTTCAAACATTAGCAGAATTCACATCAGGAATGTGATTTTTGAGTAAAAACCCAAAAGAAGTGAAAGGAAGAGTATGCTGATGTCTGGCGAGCAGAATTTCAAGCAGAGGGAAAAGCAAATGCAGGAATCTATCTCGCCTCTTTGTGAAATACGAGGAGTAAGGCAAAAAATAAAATCAGAGAGTTATGGTCTGAGGAGCCAGACCATGTTGAGCCTTGTAGATCATAGTTAAACATCTAAGTTTTACTTCCTCTGTAGTAGAGATTTTATATAAGGACAAGATGAAACATTTTAGCAGATCATGCTGGAAGCCCTGATGAGAATAGATTAATAAGGACAAAGGTGGGAGAATGAGGAGCTGTTATAAAGCTAGTGCTATAATTCATATATTATACAATGATAGTTTTGACTCTGGTGATGGCAGTGGGAATAGTGTGAAGTGATCAAGTCCTGGGTGTAGTTTCAACTATGTGAGACCGAGTCATAAAAAAGCACTCGAAGGAATTCCTACCATCTTGGTTAGCGAAGCTCTGTATTGTTTCTAATTTTTTTATTGCTTTTTATTCTCTTTAATGGTTTGATCAATCTTGCATTCCTACACCTTTACCAGGTGAGCAAATTCCTTGAAGACAACAATATGTAATATAACAGCCACTGTTAATTCCTAACATTTTGTTTTGAAATCCTGTATCGTTTTTATTGTTTTGTGTTGTTACGTTTTTGCCTTTGTGGTTATTTTGTTATTTTTTATTCTCTTTAAAATAAAAAAAAATGACTACAAGGGTTTTCCATTAAAAACTACAACTTTGAACTTGTTAATTCTTGAGGAGTTGGAAACTTTAAGTGAAATAAGGGTTTTGAAGAATGTGATGGGTTATGTAGAAGAACCACAGTTCTGAACACGAGATTTCTGATTGAGTACAGATACTGAGTATGTAGTTGAATCTATTCTGGAGCTGAGAGAAGAGATGCAGTATAAGTTTTTAAACCTGGATTACCTGTAAATGGATGGTTGTCAAGTCTATGAGATTAGATGAGTTTAACTCATTTTTATTGTTTGTGAAGTATAGCCGATTATTTACTTCCTTTGGTATTTATTCTTTTCCAGGTTTACTTATGTACTATTGACAAATAAAATCAAATATATCTAAGGTGTACAGTTTCTCAATTATTTTCAATTATATTTGTGAGTTCTTTAAATAAGAAATATTTTTGAGGGAAACATAATACTTAAAAGACTATGGACCTTGCTTATCAACCAGAATTCAGAATGGAAGTGTATCTCATGGAACTCTCTAGATTGATTTATATTTGTATTTGTCTGTGTGTGTATGTATTTCAGGCCAGATCTGTTTGATTGGAATAGTGTGGTTTGCCAGCAGTCGGCCACACAACGACTGGAACATGCATTCAACCTTGCCAAATGTCAGTTAGGCATAGAGAAACTACTCGATCCTGAAGGTTAGTATATTTCTGGGCTACCAGTATTTGCAGTATAATTTGTTTGTTTGTTGTTTTGTCTAAGACCTGACATTAACACATATTAAGAACAAAATAGGGGCTGGGGATTTAGCTCAGCGGCAAAAGCGCCTGCCTGGCAAGCGCAAGGTCGTGAGTTCGGTCCCCGGTACCGGAGAAAAACCAAAAAAAAAAAAAAAAAAAAAAAAAAAAAAGAACAAAATAGAAATATATGTACCTTATGTTTTCCTATATTCTAAGTGTACTTAAAATATTTTGTCTTATATTATGTCATACAGTGTCCCCATTTTAATTCTTAAACTATGAAAACCTAATGCTGAAGTACAATTCTTCATGAAACAAGCAAAAGCCTATAGAACATGCTTTGTGGATGAAACATAACTGCACTTGCAGCACTGACACCAAATAATTATAAATAGTTAATATTGTGCTTATTCTACCAAGAGATTTCATAGATTGATAAGCTATAATTAATTAGCTGCCCCTACCAATTTCTTTCATATACTTTATAAAAGGCAACATGGTTTACTATTTAAATCGGGAAAACTAACCACTTGGAAGATACCAAACTATAGTACAACAGCCATTGATAATAACCTACCACTTTTGTCTGTAACTCACTATTATTTGCCTATTTGTTTTCCTGAGAAACTATCTTGTAGATGACAATATGTAAAACAACAACCATTGGTAATTTCCTACCACTTTGTCTGTAATTCAGTAAGCTCCCCTATTAGTATGTTATCCTTCTTTTACTCTTTAAAATAATAATAATAATAATAATAATAATAATAATAAACTAAATTGGGAAAACTATTCCTGGCACTGCTTCTGTTATAATTTGTCACTGGGGCAGTCCTCCATTTCATCCTTATTTATTTTCTGCTTCTTCAGTTGACCGGAAGCACTGTACTGATATTTTTCTTACTTTAGTATTATTTAACCTTTATCCATATCATTCTGGTGTTAAACAATCTTACCTTCTAGACATGTGGATTAGATGAATAATGGCATCCTCACCTCTACTCTTGCTCTGGCCTATGAAAAAGTGTATGTCAAGACAACTTCTATGAAATCACAATCCATTTTTACTTTGCTGAGGGCTGTCACACTCTAAAGTAGATGTTTGAGACACAGTAGAATTGATATCTGCAATATTACAGAAGCTGCTATTTGAGTAGTAATTGTGACATAGTAGAAGCAGATTATTAGTTTTTGGAATATTGAATCAACTCCAGAGTAGGAGATCATTAAATTTTGTTGGTAGGTTCTATTAAGAAAAGCTCAGAAGTGACTTAGAAGATAGCCTTTTGAGGGTGAATTTATCATCAACCAGGGTCTAATCTTAAGTGTTGCAAACCTACTAATGTGACTGCATCAAGTAATCTAGAAGATCTGTATTGGGGAAGTGGGCAATTAACCATAAACGGTCTCAAAAAGCAATGTATAATCAGAATAAAAATTCAGATATTTTGTATCAGATACTTACCACAAGAAGGAAAATACTCATATCTAATTGACCAATATACAGATCATACCCAACTGTTGATGGTTCCACTTACACTTTTTTCAACTTTAAAATGGTGGAAAAACAACATGCGTTCTGTAGAAAGTATAATCTGAATTTTTGATTTTGACCTTTCTTTTGGGATAGTGACATGGTGGTTGATCCTTTCTTGTAATACTGGGCACACTAGTGAGCCATAGCTCCCGGTCAGCCATACTGTCATGAAGGGAAACAGCCCATACTCTATGGTGTGCTGTTAGGATGTTTGATTGGTTAGGATTTGAGAATACACTGTTTATGATGCCTGGGCTCAAAATGAGGACATTACACATGGTCGGTAAGCATTCTGTCATTGAGATATACCCTGAATCACAAATGCAATTTTATAAAGTTATATTAAACTTCTGATAGATTTGTTGTGATTTAACCCCATCATAAATTAAGAAGCGGGGCTGGGGATTTAGCTCAGTGGCAAAGCGCCTGCCTGGCAAGCGCAAGATCGTGAGTTCGGTTTCCGGTACCGGAGAAAAACCAAAAAATAAAAAATAAAAAATAAAAAATAAAAAAAATAAATAAATTAATTAAGAAGCATCTGCTCTTGTTGTGTGTTGTGGGGAGAGAGGGGCACGTGCATGGTACCGGGAATTGAGCTCATGACCTTGCACTTGCCAGGGAGGTTCTGTGCCACTGAGCTATATCTCCAGCACTGCTCTTGCCTTGATAAGCAAATATATATGGGAAATTATATTACAACAAGAAAAATTTGAATGTGTGGGATTAAATTCCTTAGAAATATTTCTCCTCTGGATAATGCAAGGCTAAGAACTGACTCCTGTAAATCTTTTTTCTGCTTCTGAAATTAATCAACATCGCATCTTCCCCAGTTTTTAGCTCGATGGGAGAAACTGTTTGAGCTGTATATCCTCATTTTGCAGCATAAGTGCACTCTACCTCACTATTGATTCTGGTTGCTGGTTTACGTGATTTTCTCTTACTCTGGTGGGGTAGAGAGAACAGTTGTAATGACAATGTGAAGTCTAAAAGCTGAAGATAAGATCTTTATTCTATGGATTTGAAGGAAAATCCTGCTAATGCTTTTGTAGTCCATTAAATTCTCATGTGGTGATCAGTTCCCATTATCTGAGGTATATGCTCTAGTTATTTTTGTGTATACCTGTATGCCCCATCTTCTCATAAAATAGTAAGAGTAGGTTTTAAATAGATTTTTTCCAGGCTGAGGGTGTGGGTAACTGATGGAACATTTGTCTAGAATGCAGGATTCACTAGGATAAATCCCTAATAACTAAAAAAAAATATAAATAGCTAATATGACCTTTGAAAGTTATGGCCCCTTTTGAACCAGAACAATAGGGGTATCTTAGGTGGATATACACATCATAAACAGAAAGTAGACTGATGAAAACACAAATAAAAATGAGTCATATAAATAATGTATCTTATGACATGAAAACCTGATATACCTAACTGCACACACTTCTACATAAGACTGTATGCTGAAATGTACATTGTATAGGCTTTAAAGAAAACCACTGCAAAATCTTAAATTTGAGCATTTCATAATCAAACAAATATAATATGAAATGTGGGCTTATTAAGCCCATAACACTGGTTATAGTTTTACGTTACCGATAAAATCTCGCATCTGAAACCTTTTCTATTTACGGGCTCCATTTCAATTGAAAGAGCCTTATGTCTCCTAAAAGGTTTTATTAAAGTTTATTATGACTGTCAATAAGATGAAGATTCAGTACAAATCCTATGTTATATTTTTAGATATCTGTCATTTTCTACTTGCCTGTTAAGACAATATCCAAATATACCTTAAACTTTATTGCACAGTATTTTTCAAATAATAATATTCACGATGATTTCAAAGTAAATATAGGAATTTTAATTTTCTGATTCATTATTCACCAAGACAAAGTATGCTCTCTTAGCCTCACATGTTTAGAACACTTTCTTCAACGTATGTCGTGGGGGACAATCAGATCCATGAACTACTTTCATGCGGTTTAGTAATTGCCACTGAAGAGTTCATATTTTTATTTAAGCAAGTACTGGCTCTTTAGCTTATGCTACACCATGTCAGCTATTCTTCAAAGTAATTTTCATTTCATATCTATATGCCCCTGAGCAAGTTAATGAAACATTGTATTTTATGTTTGGGAATATTTATATTATTGTATTATAGAGGCTAACATCTGCTAAATAATATTTTCAGAGTTTTAAGCATATGCTCTATTGACTGGCTTGATTTATAAATTAAAAAGTCATTGAAACAATTTTCATATCTCACTTTCATAGATTTTTGAATGCTTTCTTTGGCCTTAACTGGTATTTTGAGACCTGAGATTTTAAGTGGAACTGCCTTTTAAAATAAGTAGCAGTAGCCATTAGCATAAGCCATTTCGGGAGCTGTTTGTAGCATGCTTAAATGTTAACATAGGCAAAAATAAGTATATCGAGGGTAAATGATTTAATAATTTATTCATCTTTATTGTCACACCTAGAAAAAGTTTATAACCTTGAAAATATTTCCTATTGTGAATCAGACAATGCACGTTGTATCATGATTTCTCTATAAAATACACATTGTACGTGTTCTGTGGCTTATATACACATTGTTTCCCTGACTTTCAAACAAATTGGTTTGTTTACCAGTCCACAAACAACTTTATATTAAGAGAGTGCTTTGTCAGCTTTTCCTTGTGAACAACAAAGTGAAGATTCTCTCTGTAAAGGAATCAAAAAAAATCAAGGCTAAAACGCTCTGCTTGTTCTAGATGACTTTTGCACATTTCTGCAGAAAGCCATTTCCGTTTGTAATATGCAATCTGATATGGAAATGTCCTTACTTATTTCGCAGAGTCACTTTAGAATGAGAAATGAATGGTGACAGTTAAATTTTACTAACAACAGCAGCAACAACAACAACAACCAAAGAACACAAGGACTTGAGAGGAATTTTTGTATCCTCAAAATGACATTTACAAACCAATTAGATTGTGGTTTTAATACACTTCATTTTGACTTCGTGAGGATGGTGACACAGATTCTATTTTCTGCTTGGCTAATCCCTGTATCACTCTGACTTGTTTTTAGAGGCTTATTTTCCAAGAATTAGTTCTGTCTATTGGAAAGTTTTGCTACCGAAGCGCATGTTTCAGGCTTAACTTCGCATGCAGACAGGTTTTTAGTTTTCAACAACATTCAAGGAAAAATATATAACATTTACTATAAAAGACAAGAATGTCTTTAAGGTCTCCTCTTTTGAGTTTGATATGAGAAAGGACCATTATTATTTTTACCCATCTTTATTGCAACCACCATATTTGACACCATAATGACAAGAAATATCAAGTAGTTAAGGCAAGTTAAAAATGAAAAGGTTACACTATAAGAATGCAGAATGGGGGCTGGGTATTTAGCTCAGCGGCAAAGCGCCTGCCTGGCAAGCGCAAGGTCGTGAGTTCGGTTCCTGGTACCGGAGAAAAACCAAAACCAAAAAAAAAAAAAAAAAAGAATGCAGAACGTTTTCTATTGTTTAAAATAACCATAAATTTATGAACATGAACATTCATTTGATATAATTTACATTGATCTCTGTAGAATGATTTTAGAATACCTTGTTTTCAGAAAATACAGTGGGAGTAGAATATACTGACATTCTTCTTGTGTATGGTATTTTAAGTGGAATAATATATAATAAAATTACCAGCCATTTTGGAGCTAAATTCTCTGCTTTCCAAAATTTGCAGATGCATGGATTTCTTTCATGCCATATATTTTTCCATATATTACAATTTAAACAGTGCATATATGAATAAAAATGGCCATTTCCTTTTTTTGATTTCAAAATAACCTATATAGAATATACATTACCTCATACTATTTTGTATGATTGAATTATATATTATCTCTGGCAGAGTCATTACACATATTACTAACCTTTATCTAAACCTTAATTCTGAATTTTTCAGAAGAACAATTCTTAGTGTAGTTATCCTGCTATGCAAAATAGAAAGTATTATCATCTCCTTATACAGATATGGTAGTATCAAAATAATGTTCCTATTATATCAGCAGGAGATCACTTTTTCTAGGGTTTCTTTTTCAGAGAAACATTAAATTTGATCACTTAAAACAAACAATAAAAACAAAAATAAAGCAAATAATAAAATTTAATAGTGTTAAATGTAATAATAATGAAAATATGTCTTAATTTTGAACTTTAATAAATCACAGTTGAAATGAACAAAACAGAAATGTCATTATTGCATTGGCAAAGGAAAGGGATACATTGGAAAGTTTACTGTTACCATCTCATATGCTTCATGTACATTTAGGACAATCTTCCAGCAAAGAATTCAGAAAATATTGTGTCATAGAGTTTAAATATACATTTTGTTAGCATTGCTTAGAGGTGAAACTAGCACGGACAGGTAATGAAGCTATAAAAGACTGATGGCTGCTGAGGAAATCCAGAGAAATGTGATTGTTTCTAGCTTGAAATATCATTGGAGGCAGGGTACTTATTAGAATATCCCTGATAGTTTTAAGTTTTATCCTGAACTTTATTTTTTACAGTCTACTTATGCATGGCCTAAAAGATGGCATACTTAGTTGTGATTACTCATTGCTCTTTTAATTAGTTCTAGTTAAAGAAAAGTGTACCATGGTATCTGGGGGCATCCTTAGATCTATCATTGCTACCACAGAAAATAAATATTTATGGGCAAATGAAGTAGTATTTTGTACACGAAAGTAAGACATAGCAAAATAAATAAAGAAAACCTGTCTACTTGGGTAAAATATACAAATAAGATAATATTAATATATTAGTATAAAAATGAGGATAGGTATCTCTATCTGGTGATACAGGTGACTTGATTAACATTAAGATTTTAATGTAACAATCTCCGGTTTTCTAATGCAGAACACTAAATTGCTTGTCATTACAGAATTAAAAAGAGATAGATATGGGAATTCATGTTTCCCACAACCCTGGAGGGGGTAGGGGAAGTAGGGAAGAAAAGTGAGAGAAGAGAGGAGAAAGAAACAGAAACAGAGACAGAAAAGTATACATCTGCTGTCGATTTTTGATGTCTTGTCTTCTACATTATTTTCAGCTCAAGCACCATACAAAAAGCAATATTTTCTGGACAATTTGAACAAATCACTACTAAATCACTACTCTCTCTCTCTGAAACTATTTTGAAGCTATTTTTGACCTGCTTATCCACTTTAGTTGTATGGGTGACTGAAATAAATGGAGGTAACTCTTCCAAATTCAACCACTTAGACGGGGGAACCTGCAAAACACAAAATATATCTGTGTCTACATGAGCTCAATACAAATTTTATACTTCAACTTTGTAATTTTACTAGCCTTTCATATTCTTTTACGATTTGCCAGTTTGACTTCGTGAAAATTACACAATTTATGTTTCTTATCCCAACTATGAGCTGATAAGTTAAAATTAAATAAATAGCCAATGGAGTTGTTTTTTTTTTTTCTTTTATTACATTGGGGAATTTCAGTAGTATATTATACCTTAATCATTTTGGATGTTTCTATAAAATATTTGTTCAGAACATTTGAATAAATTACTTGCCTATATAAAAGGGATTTTCTTCTGAATTATCCTTGAGAATTTGTTATAGAATTTTTTAAAGTGGAAGAAAATAATGTTCTAGGTCCTGAAGTTTGCAATGAATGATTTTTAATTAATTTTAGAATATCAATAAATTATTTTAGTGCAACCAATGTTTCTAATGCTGAATGATAAATAGAAAATATCTTGTGAATGGTGCACCCAGTTACATCATCAAGGAGTTCATAAGACTATTAAAGAAAGTACTTAAAAAATATATCTTTGATCTTTTGTAGTTGAATTTCATAAAACTGAGCTATAGAAGAATAAATAAAATAGTAAAAAGTTTAAGCTGTTAAAGTGTTCCATACTGCCTATCTAGGTTTTTTAAAATTTTTTTCACAGAAGGGTGTTCTTTAAGGGAACACATTTTGAATATTTAAATAATGATAATAAAATGGCATAAAGAGTTTAAAATTTCTAAAGTAGTTTTAATTAAGACAAAGATAATATTCAAAAGTAAGGCATATTTTGCTGATATTTGGAAAATTGTAATAATTTCACAATCTTTAAAATGGAATTAACCATGTCTGAAAAACAATTATAAGAGATATAGAACCTATAGGGCCTGGGGATTTAGCTCAGCGACACAGCAGCACCTGCCTTGCAAGTGTGAGGTCGTGAGTTCGGTTCCAGGTACAGGAAAAAAAAAACAAAAATAACAATGAGATATAGAACCTATAAATGAAAATCTAAATACCTTAGCAGTAAAAAACTAATATAATATTGGTACATATATTTCCAATTACATAATCTGTATAAAAATGTTCCGGTCATTTAACAGCTGAAAAATGAAATGGAAAATCAAAATGTGTTGGTTTAAAACAACACTTAGAATAATAATAAAAAGAACTGCAGTTCTGGTTGATACCATTTAATTCTTATGAGAAGGCAATTTAATATTCATAGCAATAAGATTTAGTCTTTATAGGAGGCCAGAAATTTTACAAATTGACTTATGATAATTAAAATAATAAGTTCCAATCTTAGATTACTTGTTTTGTGATAAAGTTTTGAGCTTAATAAGTCATGTGATATCAAGTTGATAGATGAGAAAAATATTGTAGCTATTAAGTGACTGAGAAGTTGGTGGCTTATTAAAGAGGGTGGCTGAGACTCAGTGGTTTTGCATTTTATTTATTTATTTATTTTTTATTTTTTTATTTTTTTGGTTTTTCTCTGGTACCGGGAACCGAACTCACGACCTTGCGCTTGCCAGGCAGGCGCTTTTGCTGCTGAGCTAAATCCCCAGCCCCGGTTTTGCATTTTAGAAAATACCAGTTGTCCTACAATATCACTCTTGTGAGATATTATTTCAGTATAGCTGAACAAAGTTTGCCTCCAGTTGAAGAACAGTTTTCCTCAGAAAAGATTTTTTCTAACTTATCAACGGTAGTAAAATCTCAAATTTACAAAATTATTTTTGTTTAAAAAAAAATACTTGGGGCTGGGGATTTAGCTCAGAGGCACAGGGTCTGCCTGGCAAGAGAGAGGTCATGAGTTTGATTCCCAGTACCGGAAACAAACAAACAAACAAACAACAAAAAACAACTAGAGTCTAAGTAAAGAGACAATATTCTAGGTAACACGTTTTTTAATCCTGTTTCTTGAACACAATAATTCTGGGGCAGTTTTTCCTGACTTTACAAATAGAAAAATTGAGAGGCTTTGGTTAGCTTTATTAAAACCCAGATCACAGAGTCAATGAATAAATGAGCTGGAATCAAATGTGAGTTTATAGCTTCTCCACGTCCATCTTACTTCTAACACTCCTGTCCAATAAAACTCCCTGAAGGAGCTTCATGTAAATGTTGTGTTTTGAGCTGACATTCTGATTATTTCATTAGCTTTATGAAAATTTTGAAATTAGAGCTGATATTTTTCCATTGGTCTGAGTTGTGGCCCTGACACTATCAATCCCTAAAAGCTTACCACATGCGATATAGTACAGCTAAGGTAAAAGTGACAGAACAGGACAATTGTTTCTGTGAAATATGCCTTTTTAAAAATCTAAACAGGAGCTGCGGATTTAGCTCAATGGCACAGCGCCTGCCTGGCAAGCGCGAGGTTATGAGTTCGATTCCTGGTACCAGAGAAAAACCAAAAAAAAAAAAAAAAAAAAAATCTAAACATATCTCTGTCATTTTCTTCTGAAGGGGTGACTAAACCTACTGATCAAATCTTTAATTACTGGGTCATTGCTCATTGCTAATGGTCTTGTTAATTAGACATGGTTTATTCACTACATGAAATAGAAATAGAGTAGCAGTCATGTAAAACTGGCTAACAAACTTTCTCAAGACTAAGGAACTTGCCTTGTCTCCAGTATGCATAGCTCTCTTTAGCTGTATTGCATCTCTCTCTCTCTCTCTTTCTCTCTCTGTCTCTCCCTCTTTCTTACTTGCTTTCTTTTTCTTTCTCTCATCATTATCCTTTTCATCCCTTCCTCTGTTTCATTTTCTGCTTACTACTTCCAGATCTCTGTATGACAGTACACGGAATTCCACCAAAGTGTCATCCAAGTGTGTGCAGAAAGGGTCCTTGACTGTGATCTTTTACATACTTTTTTCTTTTTTGTCTCCCTCTCTTAACTTGATCCTAATTAGTATCATTGTGCTTTGTCATCTGGGATTTAATAATGTCTTTTTCAGCTAGTGAGAATATCTTTCATTTGAACAGCTGGCAAAAATATCTTACTCTAGAGATATTTCCAGTCATAAGTAAGGAACAGTAAAAGAAAAAGATAAAAAATGTTTAAAGTAGCAGTAAAATCACTGCTTTCAGAGTATAACTTTGTGATTGCATAAATCCATTTAAAATAAGCAAATGATTTAGTTAACTTCACCATCTATGATATTAATGCCACCAGTGGGTTGGTTTAAGTGCATTCCATTTGGCTAGGAGTAGTTTTGTCAGTCTATATGTCAACCTGACATGTCTTTTAGTGACAGTTGATAATGGACTAATGAAAAGCTGAGTTTTTAATCTCATGTTTAAAGTTGTTCATTTAGACTGACACATGAGCCAACTTGTATAAAATAATTATAAACCCACATATGTACACAGCCCCCACCCCCACAGGTTGGAGCACTGTATTTTTAAAAGTTAAATCCAGTGCAGTTAATCACCTTTAATGTTAGAAAAAGCTCTTTAAATTATGTTTAAGTCAACAATTACAAGAGACATTGGCCTATAATACACTTCAGGTTCTTCGCTATTTTGAGAACTGTAGAAAAGCTGCTTCTCTATAAAGGTAACAAATATTGCCAACAAAATATATAAGGGAGGACATCTACTTATAAAGCTCAGAAAACAATTTATTAGGAACACTGGTTTTTAGCCTTCGGTTCTAATGATTGCCTCCATCCTGGGGCTATTTGAAAGGTGATTTAATTTGCCTCTAAACACATGGATGAGTTCACTGTACTTCTTTTATTTTCTCCCTGAATCAACTATATCTGCATTGACATCAAGTGCTTTGATTAAGAATCTTTAAAATAGTAAATACATATTATAAATTACTTTAAGCTGATAATTTATAGCTTTAAACATTGATAAAATAAATTGTCAGAACTATTTATAATAAAATAATCGAAGATATTTTCAGATTTAATTTTAATGTAAACTATATCTGGATATAAAATGTGATGATATAATTATGCAATATTTTGTTTGATTATCTTATGTTCCACAAGCAAATGATCATTTAAACAAAGATCCTCATACAGTTGTCCTCTGTCACTTTTCTCTAGATCAGTCAGTAGGGCCATCGACTCACTCACATGCTCAAATTAACATTTATTCTCCAATCCCAATCATTCTAAAATTTCAACACTTTATGCTTCCTTATTGTTTTTACTTTTGGAATATATTAAAAAGTCACTCATACTTCTTTACCTCCAGAGCCACCACTCCAGTTCATGTCATTCGCATTTCGCTCAGTGACCACACAGGAAGATTTTGTTAAGTGCTAGCCTTACGTCCATTCAGGATTTTCTCCTATTCTTTCTTAAGCACAATGATGCAGAATCATGTTTACTCATTTCAGTGCCTTAGCATTCCATGTTCCAACTGTCTAAAATGGTTCTTTCGGGGCTGGGGATTTAGCTCAGTGGCAAAGCGCCTGCCTGGCAAGCGCAAGGTCGTGAGTTCAGTTCCCGGTACCGGAGAAAAACCAAAAAAAATAAAATAAAATAAAAATAAAATGGTTCTTTCACTCTGCATTTCATGACAGACACTGAAAGATTAGGTGCTTTGTAGATTTAACCATGATCAGAATAGCATGTTTTTTGGATCCTAAATATATATATTTAAACAATTCTTTGTCATTTGTTTTAATTAGTCTTAATGTTACTTCATATTATACATACAGAGTTTGAGGTCTGGTTTTCCTTTGATGATCTGATAATTCTTAATTATAATATCTTGTGCCTATGTGAGAAATAATCCTCTTTTTGCTTTAATTGTTTTTCACTAGGGATCAAACCTAGCCTTGTGGATGCTGGGCCTGTGCTCCTTCATGAAATTCCATCCTCATTGTACAGCTTTCACATTATTAACTGTATGTAGATAGGTGGCCTGGTAAATTATAGTTTTGTATTTAACCTACCTTAGAAAATTGTTACTTTTGCAATTTTCAGTAGAATTTATTCAAAATCAATTTATCTTAAAATTACTATATTGTTATTTAATATTTTAAAAGAGGATGAAACAAAAGACAATGATAAATTTCTCATCTTGGAGACCACACGTGGATGGAGATGAGTGAGATATCAACAAAGGGATCATGGCGTCCTTTGAGAATTCCATGTGTTTGTGGAATAAAGAACTAGCAGAACACACACACACACACACACACACACACACATAATTTTATTTCTCTTAAGTGTATTTCAGATGTATTTTATACGTATCTTGAAATCTTCAGATTTTCCTCCCATATTTGCGCTGGTCTTTCATAAGCTGTACTGCTTTTTTGTGTTTGCATGCGTGTGTTTGGACGTGTAGTCATCTGCACAGCTTTTCAGTGCACAGAGATAGGGAATAAGTGAAATAAAGCAGGGACCGGCCAAAATTTGGCTGCAGAAAAAGGAATTGACACATTCAAAAAGACTACGAAGGTAAGAGAAATTCTAGTGTAGGTAGGGGTAAAAACATACAGTAAAATACTCTATTCATTAAACTACACAATTAGTATTTACTGGGGCTGGGGATTTAGCTCAGTGGCAAAAGCGCCTGCCTGGCAAGCGCAAGGTCGTGAGTTCGGTTCCCGGTACCGGAGAAAAACCAAAAA
>NW_004955535.1:1695537-1761352 GCF_000276665.1 Chinchilla lanigera
AATTAGTATTTACTTAGGGCCTATAATATCAAGGTATAATCAGAATTACATATAATAATACACATGGCATCATTACAGTACAGAATAATATGTTCAATACAAAATTCTTTGTCTGAAAAATCCATTCTGTGGATCTGTTAATTTAATGCTGTCCAGTAAATATTAACAGAGTAATGAGAATATTAATCTTCTTATGTGTCCCTTTTAATGTATCAATTATATTCAATGCAATATGAATTTCTTCAAGCTCAAAGAAAGAAAGAATTTTGACATATCGCAGTGGAGATTGTTCCTACTAACAAAGTACAGGCTTGTTACTATATTGTAGGTTGTGGGTTGCTGTAGACTTAGCCTATCTTCTAATCAGTGGTGAATTCCTCATGTATGATTTTCCTTGTTCATAGCTGAATTCCCAAGCTGTAAGAGACTGCCTTTTTTATAGTAAATGCAAAATAAATTATTGTTCAAGACATGTTTTAAATTAATAACTTATGAAATTCTGAGAGTTATTAATATGTGTGAAGACCAAACATAAATTAAATATTCAGAACATGTAGGCTATCACCAGGCTGCTAGGCTAAACTAACTGACTGATGCAAAGAAAAAAAACATTAAAAAGGAACTACATGGTCAATATCCAGTAATAAAATTGTTGTTTGGGTTTCACTTTATATTTTTCTTGTAATTGGCTATTTTGTTATCTACCTAAGCTTGGAAAAGCTCTTCATGAAAATCTGATTTCACTTAACTAGAATAATACTGGCAAAAGTGATTTTTAAAATTAAAAGCTTAAGTGAAAAAGAAGCACCAGTTCTCAAAAATATGTAAAATAATTTATCACAATCTGATTATCACATGCATTCTCATGGGATAGGTGACTATAAAGTATCAAACTTTATCAAGAAATAAGATAAATAATAGCACATTTTATAAAATGAACTAAAAAGTTCTGTTGGACAGAAAAATTCTAGTTTATTTGAGAGTTCCATATATGATACTAAAATTAATCAAGAGAGATATTGAGATTGCTAGCGTACTTCCTATGTATATAATATAATTTTTGGGATATCCTTTTGGTAATTTCTATGATCAAATTTGAAAGTCTCAATTAGAAAATTCATGCATATTTTTCCTCAATGGATGATGAAATGCAATTACTAAATACTTTAGATTTTATATAAGTACATGCATAATGATGAGAGAGCAACGCCTGACATGGTACATGCCTATAATCCCAGCACTATGGGAGGCTAAGGCAGAAGGCTCACAAATTTTACCCCCTCATGGGGAGCTTGGCAACTTAGAAACACAATATCTCATAAACAAACAAGCTGGGTACGTAGTTTGGTGCACTGGTGTATCTTCAATCTGCAGTAACAGACACATACACACGCACACATGCACACACAGATGAGATATCTCTATGAATATATGAATAATGATTTATGTGTATTGTGTCCTTAAAGTAGAAAATTCATATTACAAGTGCCTTTTTAGATAAAATATACGTGACCACATATTTAGACTACAATAAATGTTGGGATGAATAACCATAACCTAATATTTTCTCAAAAATATTTTTAAATTGTATTTTTTTTGTTTTTTTTTTTAAAATATGTGTTAAAGCGGAAAAATAAAACAAAATTTCAAAGCAGATAATGTATAAAATCTAGGAATAATTTTGTTTTCCAAGGTAATTAAAATATCTAAAACCTCATGTTAAAATTGTGGGTAATTTTTAAAAATGTCACAGAAATGGAAATGTGCAGTGAAGAACACATTGATGCAGCTACCAACAAAGCTGGAAAAATGTGCTAAGAAATTAATAGAAATATTATTTATGACTGTGTCCAAGCACTATTTTTCTTAGTTCCCATGCACTAGTGATTTTCTTCAGTGGAGTTCAATCAGAACAAAAGGAAAGAATACAAGGACTTTCCTTTGAAGCTAGGTTTCTTCAAATTGTTTGAACTACTGCTCTAGCTATCTTTCAAATAATCAAATAACCCATGTACCAACAATCACCTTAAAATATTCCTTCAAAATGAATCAATATTACTACAACAACTATTTTGCAAGAATAACTTGTGTCCATTAAAATATTGAACACTTGTGAATATCAGAAGAAAATTATATCAGAAGTAAAGTAAAAGCTGCATGCTAGACAGGTCTTGTCTTCGAGCTTCAGGCTTAAACTCCTTTGTAGTACATATGATAACAGATCTCCAGTGATGTTTATGTCCTCATCCCTGGAATTTGTGACTATGTTATGTTATACATGGCTATGGAGACTAAAGGTAAGGCTGAAATTATAGTTATTAATTAGCTGACCATAAAGTGGGGAGATTATTTGGGATTATCTGAATTGGTGCTCTGTGGTTACCTGAATTCTTAAAGATAGGATAGGAATGAAGTAGTTCAGAGTATGCCAGTTTGAGAAAGAGTACACCCATTGCAGATCACCTTGAAGAAAGAGAATGTGATCACAAGCCATGGAATAAAGGAGACACTGGAAATTAGAAAAGCCAAATAAATAGGTTCCCCCCATAGAGTTTCCAGAGAGGATCACATGCCTGGTGACACTGGAAATTACCCATATGGGACACATACCAGATCCTGAGGTACTCAACTCTCAGAAAAAAAAATAAATGTAGTCAATCCCACGAATATAGCTCAGCGGTGCAGAGCCTGCCTGGATGCTTGAGATCCTGAGTTTGATTCCCGGTACTCCCTAAAAATAAATAAATAAATACATACATACATAAATACATACATACATTCATACATACGTACATACAAAAGTGAATGAATGAATGCATTTGAGAATTTGTTACAGCAGAAATTGAATATTAATACATTCTCTGAATGGAATTTCCACCAGCATCACTTTTTGTATAACACAAGTATGCACGTGTGCGTCTGTGCACAGTTATGAGTACACACATGCATATTTCAAAACCCAAAATTGAGAAAAAATTTACACAGCACATAAAGATGTCTATTTCTATAATGAAGAAATAAACAGCTTTCTGAAAAAGGCTCACCTGTAGAAAGGAACTGTTTCTATCTTTACGGTAGATCTTTGCATAAGTATGCAAAGCAGTGTAGTTTCTTATGGAAGCATGTCAAATTTTTCCGCTGCAAAGAATGTCTTTGTTTTGCATTTATATCAGTAAATTCTGATTAGAAAAGTATAGACTTACCCAGAAGAAAGTACAGTTTCTTCCCAACGTTAAAATATCTCCATTGGGGAAGGGTGCTTTGCTAAAGTCCTGAGTTTAGAGGTCTTGTTTTGTTTTATTTTTTGGTTTTTCTCTGGTACCAGGAACCGAACTCACGACCTTGCGCTTGCCAGGCAGGCGCTTTTTGCCACTGAGCTAAATCCCCAGCCCCTAGAGGTCTTATCTTTAGTTAATCTAATTTCACCTTGTGAAATGAAATGCCATTTTTCTTAAATGAATGAAGAAATAACAGTAACAATTATAACATGAAGGATAAGAATGTGTGGAAGATAACATTTAATTATTATGGTGAACAATCTTAAAGATTTCTCTGTATTTTAAGGTGATTTTTCCTGAATGTTCACATTTAATGTATGTTTTTATAAAATAATAACCAATAATATTTATTGTTGAAAACATATTAGGCACTATTGAAATTATTTTAAATATATCCTACCATTAATTTCTCAGCTTGGTTTAATTTTCTTCCCCTGAGGAATCTAAACTGAACAACTAGGAGCTTCCTATCTTGTCTGTAGTCTCCGACGTAAAATTCTGACCTGGATAAATTAATAATGCAGCAAAAGAAACTGACCTAGAAATCCAGTTAAATTTTTCTTCACTCATTTATAATTGAGAAAGTCTAATTACTTGGATAATTGTGGGATTGTTGCTTACTTTTAATTACTGTAAAAATAAAACAGAAATTTATGCTGCTATATATACCTCATGCCCTATAAAACTGAATATGTTTTTTGTGACCCACTTAGCTTCATTCGGTTTACCAATGAATAAAGTAAAGCATAATATTTTTATAATTCAAACTACTTTGGTTTGAGTTTTTATAACTACAAAACATCGATTTCATGTACAGGCATAATTTGGGTTGGGTGAATTTATGTACTTTGTTTAGATAATTAAGCACTTCAGAAGATCAGTTGTTTAGCTTTGAGGTTTCATAAATAGGAAATCTTTGAGAATAATTCCTCATTGTACCTGAAACAATTATTTTCCATTAATAGGTACTCTGAAACAATAATAATAATAATAATGATAATAAATACTTTGAAAGACTAAATCCAGATTAAGTTAAAAAGTACTTAAAATTAATTTTTAGTGTAATTTGCTGTGTAATTAAACAGCTTTGAAGAATCTGTAGCTTATGAATTATATGTTTTCCCTTAGGGTTTTGTCCTGTGATTTCCATGAGGCAATGTTGAATAAATATAGATTACATATTTTAAAGTATTTTATTAACTTATCTTTAGTAAAACTGATCAGATAACTAGTTTTTATTACAATTCTGGGACCTTTATCTGCTAGCAGGCTGTTTCTAAAAAATTTCAAAGTTCTTAATCTTTAAATCTGTATGCTTTGTATATATTGTCATTTTATTTTGGATGTTGATGTGTGTGTCTTAGTTACTTTTCTATTGTTGCTGGGACAAAATACCTGACACCCAAAATTAAAGAAGGAAAGGTTTATTTAGCTTAAATTTTGTGGAGGTTTCAGGCCATACTCGGCTGGCTCCAAGGAAGAGTAGCACATAGCAGAGGGCAAAAGTTCATGCTGGTGGAAAACAACAAAAGCAAGAGCAAAAGGGGAGGAGAGTCTGCAAGCAGCCTCTTTTTCTCCCTTACATATGCAAACTATCTGTCCCAGGGTGGTGTAGCACTCACACTCATAATCCCAGCATTGGATCATGGATCAGTCTTAAACTCTAGAAGCCCACCCCATGACTGCATGAGGCTTTGGGGGGACATCCAGAACCAAACCATTACAGTGTGTGTGTTGAGTGTGTTTTCTGTTGGCCACTTCATTTTAAAATGAACTTCTTATCTGGTGATCTGAACAACTAAATTGAAGGCAACCATATGCAATATAACAACCTTTGTTGAATTTCTGTCTTGTTTTTCGAAATTCTGCATTGTTTCTAGTGGGTTTTTTAAATAGTTTTTTATTATTTTTTATTCTTTTTAAAATAAAACATAAAAATACATAAAATGAACTCCTTATACCACTAGGCAGTTTATGTATTTTCCCACTGATAATCATAAATTTCCTCTGATCCAGAATGGCCCAGGTAGCAGAATATAAAACATTTCAAGTGTAAACTGTGATCCAGAAAAGTAGTAAGGCTAGAATTAAGCTATAAACAGAGATATAGTTGGACATGGGGATATGAATGAATAAAGAGATTGTGGGACTGGACTAGATGCAGACTTCAAACTAACAGATGTGCTAATTACCCTGATTTAATCACCATATAAGTACACATCTATTGAAATAGAATTCTGTATACCATAAATATGCATAATTTTCATATATCAATTACAAGTGCAATTCTAAAAATGAATTCACTATTGGGGAAAATCAAAGTATTGATAAAATATTATATTGAAAACTAATAGTACATCTAAGGATTTTATGAAAATGAAAGAAAAAAGTGAAAGGAAGAGGGAGGCATGCAGGAAAAGAGGAAGAGAGGGAGGGACAGAGGAAGAAGAAACAAGAAAATAGAACTCATCTAACAATTGGATGTTTCTCTCACTAAGCACAAACACTAAGCTTGCAATCTGCTCTAGTGCAAGTGAATGAATGAATATTGCAGAAAAACTCACAATAGCCTACAACAAATGCTAATTACACAAAGATGACCTTAATAAATTACTAAGAGAAAATGTTCATAGACTATTGTCACACCTTAAATGAGGAGTGTCAAGGAAGGGCAATAACAGACCTATACACGCTGAGCTGGGTAATTGTACAACTAATCTGCATAGGGATTTGTCAGAATGAGTTAATTAAATGAGTTGCTATCACAGTTTGTGTTTTTATCTTGGAACTCTTTGCTGTAAATCTACTTGAACATAAACATACTGTATTGAAAGTATGATGTCTTTCTTCCAAGAGGATTTTGTTAGCCATTATAGTAGACTAGACTGGGCCCTACCTAGAAGAGCTGCACACAGGAGACTACAAAGAATCTCAGTTCTTAGATCATTTTGTATTAACTCTTTAGAAAACAGACATGAATTAGAGACTGGTAAATTAGTTCACACACGTAGTGAGCAACATTTCCTCAGCTTACACATTGTCTGCCTATTTAAATACCCATATATATATATACAATCACACACTGTTTTTCAGTCCTGGTTCTGTCACTTATGTACTGTGTAACATTTATTACATAATCAGTTTGTGCCTTAGTTTCCTCATGGTGTGGTACAGTTTAAGGTCTTGCTATTGTTATTTTGCGTGTTGCTGATTTTTAAAATGATGTTTATATTTCAATTAATTAAATTGATATTTCTCCCATTGAAAAAAAACAGTGGAAAAATGTTTGGAAATGAAGATGTATAATACTTCTATTAATAATGTTATATTAAATTAGTAGTTTGGCTAATAGGTCATCAAAAGGAAATCTATCTTGTAGGATATAAAGTCATGTAAAAGAATAGGTCATCAATTATGAAATTCATTATGAAATGAATAGTGGAATTAAACATGAATCTAGGAGTTACTTAAGTGACCTCAGAAGGGAATCACAAACTTTTGCAGGAGTATCTGTTTTAGGAATAATCATATGTTTTGCTATATTGAGTTATGAGTGTCCAAACAAATGCTCTCATCAGCGAGACACTAATAGCCCTCTTTTCTGTTCCCAGCTTCTAGTCTGACTTCTAGACCAATTTTAGGTTTTTATTTCCTTACTAACTCCAGCACTGGGTGTGATCTATTCAGGAGGAGTATAAGAATTTCTGAATTAGTTTTGATATACCAGGACTCTAGTTAAATGGTATGGCCATGTTGGTGTTCAACATGGTATTCCCATGTTGATTAGACCTGGAGTGGTCTCCTTTAATATCTAGTATATATTTATGCCTTGAGTTAGTCCCTTAAAACAATATATCAAACTCAGATAGTAAATGAAATCCTCTTTTTTTTTTTGTCTTTTTGAGACAAGATTTCACTATACAGTTCAGGCTGGTCTTGAACTCACTGTGATCCTCCTGCCTCAGCCTTTGAGTGCTGGGATTACAGGTGTGAGCCACCATGCCTGGCTGTCTTCTCCTCCTTGAAAACTAGTGCTTTTAATCTGACATTGTTGTTTGGGTTAGTATGTCTCTCTCTGGTACTAAAATAGTCATCTATCAAAATAAAGTACAGATTTGAGTGACATCACAGCAAATTGGAACAGTTCTATTCCAACAACTGCGATTGAAAATGTTGGGAAGATACAACTATAGTACAACCCTTGATACAATGACATTTTGGAGAAAGCCATGTGGGAGCACAGAAAGAGTAGGAGTGGGTTTGTGTGTGTTTGTATGTGCATAATTATAGATGAGGATTAAGGATTTCTTCAAAAATAAATGATGTTAATGGTGCCATTAGCTAAAATCTTTAGAAATCTACTTAGTTTGGTAGATTAAGTAGATTTGTAGGTTTGTAGTGGCTTTTATCCTAATATGCAGTAGTGAGAAATTTTTTGTGAGACACACCTTTAAATAATCTAAGGCTATCAAATCATAAAATAGGAATGTGGCTATTTTAATTTCCATGCAGCTTTGCAATTACAGAAAAATGAATACCTACAAAGAATGTTTAGACATAGATTAAAAGATTTATCTCTGGTTTCTGAAAAGTCTTACACTGCAGATAAAGCTAATTCAGTGTACATTAAGGAAACTTTGTAAACAAATGAAGATTGCATGAGCTAACGATATGCTGTGAATTCACTTTTAGTCAAATCCAGCATCCTTGCTGGGCAAATGTGAGATAAATCCTGCCTTGGGGCCCTTGCATTGCTGATCCTTTAGTATGGAAATATTTTTTTCTCTGGAGAGTCATCACAGGATTCCACTGCTCATTTCATTCGACTTTATTTTTAGCCATTCTTTGGTTGAAAGGTCTTCCTTAAAAATCTTCTCTAAATTAGAGACAATGCCTTCATCCATTTCATTCACTTTCTCTTTTCTCTCGTCTATTTTTCTTCATAGCACATGCCATGGGTGAATTTTGTGTAATATATTTATTTGTGCATATTTTTACTTTAAATTTTAGGGTTTTTTTTTTTTTTTTGTACCAGGAATCAAACTCAGAACCTTGCGCTTGTCAGGCAGGTGCTGTGCCACTGAGCTATATCCCAGGCAAATTTAAAATTTATAAGGCATGAACATTGTATATTTTATTCACTGGTCTATATCAAGGGACTAAAACAAGACGTCAAAATTTTATCAGCAAGTAGACACATAAATTAATATCAGATTAAGCATATTCATTCTATTATATATTATATTATATATGCTTAAGCATAATTTACTATGTAATTTATATCTTTATACTGTGTTAAAGTTAGCTACCTCTATTAAATTGAAGACAAAAAATAAAAATACATCAACTGATCATTAAGCATAAAAGGAACTCCCAGACTAATTAAATCTCTTCTACATTTAAGATTTTATTGTATTTATGATAGTAGTTTATATTTTTCTTAAGACTGTAAAACCACTTTTTATTCTAATTAGTAATACCTGAGAAAATTACTTTAAAATTTATACTTTCTGCTGGATGACCCAGAAATATTGCAATAACACTAGCTTCTTAGCTATTCTCCCTGTCTCTAATTTTTTTCTGCTTCAAAACATTGTAAAAATTACCAAAATTAGTGTTTGAAACTGACAAATTTAAACATGTTATTATTCTATTCTTGAACCCCCATATTCTTACTAAAAATCTAGCTTTCCATGCCTGTATTATGTATTTCTACAATATATCCTGTACCCATTATCAAAGTAACCAGGCATGGGAACACATGTTCCTGAACCTGGAAAAATTTTCCTCCATATTTTTATACGGCAAAAGTCACTTAACTTAGTACTTAGACATGGATTGTGCTAAGTAAGATTTCATAATTCAAAACCATCATATTCATTTTTTTGCAAATATGTTACTGTCTTATAGACTCTAAAGATCATCTTTCCATGAAAGTGGTTTATATAAATATAAAATGTAACATTTCTTATGAACTCTTGATTTATTCTCCAGTTTTAACTGGATACCAAGGTTTAATCAATTTATTAGCAAAACTAGAATATATTAACAGGTCGAGAGTCTTATACTATCAGGACTTTGGAGGATATTGAATAACTATCCTTCTTCTAACTATCCCAGGACATGCATTAAACAGGGGAGCTGATTCAATAAATTCTATTCAGTTTTATTGAAATTAACAGATATACAGAGCAAATAATCAATTGTTATTGTTTTAGCTAGGTAATACTCATGCAGTAACATGCAAACACCCATATGTCAGTGACCTAATACAATTGTGCATATGTAGTTCAGATGTAAATCTAATACAGGAATTCCTTGTTGGTGACTAATATTTTTCAAGGAATATTCCAAGAGTCAGTTGCCTTATTGTGGATTTATATTTTTCAGGTCCATTCTGTTGTTTTCCTAATCTAGTAAAGAGAAGAAGAGAAGATAGAATAACCACAGAAAACTTGTAAAATTCTTTCATAACAGCTCCCATTAATTTCCTCTTGACAAAACAGGCACATGGCTACAACTGGGTACAAGGAAAAAGTAGTGTCTGGTCAATGGATGCATCTATGCATCTAAGCACAAAATCTATAGACTAAATAAAACATGGAGAGTGGGTGTGGTTGTCTGACTACCTATCTTGGCCATTGTTAGGAATTACCAATTTAAAAAGTAAAACTGTCTAGTTGTCTTGGTTATTTTTCTCTCGTTGCTGGGACAAAATACCTGACACCCAAAATTAAGGAAGGAAAGGTGGGTTTAGCTCACAGTATGTCGAGGTTTCAGTCCATACTTGGCTGGCTCCAAGGCAGAGTGGCACATGGCGCAGGGCAACCATTCATGGTGGCGGAAAACAGCCAAAGCAACAAGAGAAAACGGGAGGAGCAACGGCAAACAGCCTGTTTCCCTCCCTTACATTGTATGCAAACTGCCTGCCCCAGGGCAGGTGTAGCATTCACATCCATAATTTCAACATTTGACAGTGAATTAATCATAAACTCTAGAAGCCTACTCCATGACTGCAAGAGACTTTGGGGGAACATTCAGACACAAACCATAACAGGAGTGGTTTTATAATTAATATTTAATTACCTGGAGGAAGTAAGAGAAAAATACACAGGAGTCCATTATATAGTGAGAAAAATATGATCATAGAGGGACAAAATTGCCAAAATGAATGAAATTGATTTTATGGAACTTTAAGTGAATAATTGACACAAATACAATTAATTCTAATGTTGAATTTGATTAAAATTTATAATAGTGATGCGTTTTCCTTCAAAAATGTATGATAACATAATTAAATAATAAAATGTTGTGTTGAATAATCTTCACTTTGAACTAGAGACATCAGATACCCTTTTCCTAATGGCAAGATTAGCACAAAACTTCTTGCAGCCTGACAGTGGACAAAGATCACATCAAAAATTTCTAGTGGTATTTAACAATCCTGTTTTTCATTGTCATGATATTGCCATTTCTCCAAAAATATAATGAGAGGGCTGGAGATATAGCTCAGTGGCATAAACAGCTGCCTGGCAAGCGCAAGGTCAAGAGTTCAATCCCCGGTACCGCAAAAGCATAATGAGGGATGAATAGCTATATGCTGAAAATTCTAAAGACAGCCTAAAGGAAATCTAATTTCACTTATCTTATTAAAAATATCTTTTCTTGGGGTCTGCCAGAATAGGCAGTATTTGTGAGAGAAAATATTGATTTTAAATATATTTTTATTTTAAATACTATAAGTAAAATTACTAGAGTCATGAAAAAACATTTCATTGATATTGACTGACTTTTTTCTTATTTTTAACATCACCATTATGTAAATTTCATTTTGAGGTACTTATTTTATGTTATTGGATTATTTTAAAAAAGCAATATTTTTCTATGTGTAACTTTTGTGAAACATTCAAATAATAGTATATGTCTATCTTTTGTCAACATTTATGCCTTTATCAAAAATGAATTAATTCCTTGGCATTTCACTCAGCTCTCTCAGGACATTTATTGATATAGAGTTGACCCTGGAAATTCGTGGGGATTACATTCTTAGAGTACTCACCAATTGGGAAAAAACACAAATTTTAGACATGGTCAGAAAAAATGCCTGTAGATGCCTATTTTCATAGTTCAAACCCTAAATGTGCCATGTCTCCCACATTTGTGTAACTTATTTAATTTAATTTCATAAACATATTGTTAAAGCCGTAGAAGATGCAGTACATTTTGGTGACATCTAAGAGATCTTAGGACTTTAAAAAGAACAAAGTAGAGAACACTTGAGATAGCTACACATGGTACAGCAACCTGTTATGATGTGGGAATAATAGTACATCTGCCAGAAATGGGTTACAGTGCAGTAGCCAATTAGCAGTAAGGAGACCTGAATAATGCTCTGGGGCTGGAGACTTGCAACCCCCTCAGACCAAAAGAAAACAAAAAAAAACCCAAAAAACTGCGGAGCATACTTGGAGTTTATTTGAAAGAAATTGCAGGAGTTTCCATGAACAATTTTTAGTTAGGTTCTAAGGAAAAATCCACGAATGATGGAGGCTGCAAACGCTGAACTGCAACTTCACAGGGTATACTGCATAGTCATAGGTAACCATGCATATCAAATATGTGTGGACATATACAAAAATATGTATGGGTGTGTGTGTGTGTGTGTTTTAAAATTGCAACTCTTCCAAACAATAATCATTTAGCATGCTATAAATTATAATTTTCGATAAACACTATTAACAAAAAAGCAGTAGATTCATAATACAGAGGAGAAAATTTGTGGTCCAAGTAGATCAAACACCAAGTGGGATCAAATCCACCTTGCTGCAAGGTTTTCTTGTTGTAAAACTTCAGAATGTAATAATTAGAGAAGCAGGAATCTGATTGCATATAAGAATTTCAGGAAGGATTATAAGCCTACAATAAAACAAATGCTTTTAATGGAAATTAAAATGTAGAGTTTTACAAAACTAAAAATTATCTTCAGTCAAGTATGGATTATAATTTTCCATACTGTGGAAAACCAATCTCTGCTTTCTTTTTGCTGAAGGATAAAACTCATAAAATGAAGTGAGATTTAAAAATATAAAATAAAGGAGATAGCATGCAAAAATCTTGTTCCAATTGACTATGAGTTATATATTTTATTATTCTACTGATCTTATATAAATTATGCTGTTACATTCCCATTAAATTACTCCTGTGTAGGAGAGAAATATAAATGTGAAAATACAAGTAAGCCAGGAAGAAAAAGAACCTTCCAGATGACTTTAGGTTCCACTCTAATCCTTGATGTGGGCATTTTGGTTGGAATCTAGGTGAATTTAATCCTAATACTATGCCTATACTGTGTAGGAGTTTTATTTAAGGGTAGACATTAATGTCGCAGTAGATATATTGAATTGAGGCTAAGAAATGACTGTTAGCAAGAACTGCAAATATTAAGAGGTTTCAAAATTTATGTACTTTATTAGATTCAAAATTATTTTTAGGAAAATCATTGTTTCAAGAACATAGGCAAAATTTTAATGAGCTTCTCAGATTATCTTATATGCATAAAATCCTGAAAATTTCAGACATGCACACACACACACACACACACACACCCCATATTAGGTTTAATAATTTCAAAAATTTTCAAGAAAGAAAAGAAACTAAGAAAACACTTTTATTTAACATAATGTTTAAAAAAGGTTAAAGGCTTAGGAATTAATTTAATTAAGGAGATAAAAACTTGTACAAAGAAAACCACAAAATCATGAAAAAGACAATAAATATTGCTTTATGTAAAAAAGTGGAAGAGATTCTCATGTTTATGGATTCTAAGACACTAACAAAGTAATAATTTAAAAATGGGCAAAGGATTTACATAGAATTTTTTCCAAAGAAGATGTACATATCTTCAATAAAATCAATGATTATGAAAAGATGCTCACTATCACTAATCATTAGGGAAATGGAAATAACAACAAAATGAAATACAATTCTACACACATTGGCATGGGTAATACTAAAACAAAACAAAAACAGAAAGGCAGTAAAGAAGTGGAGATATTGGAACAGTGTGCATTACTTATGGGACCGGTACAAATACCACAGTAGAAAATAATATGGTGATTTGTGAAAATGTTAAACACTTTTTTCATATGACCTAACAATTTTGCTTCTGAGTATATACCCCAAATAATTCAAAAGTGGACCTCCAAGAGACACTTGTGCACTCATGTTCTGTGCAGCACTATGCACAGTTGCAAAAATAGCAGCAACTCAAATGTCTATCTGAATATGAATGGATTAAGAATATGCTTTACACATAGACCGTAATTGAACCTTAAAAAGAAATGAAATTCTGACACATATTGTGACACAGATGAACCTTGAAAAATTCTGTTAAAAAAAAATCAACCAGACTCAATAGGACAAACATTCTGTTATATGATCCCTATTCTTTTAGCTACCTAAGGTAATGGGGTTCATAGAGAAACAAAGCAAATTAGCTCCTCTTTAGCAGCTGCAAGAAGAGAGTAACAGGTATAGAGTTTCCCTTTTAAACATGAACATTTCTAGAGGTAAATGGTAGTGATGGTAGCAAAACCAAGTGAATGTACTTAAGGCCACTAAAGACCACATAAGAGCCCATAGAATATGTTTAAGTAAATGCGAAGGAATGGAAATTATTCCATGCATATTATCTAACCATAGTACAATGAAGTTGGAAATCAATAGCAAAAGAAACCACAAAAACTCCATGAAAACATGGAAATTAAACAACAGCCTCCTGAGCAACTAATGGGTCATGGAAGAAATTTAAAAAGAAATTAGACAATATCTACATTAAATAATAATGCTGATACTACATGCCAGAACTTATGGAACACAATGAAAGTAGTCCTAAGAGGGTAAATTATAGCTTTGAATCCTCATATCAGGAAAACAGAATGAGTTCAAATAAACAACTCAATATTTCATCTCAAGCTTCTATTAAAAGAAGAACAAGTCAAGCACAAAGCCCATACAAGGGAAGAAATTATAAAAATCAGAGTAGAAATTAATGCAATTGAGACTAAGAAAACAATACAAAGAATCAAAATGAAAGAAAAGATTTGAATTCATGCAATTAGAAATAAAAAGGGTGATAGAGACCATACTCATAAGTGAAATAAATCAAACATACATGTGCAAGCACCGCATTGTGTCACTAGTGTAAAACTTGAAAGAGTTAATTTAAACTCGGAGGTATGATAGACACTGTGAAATGATAGGAAACCACTGAAGAGTAAAGGGCTTCTGGGATGTGGGAAAAGAGAAGGGAAAGAAGGAGAAATTTTGTATGTATGTATATACAGGATAGTTAACATGGTTGTTCTTCTGTCTTCTATTTCTATGCTGAAAGAAACTGTCAATGAGTCTTTGGTTGACCAGTATTGCATGTCTATATCTGTTTTCATGAGAAGCCACTTTGAAGAAATCAATATGTAATACAACCACCATTGTTAATTCCCTACCACTTTGTTTGTAACTCTGTATTGTCTGTATTGTGCTTGTGATATGTTGTAAAATGTTGTATGTCTGTTAATGTTTCCCTCCTTTTATCTTTAAAATAAAAAATAAAAAATTAAAAAGGGTGAAATCACAATGGATTCTATGGAAATTTGCAAGTTATCAATGCATACTTTAAGAATCTTCAGTAAGATTGAAAACACTCAAAAAATGTCCAGATACCTAGATACATGTTATTTACCAAAGCTGATTACCAAGAAGATATAAAAATTATAAATAAAACCAGTATCAGTTAATGAAATTAAAAATATAATTAAAAAATTACCTACAAAGAAAAGGCCAAGTCAAGATGGATTCACTGCTCAATTATATAAGAAATTTGAGATGATCTAATGCCACCAATTGTGAAACTCTTCAATAAAACTGAAGGTGAAGCAGGACCTGAACTCTTTCCTGGAAGCAAGCATTACCCCGATAACAAAACCAGAGAAGAACCCAACCAAAAAAAATAGCTACAGGCCCATCTTCATAATGAACATAGATGCAAACAGAATGGAGCAAATCATAAAGATAATTATACACCAGGGCTGGGGATTTATCTCAGGGGCACAGCGCCTGCCTGGCAAGAGCAAAGTCGTGAGTTCAATTTCCAGTACCGAAACAAAACAAAACAAAAAAAAGACCAACATAATTATACAACATGACCAAGTGGGATTCATCCCAGGAGTGCAGTGATGGTTCAACATATGCAAATCAATAAATGTGATACACCATGTTAACAGAGCCAAAGACAAAAATCATATGATCATCTGAACAGATGCAGAAAAAGCATTTGACAAAGACGAACACCCATTCATGATAAAAACCCTGCAGAAAATAGGAATAAATGGTATTTATCTCAATCTAATAAAAGCCATCTATGACAAACCAACACTCAGCGTCGTACTATATGGTCAAAACCTGAAAACTTTCACTCCAAAATCAGAAAAAAGACAAGGATGTCCACCATCACCTCTCCAATTTAATATAGTTCTGGAAACATTACCCAGAGGAATTAGAAAAGAGAAAGGAATAAAATAAATACAGTAGGAAAGAAAGAAGGTAAATTATCATTATTTGCAGATAACATGATACTCTACATAGAAGACCTCAGATCTCCACCAAGAGATTTATAGATTTAGTGACCAAATTCAATCATGTAGTCAGATAAAACATCAACACTCAAAAATCAGTGGCATCCCTATATAGAAATAACAAACTCATTGAGGGAGAAATTACTGAAGCAACACCTTTCACAATAGCATCGAAAAAGAAAATACTTAGGAATCAACCTAAAGAAGGAAGTAAAAGATCTGTATGTTGAAAACTATAGTACTCTGAAAAAGCAGATTGAAGAGGATATCAGAAAATAAAAAGATATACCTTGCTTTTGGGTAGGAAGAAAAAAATTTAGTGAAAATGGCCATACTTCCAAAATTATTATACATATTTAATATAATCTCAATCAAAATACCATTGACATACCTCACAGAGCTAGAGAAAACAATCCTAAAGTTCATTTGGAGCCAGAAGAAAGCTAGAATAGCAAAAGCAATTCTGGGCAACAAATGCGAGGCAGAGGACATCACAATACCTGACTTAGCATAATACTACAAAGCTATTATGATACAAACAGCATAGTACTAGCAGAAAAACAGACCAGTGGATCAGTGGAACAGATTAAAAGATACAGAAACAACTGGAAACATACTCAGCCAGGTTACCTTTGACAATGGGGCCAAATATGTTCACTGGAAGAAAGATAGCCTCTTTAATAAAAGATACTGGAAAAATATGCGTTCCACACACTGAAGACTCACCGTGCACTAAACTAAAATCAAAGTGGATCAAAGATCTAAAAGTTAAAACACACACTATACCTGCTGTTAGAGAAAATAGGAAGAACTCTTGAAGACATCGGTGTAGACAAAATCTTCATGAATGAAACTCAGATCATATGGGAAATACTACAAAGAAAGCACTACTGGGATCTCCTTTTATTAAGAAGCTTTTGCACAGCAAAAGAAATCATCAGCAGAGTGAAAATATACCACACAGTGTGGGAAAATTCTTAGCCAGTTTTTCTCCTGACACAGGACTAATATTTAGAACATATAAAAAACTGATGCAAATCAGATCCCCTAAATTCAAAGACCCAGTCCAAAAATGGGTATCTGAGATGAATACACACTTCTCAGATGAAGAAGTACAAATAGCAAATAAATATATGAAAAAATATTCAATATCACTGGTCATTTGAGAGTCTCAAATTAAACAATGCTATAATTATATTTTACTCCAGAAAGATGCCTATTATTAAAAATAACAACCCATATTGCTATTGGGGAAAAGGGACTCTTCTCCACTATTGGTGGAAGTGTAAACTGGTGCAACCACTGTGGAAATCATTGTGGAGATTCTGCACAAAACTAGGGCTAGAGGTCACATCTGACCCTGCTATTTTCCTTCTTTGTATCTTTCCAAAAGAATTAAATGCATCATACCACAGTGTTAAATGCACACCCATGTTTACAGCAGGACAGTTTGTAATATCCAGATTTTTTTTTTTTTGTAATATCCAAATCTTGGAAAGAATCAAATTCCCACCAACAGATTAATGGATAAAAAAAATGTGTTTTTTTTCATTAAATGGAATACTACTTTGTTATAAAGAAGGATAAACTTGAGATCTTTATTGCTAAATGGATGGACCTTGAAACCATACTCTTAAGTGAAATAAATCAGACACACATGTATAAATATTGTCTGCCTGGTGTGTGAAACTTAAATTGTGAATAAGAACAAAACTGTACAATAGATATTGTAAAATGGGAAGAACTTCTTTAAATGGAGAACAAAACTGGGGAGGTGGAAATGGAAAGGAAGGAAAGAAAAACAAGAAATACAAAAGAAGGATCAAATGGAATCAAAGCTTTGTAAATGAGGTGAAGAGAGATTGAAGAGAAGGGAGGTGAATGGGAAGAAATATAAAAACAAATTAAGGTATATCATTTACAGGTACAAATTCCCTATGATGAATGTAATCATTGTATATACCTAAACTGTACCAATAAACTTAATTAAACTTTTAAATATTAAAATAGTCAAACCCATATAATATATATTTTACTGAAAGAATCATTCCTATATTTATCTGTGTAAAGTTTTAGAAAATAGTCAATGCATAAATGCTACATGTAGGAATGTGAATTGAAATGAATGTAGTTGTTTTACCCATTAACTATGTATTCATTATCCAGGTATGTGCATTTCCCAGATTGTCTTTTAAGATATTTACAGGACTTTTAGCCATTTGATTAAGAATAGAGTCTCTGAAGTTGACCCCAAACGGAATTATATATCCTTTTCTATTCTTAGTATAAACTATATTAGTAAAAATACTCTATTCATTTTAAAATTTTAATTTGTGACCTTGATAATTTTCTGATTCTATAGTGTGCTTGTGCTATTAATGGGCAATGCTTAACATTGTTTTTGGTAATTTGAATTTTTATTTTCTTTTACATTTCAATATTAAACTTTCTTTTTCATATGCCACATTATATTCTTAATATTTTGCTTTGCTTCAGTCACAGTAAATGAGAGAAGTGGTTGGAGGAGATTCTCAAATGGTGTAAATAGTTTGGGTATATATCGAGATTATTCTTACAAGGAAGATTCAGTGATTTAGGGATGATTTCGGGGAACTGACCTCCTGGAGACCTGTTTTTATTGGTATGGCTTGTTTTCTATGCTGTTAATTAAAATGTGAGGTAAAAATTGATTCGGAGAGGTATCAGGTAGTCACTTGAAATATAGATTTGAGGACAAGGAGGTTGGTAAATAATTACTGTGTGTTGAAGTAGAGTAATTAATGTGACAGTGCAACTTTTTAACTTCATAGGTTGTTCATTGCCTTTCTCCCTAGTGCTACTTAGGTTATGATCAGTTATTACTGTACTGACAAGTACTAGTCTGGTGGTAATTTATCATAGGCTGACAAGTGCCAAAATTCATCTTCACATATGTATCCACTGAAGCACAAAAACACTATTTTCATCTCTGAAACTATTTACGATTTACTGTGATATATTGTCTTAACCTACAAGGTCACTGAGCAATGTATTTAGTCTTTGCTTCAGATTAAAATTTAACTATAAATATTTTTGCACCCTTTAAATCGGTATAATAACACAATAGATTTTATATTCAGGACCATGAGAAAATATATGAAAATTTAAATATTAAAATGAAGATTTTAAGCGTATATGATCACATCACTTTTATTCATTTAAGATAAACAACATTTTTGAATCAAGATTATTAGCATTATCATGTATAAATCATCTTATTAATGCAAGAGAATAAAGTCAAGAGATCATTTCTGGTTCAAGTTAATTATGTTGAATTTTAATTGTAAAATAAAAGTTGTTCATTGTATACTGATGTAGCACACCTGATATATAGTATGAGTGACCCCATTAATGGAAATAAGGTCAAAAGAGACATTTTACTGAAGTCAATTATGGTATATTTTAATTAAAAAATGAAAATCTGCCTTTTATTCCATAGTTGGGTAATATTGCAATGATTGTCTAACCAGTCTCTCGATTTTCTGCATTATACAGAGTAACTATTTTACCCTGTCAATTTGGACATGGCCTCCCTTATCACCTTCTAAAGACTCTTCAGTATACTTAGAAATAAGCCCAAAGTATGAACAAGCCCAACAAGGTACTGCAGGATCTGACCACTGCCTGCTTTTTAACCTCGCCTCACACCCATTTCCCTGTATCACTATCCTCTAATCAACTTGTTCCAGGCTCCTGGCTTTTGATCTGCCCTTTCTATTAGTCTCACCTGTAGAAGAATCATTCCTAAGCCACCTATCTAAAGTAGCTTTCCCAACTGAAGCCCATCATCATTCACTATCCCATTTACCTTTCCTGTGTTGTCTTTGCTCCTCCTGTTAGAACTTTTGCTATGCATTATCTTTACTACTCACTCTATTGCTAGTAGCTAGGACAATGCCAAGAAGGTGGCTTATAATATTTATGAAATAGACACATAAATGAATATCAATAGTACAGGTGTATGGCATTGTATTTCTTAGTAAAAGTTATGTGCTGATGTTTACAGTCTCACCTCTCCTCAGTGGTTAATGAATTGCAAAAGTAATCAGGATTCAGCTTTAAGAGCAAATTGTTTAAAGGGTATTTGAAGTGTTTATATAAAATCTGGATGGAGCTCAAATATACTCTTCACTTGACATACACCGTATTGCAGATCTGGGTTTCTGTCCTTCTTCAGGAGATCTAGCTGCCTCCAGGCCACATTGTGAAATGGCACCATTGTGCTGGGACTGACCTGTGTTCCTCTGTCAGACAGCACACACATTTTCCAGTTTGTAAAAGTGCTCACCCGTCACACAATTTATGTAGCTTCACTTACAGACCCTGTCATTCCAGTTTTTAATTGGGATTTCACATGGAACTGTACAGCACGCACGGGCCACATTTAAAGTACCATCATCATTGTGTAAATACATGTGTGCATTACCTTGGACATGTTTCTGGCAAGTTAATCTATTGTCAACTCAAAGGAATTCATGACATAGTAAAGACTAAAAGTTCCAAGACTAGATGATTATAGAATTCATTTATGTTCTAGAATTCTGCAGTGCTGAAATTTTGACTGTCTCTGTTTTCCTCACCTTTGATAGCTCTCATGGGATTATCACTGAGTGAGTAGATTTTTTACAGGGTTTTATTATAAATTCTGCTATTCATTAGCAGCATTTCTTTCAGAAATCCTCAGATAGACCAAGTGGGTTTATCGTAAGAGATTTGAATTAAATAAACTCTGAAAATCACAGGTAGAAATGAGACTTGTAAATGTCATTGATATGTTAATGACTAAGTTAATACAATGAAGGAGTTAAAAGAAAAATAAGGAGCAATTCATTGAGTGACATCAATAAAGGCTGGAGAGTATGACGTTTGCTTTATATTTTACTGAAATAAGAGAGAAGAATATTTCAGGTGAAACAGCAAGACAAAAGTGCTAATAAGAAATAAATGAGTAAGGGATTTTCAGAGTATAGAAAATCATCTAATTTAATGATGTCCAAAATATTATGAATATCAACTGAACATTTAAGTACAAAACTCCAGGGGCTGGGGGTTTAGCTCAGCGGCAAAAGCGCCTGCCTGGCAAGCGCAAGGTCATGAGTTCGGTTCCCGGTACCGGAAAAAAAAAAAAAAAAAAAAAAAAAAAAAAAAAAAAAAAAAAAAAAAAAAAAAAAACCAAAACTCCATACTATGACTGAGATTAGCTATGTCAAAGGTATGAATTAAAAGCACAACAATACTTTGCCTAATTATTATCCAAAAGTAATTAATGATTCCTGCTCCCACCATCAATATATGAAATATATTGTCCATCTTCTCCAAATAAACTTAAATATAGCTTATAACATACTTCTGTATCCCTCCTTCTTAGAACTATAATTCATGTTATTTAAATCAGTTAATTAACCAAATATTAATTGTGTATTATGTGTTAAGACTCTGACATTGTGGAGGCAAATAGCACATGTAATTTCAGGAACTGTCTAATATAATCAGGAGTACAAAATCCCTTTAAATTCTGGAGTTTACCATTGCTCTACTTTCTATTTTTACTTTAAAGAGAAAAAAAATAAAAGTAACTTTTAATATAGATTGTAGTTACAAGAAATTTACTGTTTGTGGCAAATCACTAGGGGAGATATTTGTACTGAAACATGAAAGTGGTAAAGATGCATTCTACCTTTCAGATATATCCTGAGAACAGCGAGATACTGAGAAATCTGACATTTGACTAATTCTGTTGCTGTGTGATGTACTGATTTTATTTTATTTCCCATTAAGTTAAGTATGTCCCTCTTTAAGAGGAGCTATGATAAGAACAAGAAGTCCTGGGTTATGATAATATTTCTTTTACTTTTTACTTAATTGATCTTAGTATATAATTTCTAGGTATGTACATCTCCAATATATAGTAGTGGGATAATAATAGAAACTTTGTGATAATTAAGACAAAAATTAGTGGGGTTTAAAAATCTAGTACAAATAGAAATGTAAATATTACAGGAATTATTCAGAATCTTTGCTTCCAAACTGCATATTTATCACTTCAAAATTTTCTTTTCATCCTCTGTATTGGATTTCTCTGTCTATAGTTTCTTGCAGACTAGTTATTGAGTGGGAAATTGTCAGAATGCTTAAGCAATCTATCACATGGCTTGACCTAAGGGTTTTTTTTTTCTATAAGTCCTAGCATTGGACTTAAACATAAGATCTATTAATCACATTAAAGTGTCTCAGGCTCAAGCTTATTATCTCTTCTGCAGCTGTAGCTCTCTGAAACTTTAAGGTAGACTTTATCTGAGATTCTTATCTGAGATTCTTTGGTAGCATTAAATGTGTAACATACAAATGTAAGAATCAGTTTGTGGGATGATGGATTTTTTTCAATTGAAATCATCTGAAGAAAATGATAGCCTGATTGCCATACAGAAATTAAGGTATGGCATTAAAAGAACAAGCAGATTTTCAGTGTTACCCCTGGCTACCCATGTTGCCAGGTGGACCATATTCTGGCACCTGGAGAAAGGATAAATCAGAATAAACATTGAATATAAAAATTCAACTCACTTAGAGTGAATGAGGAAGAGAACAGTAAATCAGAATTTTCTTAAGTCCTTTCTTTCTTAGTTTCATATTGTTTAATATTTTTCCAGGAGAACTAAGAGAATAATTAGAAATGATCCTTGCCTTCAAAGAACTTTCAGTGTAACTTGGGAATCAGGGCTAACTAAAATGGAGCATGAGGCAGGGTATAAAACTGTATGTGAAGTCTTAAATTTCATTTTATACAGTATGAACACTGTAGAAATCTCTGAGAGAAATCAGCAAGGCCTGCAGTGGAAAACAGGGAACTCCTCCAGAGGTAGGAATTGAACTGAAATGTAAAAATATTTAGAATTAGATCAGATAAAGGGAGGGGGACCATTCTTGGCTGCAGAAAAGATTGGAGCACATTTTAAAATAGAGAGGAGAGGTGAGCACTGGGAAAACATACTAGTTGAATAGAATAGAGGAAATTATTTGACTACACTTTTCATGTGTCCTTTGTTTATGGGCACTTATTTGAGTTTATTGTTTTGGCTTTGCTAAGTTGGTAGACACAGAGGGGGAGCCAACCACCCTTCCCCTTGTCTTGAGTAGTTTTGTTTCAGCTGAAAATAATAATAGGCACTCTTTATAGAATATTTACTCTAATTCAGACAGTGTGCTAAGCGTTTATACATACCATCGCTTATAATCTTTAGAATATGTGTGTGAGGGCCGAATTTAAAAGAATAAATGGGAAGTTTGAGTTTTAACTCTGAGATCCCCATCTTGATAACTACAGACACTTAAAGATCTTGTTAAATATATAATTACAGAAGTTAAGGAGGCAGATCATTAAATAATAATGGATTAAGTGCTATGGAGTGATAAATTATATTGTCAACTGGATGGAATAAAACATAACCGCTGTATTCATTTGGATGAGTGGAAGGATAATGAATTTTCAAAGATCCCGGAAGACAAGCCCATAGAGAGGTTAAAAAAAAGGCATGTAGCTATGTACAAGGAGCAGAAAGATTCGAGTTTAAATTCTTTCTCCGTAATCTACAGATGTGTGGCCTTGGGGAAACTGATTCATCTTTTCTGAATACCAATTTCTGCATTGAGAGTATAATCACAGAACCTATACAACTTAGCTTGGTATCAGCTATTGCACTGGCCCCTAAAGAGTTAAAAGGCCAATGCTCCCTATCTGGTCACAGCATAAGCGACAGAGATAGCCAAGTGTCTCAGTTTAGTTTTCCCCGAAAGCAAAGTCTGATCCATAATCTTGATTTCTGGTTACAAAAAAAATTATTTGGTAAGAGAACTCAGGGAGAGAATGAGAAAAATTAAATAGACAAGGAGGGAAAGCCAATAAAGAGAACATTATGTATCTGGTTGATTATCCTCGTAGATGATTGTACCTGAAACTGTCCGGATATACTCTGAGTAACCTTGTAGATTTCCCCTCAGAAATGACCTTCTGTGGGACAATTTATTTTTCTTCCGCCTATTCCTGCAATCTGAGAATTCCTTCTTGGATATTAACCCTCAGATTTCCTGGTCCTGTACCAGAAAAGAGGTGCTGCAGCTGAAATGAGAGATAGGGTGAGGGGATGTGGTACAAAATGCAAAGCATCATCTATTCAAAATAAACATGTAAAAAAATTAAATACAGAATATTTCCCAAACTGATCCCCAAGGGGATTCGTCTTATATACTCTCCCTATGATATTTTAACCTAAATGCACAATATACATAATGTTGGAATCACATTAACTTGCCCATAGGTTGATTTGAATATTTGAAGGTTTTTTTTTTTTTGGTTTTTCTCCGGTGGGAACCGAACTCACGACCTTGCGCTTGCCAGGCAGGCGCTTTTGCCGCTGAGCTAAATCCCCAGCCCCTATTTGAAGTTTTTTTGTTTCAAATCTTATTATCTCTGCAGGCCTTTGGTTTTTTAATGATTTTCCTGTCATCGAAAATCATAATCAACTACACATTTTTTCTCCTAACCTACTAGACAGTCACATTTAGCTCTGTGCACTTTGTCATCATAGAAGCGAGTATAAAATAATGACATTTACAATTCAATCAGAAAACAAGTATTGAAGCTGCTGAAATATGTCATTTTCAGCTGTATATTTTTTTTTCTGTGAGAAGTCTGTTAATCTTTAAGAAATAATTTAAAAACTTTTCTTTCTTTCAGGATTAAATTTCTTATTGAGCCAATGTGGAAACATAGTTTTATCTTTTGTGGAACAAATAGACTTTAATGATACTCAGTACGGAAATGTTACTAAGATTTAATTTATGCACTTAATAGTACATAAAAGAAATGTGTTCGACAAAAAACAAAGCCAGTAGCCATAGCACATTAATAAGTGATTGGGATTTCTTTATTTACTGCAACTGAATGACAGGTAGTAAGACTTTTAATATTTACAATAACAATTACATTTTTCTTTTCCCTAGATTAAGCTTGCTGATTACAGTGCAATGAAGAAAAATTAATTAGTTTGCTCCAATGGAGCAGTTAATGTAGCAAAAGTGAAACGCATACCTCGTTTCTCTCTGCAACCAACTTGTCTGTACTCCCTCTGCCTTTTAATACGCAAGTATTTACTTGCTCATTTTGCAAGTTAGGATAAGTTTAATTAAGTACATAATACTACTTACAAATATAATACTAAGAAAAGCATGCTATTAATCTCAAACCATAGTGATTTTATTATTTAAATTTAACTTGCATTTTATACTTAGCAAAGGTTCAAATATTATTTACAATCAGTACAGATTTGTATTAGGAACTAATCAACAATATTCTAGAATCACTGAGTTTTAAGGCATTAATACTAACTGGCACATACTGCTGTGTTTAGCTGCTATTAAACACATTATCTGCTCATAGGGATATGTCTATCTATTACAATCACTAAGGCATTTCAAAGACTTGAAGCAGGGTATTCTCACTTCCATATCTTCTGTAAAATAAAGGATCTACTCCTGTTCATGGGTTTTTCTTTTGGTTTTGTTTTGCTTTGTTTCTGAAGGTGTTAGTGATCAGACCTTGGGCATTAACCATACTAGGCTGTGGGGAGTCATTCCTCCAGACCCCACATGTGGCAAATTTAAGGTTTGTTCTTTAATTATTCTTTTCAGGTAAAATTTTTAGAGTAAACTCTTTCTGACACAGCACTTTGGTTTACAAGGAAAACCTTTCTTCCCACTTTTGCAGTCCCTCTCTCCCTTCAAAGCTTTCCTACACTCTTGAACTTCTCTGGGAATGCCCTTTGCACTGCAATGCAAATCTTCTGGCCAACAACAAATAGATTTGTTTTTCAATAAAAGTTCTTCATGCCCAGAAGGGGAAAACTGAGAAAAATGACCCTTGTATAATTTTTCTGTAGATTGAAAAAATAAAACTTTGCATATTTATATAAAATACTAAAAGGCTTTGCTAATTCATTTCAAAAGTAATACACATTGTACATCCTGACATACCTGCCTTGTATTCAGTATACTACTGAGGGGCCATGGTCAGAAGTTTATAGCGTAGTGCTATTTTCATTTAGTAGTTCTACATTTTCTACAGTTAAAATTTCTGTGAATCATTAGACTACCTTGTAGTTTGATTTCCCATCCTTAAAGAAATAATTTGGCCATCTAATTTTAGAATGAAAGTGTACATTTTTATTCCTTTTCCATGTGTTTCTCACTATTTTGTTTATCACATTACTGGACAAGTTTTAAATTGAAACTTATGTTCTAATTTAGCCAATAATTTATGCAGGAAGTATAAGGAAAGCCATATATTTCCTATTCTTTAACCTGTTGTAGAATCCTCAGTTACAGATATCAGTATTATTGGATGTTAATAAAGTACCTTATAAATATGTGTTTGTTCTGTGTCGCTGAATGCTTGGAAATTGTTACTAAATTTACTTAGTGATAAATAGTCATTCACTAATTTATAAAATAGTGCCAGCTGTGGTGGTGCACGCCTGTAATCCCAGCACTCGGGAGGCTGAGGCAGGAGGACTGTTGCAAGTTTGAGACCAGCTTGGCCTACAAAAGGGGCTCTAGGCCAGCCTGAACTGCATAGTGAGATGCTGTCTCAAAAATAAAAATAAAAATAAAATAAAATAAAATAATAAAATAGTAACTGAGGGTCCATAATTAAGCTGCCTTACCTAACTAAAATACAAAGAAAGAAGATATTGTTCTTGTCTTAGTGAGAGGTAAACAGAAGGAAAAGTCATACGTGATGAAGGAAATTTAGAGTTCTTTGCAGGCAGTTTATGCATTCAAGCAAAAGTCACACTGTCAGGGAGGCTTGAACTGGTGCTAGTTACTTACCTGAAATTCAGAAGGGTCATTTAAGGCAGAGGAAATTTAAAGTATGGAGACAAAACATAAAAAAAAAATTATCAGACTACAGCTGAGGAAACACTTATGAAGAAGGATGTGCAGAAGTCACATCGATAGTAGGCATCATCTCTACAATAACTTTATTGCTAATTAGGACTCTTACGTGTGGTTTTCTGTCTTGTAAGTCTCATGTAATGTTCCTTAAACACAACAAAGTACACTTAATACTGGGTGTAAATTAGATATTCATTGACCTCATATAATAAAAATTGTCTTGTAGTATTGTATATGCTTACATCTGCAGTAAGCTAATTATTAAATCATTGACCTGAATTAACAGCTTGTTCTGCAGAAAAGCAGAGTGGATCTGGTAGTCCCATCAGCATCAAGATATCTTAATTATCTTGTGTTTGTATTTTAATTATTTTAATTTTAATTATTTTAATTATCTTGTGTGTGTGTATATATATATATATATGTATCATTAGTCTATTGAAAAGAAGGGTTTATGCCTATATTGTTTGATCAGTTTTTCATGCCTATATCTTTCTTTTTTTGGTCTTTTTTTGAGACAGGGTCTAGTGTTGCAGTTCAGACAGGCCTTGAGCTCCCTTTGTAGCCCAGGCTGGTCTCAAACTTGCAATGATCCTCCTGCCTCAGCCTCCCGAATGCTGGGATTACAGGAGTGTGACACCACGCCCGGCTTTCATGCCTATATCTTGTAATCTGAGCAACTACTTTGAATATAACGATATACAATGTACTAACCATTGTTACTTTTCTACTATCTTGTTTTGAAACTTCATACAATTGGTTTTTTTTGTTTATTTTTCTTTTCTTTAAAATAAAAAAAGAATATGGCAGAAGTGATGCGATGTCACTTCTGAGATTAAGCTGTAGAAGAAAAAAAAGTATCATATTTTTCCTGTGAGATCTAATTTTAGGGGAACATGCTTTATTTTTGTGCCAGTAAAACAATGATCAAAGTTTTAAATTCTCAAATAATAACATAGTGAAATGTGATCTTTATGCTAGAAAAAGCAGAGGAATTAATGACTGCACTGACTTGATATCAAGATACTGAGTTCTCCATAGAGTTTATGCACTTCAGTCACAGGAGGAAAGTGGAAAGAGGTGGAGCTGGTGAGACATCCCTAGGTGTGTGGCTTTGAGCACTTCAGTTATATCACGCCTAAATTTCCTCATCAGTGAAGTAGAAAAAGATAACTGTATCCATCTCAGAAGTGTTTTGTGAATCAAATGAATTACTATTGGAAAATCATTCAGGATAATGCCTCATAGGTTCTAAGTGCTCAGCATCTTAAGTATTGTTTTATTATTGTTAATAACCTGCCATAGTATTTATACTGCTGAATAACTGATTGGCAGCTTGAATAACATCAATAAAGGATTGATGTTTACTGAAATTTGGCACAAATCTAAGAAGTAGGACAAAATAAAGATGGACATTTCTCAAGAAAGGATAAATTACTGCTTAAAAACCCATAAAGTAGAATAGAACAGGGCTTGGCACCTTCTTAATTGCTTTACTTCTTTTGGAGTGGCTTGTTATGGAATGTCAGCCATATCTTCACATGCTAGCTAATACAAATATGAGGAGGACTTAGTGCCTTGCCTTCAGAACATATTAACATGTACAGAATCAGGTATTGAAAGGGAAAACTAACATACTGTGTAACACGTTTCTAAAGGGAATTCAAGGCAAAAAGGAACCAGATGTGGAAGATGTATGAATCCCACAAATGTTTATTGAGCACCTGCTATAGGCAGAGTGTTTATGCCAACTTGGAAAGTCTATAAAGGTAGCAAAACAGGGCAATCTCTTAGTATTTATTATCTTTTGAGAAACATCTGCATATTTAGGATTATGTAATTAATATTTAATTTCATTGTCATTTATACTATAAAAGAAAACTCAGTGGTATACAAATAGAAAATATAGAGTGTGACTGTACTGGGATAGATAAGAAATGCAGAAGTCTCCTCAGTGGAAATGATATCTAAGTGGAAATCTGAAGGATGAGTTGATACTAGCTGTTGGGGAAGAAGGGGGCCTAAAGAAGGGTGGCAAAGGCATGGAGGTGGGCATGGAACGATGTTCCAGGAAGAGAAGAGTCAGTGCTTGATGATTCAAGCCTGAAATGTTATGAAATTAGCAGAAGGCTAGTGTGACTGGAATACAGATGGATAGAGGGGTAGTGGCATGCAGTTGGGGTGCTAAGGCCCATGGTATCCAGAGCAAATCATATCAATTTTGGTCAATTTAATAACAAAGAAAATCAAGGCAAGATGTGATAACATCAGCAAAACAGAAGAGAATGTTCTAATCTATCTTAGTTTGAATACAAAAACATCTTATTCCATCTTTAATTTGTTAAACCACTAGCTGTGTATTTTAGAAGGCAAAGTATATTAGTGGAAACTGAGGATTTCTTTGAATTAGGCTTTGTAATAAGGAATGTCTCCATGTACAACAATACCAATTTTCTCTAATTTCTTTTTAAATGCTGTGTTCATAATCACTTTTCTCCTTCTCCTTCTTTCCTTCCTATCCTCATATTCATATGACAATGACTACCTCTGTCTCTCTGTCCTGTGTGAGTGAGAGTGTGTGAGTGTGTGTGTGTGTGTGTGTGTGTGTGTGTGTGTGTGTGTGTGTGTGTTACTGGAGATGGAACCCAGAGCCTTCAGCTAAACTACATCCCCAGCCTTTCTTTTGTATTTTAAGACAGGCTTTCACTAAGATGCTAAACAGCCTGGCCTTTCACATGTGGTCCTCTTGCCTCGTCCTCCTAGAGTGCTGGGATAACATGCACGTACCACTGTGCGTGGCTGCATTGGCCTTCATTTCTGAAATAAGTAAATCTCATTTTTTTTTCAAATGTAAATCAAATTTTACTGACTTCATTCTATGTCATGGACATTTCTCCTCCTTTGTTAGAATCTATTTCAATTAATTCATTTATTTAAACTTATATTTTAATCTCAATAAACCTTATCTCATTGGAGGGTGGAGAGAGTTTTGAAATGATGTGTAGGATCATTTCTTCTTATATTTAATGCCATGTTACTTTACATAGAATTGATGGATAATATAAAAGTAGCAATATACATGAGTTTCCGCTAGGAGAAAAAACCCGTAACTGTTTTAACACTGCAAATCACCACTAGGTCAATAAACATATATGACAGTCTTCTATGTATATAGAACTATACTGGATTTCTAGGGTGAAGATAGAACATAAGGGAGAGCTCTGTCTTTTAATGTCATGCAAAGGGCTCAGATTCACATTTTAAAAAGATCAGTGAACTGCATAGAACTACACACCTTAGAAGTGAACAAACTGCAATTTGTTGATTCAAATAACCGCTGGGATTCCTAAGTTCAAACCTTTTTGGTATTTGAGGTGCTAGATGTAATTTTGAAATTAACATTACAAATTTGTCTTTATGTTCAACTACAAATATTCAGAGATTCTCTCCGGTTAATAGTGAGTTCCATGGCTTTAATTGGTTGCTATATCATCGTCGTTTATACAAAAATAGCTTTTATCTATTTGGCTTTGTTCTTCACTAAGCCACAGTTTAGTCAAGATATTCATGTACTGTCTTACAGGTATGAAGAACTTGAAAATTTTCAGCGTTTCATGTCCTATCATTTTCCTTCCACTTTCCTAAGAAATGCAGTGCTAAGAAGCAGAGAGCAGGAGAAAAAACAGGATAATTTGCAGACTGCTTAATAACCTTGTGAGCAATTGAATGTTGACCATATAAATTCTAGCTAATATCATTATTGTACCCAGGTTGGCTGTTAAAAAGTCATAAAGGAAAGAAATCTAGACATCTATTTTCTAGATAAGTATTTGAATGGAGTTCTTATCATCACATAACATTTAGCTGGGGAGACAGAATTTTATTTAATTAAATGATTCATTAGTTGTACTGGATTCCTGCCAAATTATTTCATCATGGTTTGTCAAATGATAATTTCACAAGTGTCAGTGACAATCAAGATGTTGGATATTCGTTTTGTCTGTTTCCATCTGCTGAGTCACAATTCACAGGGGTTGGATATTATGACAATTCAATCACAACTTCAGAGTTTGCCTTAGATTTATTAATCAGCTTAGTTAATCTGTGGGTTGGGGATCATGCCCATGGCACATAAAAATGAGCTTATTGCCTGTCTCTGGTTTATTTATTTCCCCTGTTTGCCTCCTAGAGGTACCGAAGACCTAATGTGGCACTTGCTATGTGGGCCTCCAAGAGGGGATAACTTCCTGTTAATCACTTCATTACATAATGCAGTCTAGTTAGCACCCATGGAAGGGAGGAAGAAAAGTGTTGTGTGCTATGCTTGAGGCAAAGTAGCTAATCAGAGCACTGTGAACAATTCTAAGGAAGTGCCTTGCTGTTTGATTCTCTGTAATGACAGACTTTGTGATCTTCTACCATCAGAAAATGTTTGTTTTCATGTATAATTTAGGGAGCACTTTTTAAATATGAATTTGGTGGCCATATTATTCTTGGTCAGTCCCCATTTAGTAATTATCTGTTTTTGTCTTAAGGCAGTACACTCCTTAATTTACCTAACACTATCTTTCACTATTTCTCAGTGTTAATTTCTCTTAAACATTACAGGGAATACATGGATTTATTTAGCTCTGAGACTCTTCAACAAGGTGTAGATATAATTATTAAAATCATAAACTTTGAAAATGTACTCGAATCCTGATTGGCTCTCTCTGCTACTTTATGTAAACTGAACTTGACTTTTCAGTTGGATTATCTGTGTAACTGGTTAATTGCCCTGCACTCAGAATAGAAAAGCCATGTATTTATTTTGCTTGGACCCTAGTAAAGTCCCACCAAATATATACCCACTGTTAAAAGTAGTTCAAAACTGAAAGGCAAAAGGAAGAGTTTTATGTGTTTGTGTCACCTGAATTGACTCTTTTCTAATTTTGCTGAGCTCTATTTTCAAGCTTTAACCTGTAGTGTAATCATTAGAAGTATATATGGGAACACAGATTTCTGGACTTCACTCTCAAAGATTTTAATTTAAAAGGTGTGTTTCTGCATTTCCAGTAAGTTCTCGGGTTATGTTGGTGCTGGTGGCTCTCCAAGCATGCTCTGCCTTAGAGTGGCAGCTGAAGGAACTAATCATCAGAATCTTCTGGGCAGCTTCTCAAGAAATATAAAGTGCCCAAAGCTGTGAAATCAAATTTTGAGGAATCTTTAAAATTTCTTATTTAAAACTGTTGCCCAGACTCGTGGATCTCAATTTTGTTGTGCATCAGACTCGTGAGGAAGGCTTGTTAAAATGGATTGCCAGGTCCCACTAGGCATGCACATCTGGAGAAGGACCTGAGTTGCTGTTTTTCTATCCAGTTCTGTGGAGTTGCTAATGCTGGTTTAGACCCACACATCAAGAAACACACCCTGCCCTAGACTATTGCTTCATAACTCGGTTTTGAATTAAGGAGCTATATGAAATCCTGCTAGATGATATAGATCTTTTAAAAAGTAAAACATGAACATAGTTTGTTTACAGCGTTGAGTATTTGTGGATCCTTAAAAACCCATCCATAGTTCTTATAGGGTATACTAATGCCAAGTAGAATACCTTTGAGTAATGTAACCCAGGTTTGGAATGCAGTTTCTTGGAGGAATTTTCAGCTCTAATACAAACTTGTGAGTGTGCCTTACTGGTATAGCAGGATGAAACTATGTTACTAGGTTTAAGAATATTAAACCAAACGGTGAAGACTGATTTTAACAAATTTTGAATACAACTTGCAGTTTTGGTAAAAAAAAAAAAAATTGTCTTAAAATATATTTTAAGTAATAAATTTCTCAAAATTTCATGCTCATTTATTTTCTACTGTTTGTGTCCCTATTTCTGCTCCTTAAAGCTATTTCTGTGCTCTTTCCACTGAAGTAAAAATATTTTGTTAAGGAAATTATGGACTTAAGCAGTTTGTGAACTTCAGCAGAAAACATTCATGGAAGTCTCAGGCTGTGTGAGTATATTGCCTGTAGGAATCATGATCTTGGTGAACCCAAATGCTTTGTAAACAATTGTGTGATTTATTATTTTAAACATGTTTTTGAAGCCCTGAATATCTTGAGCAAACAATTTTTTTGTTACAAATAAAAAGCACTGTCTCACTTGGGCCAATAATAGAAACGCCAGGATATTCGCATGCTTTTTTATTTCTCAAAGTGCATTTGTGGCTTGTAGCCAAGAATTCACTTCCTTGAAAGGAGTGTTTGACAGGCAGGATTGAAGGTGTAAACACTTTGAACTCACTACAGTGTCTCACCTTAGGAACTGCACTGTCATTGAAAACTCCCTGTCTGCAAAACCATCATTCCTACAATTATTTTTACCTTTGCCTGAAAATATTTCTTTGTGCTTTAAGGCATTTCAAAAGACAAGAAAAAGTTGGAAGCTAAGGTGGCTACAGGATTCCGTGAGTCCTGTGTGTACTGTGTTGATACAGAGTAGAATCAGAAACTTCAATACATATATTTCATCTTAAAACATTGGTTGATAATCATGACAATGATTTTATAAAGTATTTTCTTGGGAGTGATTTTTTGAAGTTATACAAAGCATTGTAAGGTTACTCATTGATGTGCTGAATATGGCTTTCTTGCCAAGTACTTTTTAAACCAAAGACAACTGATATTGCTACTTCAAATTCACTTTGAAACAAATCTAGCAAATCACGATTGTGAGTCTGCAATGGACACCTCAGTCTCACACCTGTACAGTGGTGTACTTACCATTGCTTCATGAAATGGGCAAATGGAAATTGTATCAACAACTCTGAAAAATTGACTCTGAAAAATTGACCCATAGTCACAAATAGCACAATGTGTAGAAGAGCTTCTGCTTATCACCATTATGCAGATAATGAGCCAATGCTCCTGATGGGCCTCTATTACAAATTTTGGGCATGTATGAAGATACTCAATATCCATTTGGAGACTGTTGATAATAGTAAAGGTAAAAGATGCTTACATCCTCAGGAAGGGTAGTGATAAGGTATGTTAAGATGATTGATTGGCATAAAAAGGACTCATCCATAGGATTTTAAAAATGACTAGAAATGATAGGGTAAGGAGATTCAGCTCAGCATGCTAAGATGATTCATGTGATGTCTTAAGTAACTGAATAGGAAATACAGTAGAAATAACAGGGCTTGGGGAAGGGGTAGTGGTAGAGTCCTGTTTTTCATAGGTGTCAATATGCTTGTCATAAAATGTATACTAGTGCTCTGTGAATGAATATAAAGCTTAAAAAGGGAGTTTTGGACTGTTAGAGACAATGTCTATAATCATTAACGAAGTTGGCAGTTGAAATAGGAGACTGTGCTATTTGGGAGGATATCAAAGTCCTACAGCTCCAGGGAAGCCAAGAAAGCACAGACAGAGTAGTACAATGCTGATCATGAAGTGAGTAAGTGAGTGTTCAATGTCACCAAAAATGAGTATGATATGGATTGAGATAGTTTATTAGTCTTAGCAAATTGGAAGCTTTGGTCACATTCAAAAAAGAAACTTCAATGGAATAGTGAGAAATTGTGAGAATTGTTGTTCTTTCCATATTGTTGCTGAAAAGTTTAAAAAATGAGGTGTAGCCAGGGAAGAACCAAAGAGCACTGAGCAAATCTGCAAACTGGTGGGAGTTAAAGATAAAGATGTGTGCTGGGCATGGTGGCACAAGTGTGTAATTCCAGGACTCAGGAGGCTGAGTGAGGCAAGAGGATTGTTGTGAGCTTGAGACCAGCCTGGGCTACAAAGTGAGCTCAAGAACAGTCCGAACTGTATAGCGAGACCCTGTCTCAAAAAAAAAAAAAAAAAAAAAGGATAAAGGTGTGTCCCTTAAACCCATTCTGTACGTTTATGAGGACAGGACAGATTCTTCATCTTACCATTCCTTGCCGTGTGTTTACCATACTTTTTTTTACTACGTAGTATATCTCGTGCTGTATGAAAGGCTGGGAGACAGATAATTCCTATTTTCAATGTACAAGGGTAGGGAGACCAACCACTAACAACTAACAATTTTACTTATTCATATAAGTACAGAATACTGTGGCAGCTTATCATGGACAGAAACTGCTTTTTTTTCGGATAACCAGAGAAAAATTTTCAGAGTAATGTACAACATAGTGTTTACCTTAACTACTAAAATTGAGATAGAACTTTCTCTCACACCCTTCCACCTACTCGGCATAACCATCAAAACCTCTCTTCTTTCCTTCTATGGACGATTCTCTGGCATTCAGGAGTTACTGGAGCCTGTGATTATAAGTTCCTTGTCAACAAAGTTCTATCCCTTAGGAGGAGAATCCTTACCAGAAAGAATAAAACTAAGAAGCCCTTCTCTGAGATTAGTTTTCAATGTTACTAATATTTATAAGAAAATAAAAATAATCTATTTTATGATTTTTAGAGTATCTCATACTTAAGGTTTATTTGGGAGGCTATGTGAAGGAACATGAGTACACAAAGAAGTAAGATGGGGAAGGAAAGAAACCAGGAAAGAGCACATAGCAAGAATTACCACTGTGGCCAAACATGGTAGTGCATATATATAATCCCAGCATTCAGGGAAGTGGAGGCAGGAGGTTCCTAAATTTGAGCCAAGCTTGGGCAATTTAGTGACTTAAGGAGATCTTGTCTCCAAATTTAAAAATAAAAAATAACAGCCTGAAAGCCCTGGATTCAATTGCCAGTACTACAAAAAAAATCCCACTGTGTGCATCTGGGCCTCAATCACACTTTCAGGAATGGGGTGAGACACACAGCTCAGAGGTAGACACCGACACCCGGTACTCATTTGTTAAGAGATACTGCAAAGGAGCATATATTCAGTCCCTGGCATTTTTGATCTGTCATAGGAACCTAGGAAGAAGAGGTTCCAGGGCCCAAAGAGATCCAGGAGGTGACAAGAGCAAAAGAAATGACAGAGACTGGGGAGGGTACAAGCAGGGTGCCATCGGCGCCTGCCTAATGGGATTTGAATCTGCAGTTTGCCCCTTACTATCTGTGTGGACTTGGACAATTCACTTACCCTTTCTTGGCTTCAGTTTCTTCAATCTCAAAAGGTGGAGAATAATTGTTTGTGCATCGTGGGATTGTAAAAAGAGTTAAATGAATTATTGGATGCATTGCTTTAACATAAAAAATGAAGGTTTAGAAAAGATAACTTGTCTGTCTAATGTCATACAGATTAGGAGGAGCCGAGTCACTCTTCAAATCCTTAATTCTTTGGCCTAGCCTTGTCCCCTGACAGCTACTGCTCGGTGTCTGCCTTACTAGTATCCTCATAGCGTGCTTCTTATTTGCTCAGTACTAAGGTATCGTTATTGAATGTTTGTTCCCATGAACTATCTTCCTAATAGCTTGTGACTGTGCTGATAGGCAGCTCACCTGGGTGTCTGTGTGTCCCTTTTCAATATTACACACTCTGGTCTTGCCCAGCTGTTTCAAGATGCGTTACCACCTGTAAGATTTCTCCTCACTGTGACGCATCTTGACACATAGCAGTTTCACTCCTGCCATCATCGTGGTCCTTGATGACTTATTTGACTTACTGTTGTAATGAAATCCTTCGCTCACCTCTTTAATTCTGCAATTGTTCATATTCTGATGGGTACAGATGATATTTAATACAAATATTTGCTTCCTTTTTGGGTGGAATAAAGGTGATTATTTTTCTCAAAAAGTCAAAGACACGTTAGAAAGTTGAACTGACATCAGGATTTGGAGTGAAAGGAGATGAAGTCAATAGTGAAAATGCCAGAGCAGACATTTCTATGTGTGATTAAATTGAGTAGGTCGAGGTGTAGAACTTCCATGTCAAGGGCATAGAATATGTCATTAGTGGTGGTTGAGTCAGGTCAAGAAATAGAGCTCTGAACATGCATTACCAGTTCTGAAAATAAGGTAAGCGAAAGTTGTAAGGACTTCAATTTGGGCTTGATGTATTTATTTTGAAACTCTAGACTAGTTATTTTTAATTAAAATGACTTTATCTAGATACAGTGTATATATCATACAATTTACTTACTTAAAGCTTGAATATCAATGTTTTAATTAATTCATAGGCCCACACAGCCAAATATTTTGTGGGTATTGCACCTATTAGAGATATGACAAATTATGTAGAATTCCTCTTGTGTGCATTTGTACAAACACAAAACAGTTTGCGTATAGTATCACAGGATTTATGGACTTCTCTGAAGTCTCTTCATGGAACCAGAAGTATTAATCTTTCAGCAAAATGGTGCAGCAAAATGGTGTACCTGCTTGTACAATCTAGTGGGCAGGTAACATTGTTGACAGTTCTATGGATTCATGGTACAATAATATGTGTATACAATAAAAATAGTATGTGTGGTATAATTTTTCAGGTTTATTGTTTGAAATAGGGATTAAAAAGCTTTAGTAGCATAAATGTTAAGGAGTGCATGGGAATGTTTTCATATGTTGCTGATGTGTAAAACTCTGCACTCCATTTGTTCTGCATTTATCATCTCATGGAAACATCTTTTGACCTAGAAATGTCTGTACTGTTGTCCTTATAAGGAATTATGATTCTTTATTATATCACTTTATTATAAAGGGGAAATAAAGTTAGTGGCCATAAAGTATGGTTAGGTATAACCAGTAATTAGATCATTGACTTTTGTTGTTATAATTATTACTAATTCCATTACTCTAGGACATTGAACATAAAGCTCCAGTGTCCTTCTCAGAAGGTATAAGACTAACTTGTTTTTAAAAGGGTAAAAATGTCTCTTCTTGGCCGTATGAACACACACATGTGTGCACACATGAATATGTGAATGTACATAAAAAGTCTCATTAAATGGCATACTTGAGAAAAAAAACCTAAAGTTTGAACTTATAAAGAACTTGATTTGGATCTCAGAACATCTGTGTATTCTCTGTATGATCTATGGCATGTTTTACAAATACTTGAGAATTCATTGCTAATTTTGAGATCATAAGTCTTATCAAGTGTATGAGAAGGACGACAGAAGCAACGTGTGGAAAGAGCTTAAAACAGTGTGTTGTGCCTGAGATGAGATCAACATGCATGCAGTTGTCTGATTCTATGATTGTACACTCTTGAGAAGATGAGTAAATTCTGTGCCATAGACTTTATGCCTTTTGGCCATTTATTTTGTATGATTGCGTGCTTTATGCGTAATGATAATACACTAAGTAAAAAGTAAAAAATATCATCTCAAGTCCCTCCACTTAGAGACTAATATGAATACATTTGTAAACATTTATTTTGACCTCACTCTCCCCCTCTATCATATTCATGTAATGACATCTATTATTTTTCTGACTTGTAAGAACTATTGATTCTTATTATTTCTTTTTTATTGATATCTTAAATTTTTGCCTCTTAGCAAACAAATTCTCTCTTACCACAAAGCCAATACTTTCTAAATATCATGTTCCGTAGAAGTCAGGTTAGGCTAAGTTAAATATTCATAATAAAACCCCTATATCTCAGGGATTCAAAAAATTGAGCTTATTTCCCACCAGCACCTCATGTCATTGTGGATTAGCATGGATTTCAGCTCACTGTAGTCAGCTGAAGGCTGAGGGTGGGGTAATCTCAACAAAATCTTTGAGATAATGAGAGAACACTGACCATACGATAGCTTACAAAACTGCGCTTCTGTTCTCATTTCGCTTCATGGAACAAGTCATGTGGCCAAGTCAAAGTTCCATCACCTCATTTCAGGCTCCTAAGGGCATCGTTTGTTCTGCCCACAAGTAGACATGATGTCAAGCACACTCCTGAAAGCTGGAGTTCTCATACTTGAGCACACATCAGTAACCCAGAGGCGTGTTAGAGCACAGAATGCTAGGATCTTGAGTTTCTTATCCTGTAGCTCTAGAGAAGTTGTTTACAAATTCCCAGGTTATGTTGGCCTTAGGAACATATTATGAGAACTACTCTTATAAACTACACACTGTTTTCATAGCATTCCCCACTTTTTTTAAGAGTAGGAAGAATTCATTGAAATAAACAAAGCTTCTGTCTGAGAGTGACAGAAGGGGGCCTGGAAAGTAGGTTGCCCACCAACCCAGCCTCTCAAGCGTATTTTATTGAGCAAAGCCACAAGGTGAGGTGGGCTTAAGGTGAGACAAAAGTATAAACAAACAGTTAAGATTATAAGTATAGTCACATAGGTAATAGTGATCCAATGGTAAATTATAGGATGGGTGTGAGGTGGGACAAAACTATGGTCAACTAATAAGTATACAAGAAGTATAGTCGCTTGGGTAATATTGGTTGAAAGGGGATCAAATGGGGATACAAGAACTACTCATCCATATACTTCTAGTAGGGATGAACAGCAGTGACTGATATTCTAAATAGGCATCACTCACCTTGGGGTGGAGGACCAAACCTCCTTAACCCAGCCCTTCCAGGAAAGACCTTGTCTGCCCAGGTGCACTTGCTACATACTTGTTTCCTCGTTTGTTTGGTTTCTGAAACAGGGTCTCCCTATGTAGCCCAGACTGGCCCGGAACTCCAAAGATCCTTCTGCCTCAACCTCCGAGCGCGATTACAGGCATGTGCCACCACACGCGGTTGTATTCCCTATTGTAAATGCCACAACAGTGACACTTAAGATGGACCATGGTTAAATTCCAAATGCATATTTATCAATTTCCAACTTTATTTTAATATTTATATTACTCTATGACCATCATTGTTCTTCTAATTTCCTGGATTGGCTCTAGGCTGTCTCTTCTCCCGGAGCAGTTAAAATGGTATATTCTCTATCCAAACTCTCCTAAGTCTTCATAGCTAGAGGCACTACTGTGGCCTTTCCCCAATATCCTCTGTACCAAGTTGCCACATTTGCTGTTACCTAGTTACACCTTAATCCCTTAAAAGCTGCCTTTTGACTCATTCATTAATAAAAAGATAGTCTCAAAAGTGACCATATCTCTTTAATTGTTTGGTCAATCTTGCATTCTTATATCTGGTAATCTGAGCAACTTCGTTGAAGATAACAGTATGAAATATAACAACCATTTTTAATTCCTATCATTTTGTTTTGAAATCCTGTAGTGATTTTATTGTTTTTGTGTTGTTTTGTTTTTTTCTTTGGTGTTATTTTGTTACTGTTTTTTTATTCTCTTTAAAATAAAAAATGTGACCAAAAGAACTCTGATTGAATTTCAGGGTGAATTTTACACCCCTCCTTTTGAGAGAATGAGATCTATGAATTTCCCAGTATGTTATTGAATCCTCCCCCGTCTCTCTCTCCACCCCATCCCACCCTCCTCCCCGCTATATATATGCTCATATAACCTTTGTGCTTTCCTGACTCCCCTTCCATGTGTTATTGTAGATGTATTGCAGTTATGCTCTTATCATCTGTATATTCTCGTATACAAAAGTTTCCCTTCGCCTATGATCATCTCCATTCAATTGACTTTAAGTCCTCAAAGTCAGTTTGTCTGTGTTATCAGCAGTACAGGAGAAGAAATCTGATCATTTTGATAAAATAGCTAATAGTTAATGTGAGCTTATAATTTACTTGGAACTTTACCTGTGGCTTCTTATCTGAAGCTTACACTACCTTGTAAATGGAGAAGCACAGTTACCTCCACATTTACAATTTTGATTCGCCTCCTTGAAGAGGGCTAAAAATATCTCCTTATATCATACAGATAACTAGTAAGAAGTGGATACTGGATTTGAATCCAGGAGTGAATTCAGATCCCAAATAGTTTATTTGTATTGCTTTAGAATAACTTCACAGGTACTTTCACTTCATAAATGATCGATGATTTTAGTAACAGTAAGTGCCACCTGAGATAAACTCCATCACCTAACAGCAAATGCATCTTACTCCTGTATCAGAGACATTATTGGACACCTAGAAAATAAACTTTAAACTTCTAATCAACTCTTTGAAAACTCTCCATGTCCTGGGCTTAATTGGGTTTATTTCTCAGTTTTGCCAATATTGAACTCCAGTCGTATTAGTTTAATTTATACTTTTTGTCATGTCCCTGAGCTTTTGCTCTTTTAGGTTCAATTTATAGAGTATGAGCTCTCTATGAAGTCTTTGTTGAATCTTCCAGGTAATGGTTTAATTTTCCAAAAGTTCCAGTTACATCATATCACTTCTCTCATCAAACATTCTGACATCTAATTTTCCCACTGCTAAGTTTTATTCTTACTCTTTTTCTGTTTATGGCTAAAAAAATTCCTGTATCTCCAGCATTCAAATCTACTCATGTGTTGCCTCCAATCTTACCAGAGATACAGTTTTCATCACGTGGCTTCACTATTCAAAACATATAATTGTTCCTCTTCACCTATATTAAAATTTTCTAAGATAGTTGCTTTCAATATTTTTCAGTCTTCCCAGTCCTGCCCTTCCACCTGGTCTCATTCCTACTACATGTTTGGCCTTAATCGTGGGGTAGATGTCATACTGTTTCAAAAATGTGATGCAGCTGTTCTCGTATCATCTGAGAAAACTTTCTTTGATCTAGTTCCCATTCAAGAACTCTATCTCTTTTATAAAACTTAAAATATTTTTAGGTCCTACTTGGGTTTTCCTGACTTATTTTAATGCACAGGGACTTGATTATACATTTACACATTTATTGAGAGCCATCTTTCACTTTAACATGTGGGTCTAATTATTGCAGTCTCCCCAAACCAAAAATATGATTTAATCAGCAATACCTGTTTAGACAACTGTTCATAATAGGTCCTAGACTATGATCAGACAGAGCACAGGCGAAGCTGTGTGTATCTCCATTTTGTTATGATGCTTAGAAAAGTTATTTAGTACGTAACAGATATGATTATGATTGTTTAAAATATGTAAAATACCATATTAAAATGACTTATTTTGTTTGGTAGAAGAGTTAAGGAAAAAACCAAAATATATAGTGATTAAAGAAACTGAACTGGTTCCTATGAAAAGCCTTTTATGAGGCATAACTATACCAAGATGCAACTATTTATCATCTAATCTTCTGTTAAACATGATATATTTTTTCAGTTGAAATGACCTATGTAAGAATACAAATATTAAAGATAAATTTGGGGTCACAGGTAATATAAGAGATGGAAGGATTCTATAATGTAGAGAATCACTCAGCAGGATGTCCTGCAACAATTCAGCTTTTGAAATGAGGTAGAATGTAAATTAGAAAAATAAGCCACAATATGTATATTAACATGAATTGGTCCTAACATGCAAAAGGTAGATTACTGATTGGCTTTGTACCAAAAGTCAAACATTTGGCAACATTAGTTTCCCCATTAGTAGCGTTTGTGAAAAAGTATTGAGGTTACCTGCTTATATGTCCTCCCCGCTTGTAAAATCTAAGCTCCGTGAAAAATGTATCTATCAACTCTTGTTCATAGTTGTGCTGTAGCACTTAGCATATTACTCAGACATTGCTAGACATTCAATACATATTTCTGGAAAGAATGGATAAATAAAAAGTATTTCTACCTGGTAATTAAAGGGAAAGCCTATCAAAGCATTTCAATAGACAAAGTCAAGGTCAGTCTTTCAATTTAATAACTAAAGAAAATTAAGAATGAAGTAAAACAAAGAAAACTGTGAAAAAATAAGTAGTTACAATAGAACATTTTCACTTTAAAGATACTTTAAAAATTATAAGCAGATGAAAAGCAGGGAAATTCTATTTTTCCAGGTTATATATTTTTTAAAATACCTGATTTACTAATGTCAGTTAATATTATTACTATCACATTTCATCATAAACCAAGGTGAAACATATAAGACAATTTTTGGCTAATACAATTTTGTACACTTTAGAATATTAGTGTGACATTTATGTGGTCTATTGGTCTCTAAGTTCAAATAAATCAGCTCTGTATAAAAACATCCATGGATTTTAAATGATTATAGGCTGCTCTGGGGAAACTAGTGATGTGAAAATTGCCTCAAACTAGAAAGTTTATTCCACTCTGTTTATTAAAAGACTTTTGAACCAAGACCTCACCATGTTCTAATTTAAAGATATTTTGTTATATTTTACCAACATCACAACATTGGCATGTATGTGTTTTATAACTCCACTCCACTATACCTTATATATGTACTACATGTATGTTTCATAAAATGATTCTTTGGGATGTATGGCGAACTTTCTGGTAATAAATTTAAAAACAATTTTACATTAAAATTTTCCTCTCACTTCCTGGACCACAATTCTAATGTAAGCAGTATAAAAATCTCAGAAGTAGTCTATATCATATGTGATTTGTCCCTCCCCAGTGAACGGTAAACATTTATCATCTACTGTAACAGTCCTTACCTAAGTGAGGACTATCATTTTCTAAATATATTGATTGATACAGGCCTCTTCTTAGAAATAAAAAAATGCATGAAATTTATACACAGTTAAGAAGTACAAGTTCATTAATACTTCTTGATGGGGCCATAATGTCTCTTATAAACTATAGAGATTTCATTACCAAAAATCAGTTATTTAAATTGAAATCCAATGTATGGACCGGGCATGGTGGCACACACTTGTAATCCCGGCACTCCGGAGGCTGACGCAGGAGGATTGCCATGGGTTTGAGGCCAGCCTGAGCTACATAGTGAGATCAAGGCCAGCCTGGACTATATAATAAGACCCTGTCTCAAGAAAAGAAAAAAATGTATGGTCACCCCTATGTAGTGTATTTTCTAATACTTTGTGTTTTATAGCAGCCTAATTTGCCAAATAAAAGTGAGTGGAAATATATTTTGAAGAGATAGATGATATAGATAGATAGATATAGATAGATGTAGGTGTAGGTATAGATATAGATATCCTTTACAATGTTTGAGAGAAAACTGTCATCAACAAATACTCAAATTTTAGCACATATGTCATTTCTGTTATAAGGGGTTAAAATGTGTCCTAAATTGGGTAAGGTACAAATGCAGATATTGTCCTAAGGAAATATTGGTTCTAAAACTACAACAGGAAACTCAAGGATTTTTTTTATTTACTAACTGGGACCAATCACATCAATACAGACAGAAGCCTGATATAAAAAATTAATTAAGGTGATTATAGAGGTGTAAACAGGACTCTAGTAAATGAATTTGCTAGGTGGTCTTGTTAATTGCTTGAACATTAATCAGATTTTAGAATTCAAAGTACTTCTGCAATGCTACTTATAAGCTCGGCGATCATGGGAAAACAAGTGTATTCTTTAAGATTTAGTGAACTTATATAATTCTTGTTCCACTCACTTTTTAAAGAGAAGTAAAAGCAATAATTATGTAACTATAAGTGAAAATCCATAATCTAAGCCAGTGTATCAAGTAGTGCCAAATACATTCTCTGGTGCAGATGATAGATGACTAAATGTTTTCTTAACTGGATCCTTCTGCCACAAGAAGTCTCCCTGAAGCAGATGTTGTATTTTGACAGCCCAGTGTAACTATTAAAAGTGATGTTGTTGCCTAAAAGATCTGTGTTACATTAAACAAAAAGACTATATATTAAACAAAGCATCTATATTTTTGTACCATTTGTACAATGGTTTTATCTTTAGCTGGAGGATGCAAGCCTGTCCTCTACTATTTGAAGAGTTCATTATATCTCCTCTGTCTCCAACACTGACAGCTACAAAATTTACTTATATGATTTATTTTTAATACTATTTACCAGCATAGTGATAATAACCACTACGTCTAATAGGCTTTAGGACTCAGAGAAGATTTTTTCTCTTTTCTGTGTGTGATACTAAAATTTGAACCCATACTCTCACACATACAAGGCACCTGCTGTCCTACTGAGCTGCACCTCTGGCCCCTTAGGATTTCAATTGCCTAATTCCTAATGAAATAATGAATCTTCACAGCTGCTCTTTCCAATATTAATTCTAGTTTAGAGTAGATCTCTATTAAATTTTATCTTAGGTTTTGATATTATTGCCATTAAGGCCTTCATAGCTAGATGTTATTATAAAGAATAAGAGCTATGTTTTTGCAGGATAGTGGTATTCCTTACTGTATAGCTGTATTTTTATGATTTGAGATACACATCATTGGTTTTTGATAGAAGCAGGCCAGGTGAAAGCCATGTGCTCATTAACTAGGTATCACTTGTGATTGACATACCATTTTCACTGATTGGGTACAGTGTATTCAACTAGTATGTTTTTAAAATATTATATACTAGTAAAGATAAAAACGCTTTATCTGTGAATTTATTATGAAAGACATTAGCAAAGTAAAATGTGAATGCACATTTTCTATAAAATTTGACAGACTACCTCATTTCTGTAGTTTGATCAATAATGAAAATAAACTTTTATTCACTGATTTGATAACTTCACAATGTCATTGGCAGTTTCTAACAGTGTCATTTATTCCATATAAAGATAAGGTTGTATCGAGTTTTTAGCTCTGATATATGTGTAGCATATACAGAGGATAAAAATACCTAGGATTTCTTTAAAATGAGAATTAGAGCCTATGAGGTTTATCTGGTTGCAAAATCTATCACCCTATTGATCCCCAGGGTTGATTTAGCTGATTTGGCTGGCTAGGTGGATGTCCCCTTTCTCCCTAACCCTCCATGTGCATCTCTCCCAAAGCTGTGTCCTCGGCTGAAGAGGACGAGCACCCTGGAGAGAGGAGGACCATCCCTCATTCACGAGTATACAACCATCTGTGTTCCCCTGCTAGAACCTCCAAACAAGCTCTCAAAATGAGAATTAGAATAATATATGGCATCTCTAATAGGAGTTACAGAAATTATTGGGGAAAACTTTATCATTAAAGATATAAACATGTTTTAGAATCACAATACATATACCACACATATACACACACCGTCTTCAGTATTACTATAGATTTAATGAGCTCATATGTGGTTTTGCTAGGTGATAGATAGATGATAGATAGATAGATAGATAGAGAGTTAGAAATGGGAATTCTTTGTTTATCCATACTATAAAATCTGTTATATTGAAATTCTTAAAGTAGAAGAAACATTGTTGTTAACCACTTATAGAAATGGATATAAAACATTAGAATCCAAACCAAAGATTAAGATGGTGTTACTTTTTTGGTCTATTGTGTTATATAGAAACTACAAAATAGCTTTTTATTAAGCTTCATCTCTGGCTAAGGCATTGTATTTGGGGTTGTATTATTTGTGTAATATGATGTTAAAGTTTATTTGATATTTACCAGAGCAGTCTGATCCTAAGAACAGGATTCTGACTTTGATAGTTCTTTATTTTTAAGTATTTGTGATGCTAAATATAATACTGATGATCAACATGAAATCATAAAAATGTATTATTACCACAGTGGCATTGTAAAAATTTATAATCTTGTGATTAGAAAAAGACTTGATTAGTGATGTAGGTTATAAGAAATTTTACAATTTTTAATTCATCATCATAAACATAAGAAAGCTGATAATATGGCCCACAGTTATTCACTTGTGCCTGTATAAACCTTTGGACCTTGACACTTATTTAATGACTGGATGAATATGTTATTTTAAATGGCTTGCGATATGTGAGCTACATAGTTCAGCTGTACAATTTGATAAGTGTTTGTTCGTTTTATGGGGTGTAATATATTTCACATTGGTTTGATTTATTGTTTCAGAGTAAAATTTAATTTAACACATTTTCTTGCTAACTGAATTGTAAATGAATTATGTTAACAGTCCCTCTGGGTAAAGGCTTAGACAAAATACATATGGTCGATAACCATTTTGTGTGAAATAATCGTATAAAAAGCATACTTTAGAGAACTACTCTAGCCTTGCATATTTCTTCATAAATCAACTTTATGAAAAGGATGAGAACTGAACAGAAATTTATTTGAAGCATTTCAGCTATAATGACCTTGTAAATTAAGTTCACTTCACCCACTGTATTAACCTCATTTAGTTTCTGCAGAAAGAAAATGTCTGACTTAATTTTGAGATTATTATTATTAATTTAAAATGCAAAATTCTAATTGCATATTTGTAGTTTTTAGTTTGATCAGTTTTTGATGGCATTTCCTCAAGAAGAATAATTTCACATAATTTTAATTCTGCGTTTGTTTTGTTGTGTTTTGATTTGGTTTCGTTTTTGGTTTCCTGAGATAGGATTTCACTCTGTAGTTTGGGCTGGCCTTGAACTCTCTGTGGAGCCCTGGTTGGCCTTGAACTCACAATCCTCCTACTTCAGTCTCTCAACTGCTTGGATTACAGATGTATGCGGTAAATTCTACCTTAAATTTAACTTGTCAAGGGCTGAACCTAATTTTTCTATTTCAAGTATAAGAATATATCTAAATCTTTTTTGAGTTTTCTGTTTTCTATAATTATTTTTCATTTCACATGTACAACATTGTCATGATATTTATATGCATAACAGAATGATTAAATCTCAAGAAAACTATTGTATCTTTCAACTTGTATATTTGCTTTTAAAATGTGGTAACAAGCCCTAAAGTGTACAGTGGTACTTTGGTTCACAAACTTAATTTGTTCTATGATTTTGGAAAAGATGGCCACAGTCGTGTTTGTCACCGATGCAGAGTTTGCAAATAAAAACAAACTTTTTCCAAACACTTCTGTTTGTGAACCAAATTGTTTGCAATCAAAAGCATTTGTGAACTGAGGTGCCACTGTACTCTCACCAAGCTTTTATCACACAGCACAGTACCGTTAAATATAGCTCTGAAGATGAATGGATCTCTAGACTCATTCTTGCTAACAACAACAACTTTGACCCACTTCTCCCATTTCTTCTAAACATTAAAAAATTAAAGTCTGTCCTCCTGAAGGTATTCATAGAAAAAAGGAAGAAGAGGGAATGCATTCAAATTTTCTTTATGAGACCAACAGAGTCCTAAATCTTTATCCTGACAAGGACATCACAAGAAACACAAATACAACAATGTCTAGGAAGAACATAGTTAGAAAAACATTCAATGCAATTTAGCAAAATAAATTCAACAACATACTTAGAAGATATCAAACCATGAGGGGCTGGGAATTTAGCTCAGCAGCAAAGTGCCTGCCTGGCAATTGCAAGGTCGTGAGTTCGATTCCCAGTACTGGAAGAAAAACACAAAACAAAACAACAGATATCAAACCATGAGCAAATATGATTAGCTTTACAACAAAAGATTTGATTAACATACAAAAAATTAATCAGAATGATACAGCATGTTAAAAGAAAGATTAAAAAGTGATCTTTTTCAGGGAGAATCAGAAAAGACATTTAAAAAATGTAAAATCTTCTCATAATAAATACTCTCAACAAAGTGGATTGAGTATATTTTTTCTCAGCAAAATAAAGGCCATTTATGAAAATCTTATAGCTAATATCATAAAGAATTTTCAGGACACCTAGTTTATATGATTATTTATAATAGTGGCCCAAAGAATGATATACAAGAGATTGCAGGAAATCTGTCCACACACTAAGACCGAGGAATCCAGTCGAGAGCCTGGATTCTGAGACAATGTAGTACATGAGTCCAGCTGAAGACCTAGAGCTCATAACAATGCCTCCCAGAAGTCCAACTGGAGGCCCAGAGCCCGTAACAATATCTCATGCAGGCCTGTTTCACGGATCTGTGCTGTGAAGGCCCAGAGGTCAGTGGTGGACTTTAGGAAGTCTATGCCAGCGGGATGAAGGGTCTGTGCTAGCAGGCTGAGGGATCTACACTGGAGCCAGAAAGTGATGCTCAGAAGAACCAGAGCTCCCTCGAAAGGTACCACAGCCATCCTCAGCCACAGTGAGGTCCCGAGCTCCTCCAACGATCAAGATGGTCGAGTTCCCATCAGGGAAGCCAATGTAGCAATCTTCTCCCGGAGATGGGCAGTACACTATCTTCCCCTCTGGAGCCAGGAAGCAATGCTCAAAGTGAGGACCAGAGCTCCCCCAAAGAGAGCCAAAACCATTCTCAGTGCCAACGAGGTCCTGAGCTCCTCAGAGGATGAAAACAGCCAAGCTCATCAGGAAAGCCGGGATGATGTTCTCCTCCAAAAAAATCCAACAGCTCCTTACAGCTTCTACCAGCTCATGACAGCCTTTCTCCACTCCCAACAGCCATAACTTTTCCTTCTCCAGTTCTGCCTCTTATGCTGCTGGCAATGATCCCCAGGTAGGCCTCCCACACCCAGTACCACGCTTACTCAGTTCAACTGGGGGTTATAAGTTGACCACCAGTTATCAATCCACTACAAATGGTTTTTGCCAAAGTTAAATTTTGTTTTTCCATGATTTTACTTTAAAACATGCAAATACATATTATCCTAATTAATTTACAGTATACAACACTCAGGTTTCTTTTGCTCCTATTTCATTTAGTACAAAGGCCCTGAGTCATAGAACACTTGACTATAGTATACTAGAATTACTTGACTATAATTTCTTAGCAATATATGGACTCTTCGCTGAAAATTTAATCTACTTCATTCTTCATCACATGACACACTGAAGAAAAACAACTTATGAAGAGGAATTGAAAAAGAATGTCAAAGCTTAGGGCTAAATTTTCATTTGGTTCATATAAACTGCTAAGAGCTCAGCTCTAACATATTATCTGATCCTTTGTGGAACTATCCTGTTGCATTTTCCTCATTTGTTTTATGCTTTAATATATCTTAGTCAAATTATTTGCTTAAAAATTAAAAAAGATGTGAATTCAGAGGCTGAGGAGTTGCAAGGAGAGATAATGAATGAGGATATAATTCCAAAATCAAGAAATGGAATTCACCTCAGATGACTGAAAGGAAGAGAATTTTATTTTTAAAATTACACAAGATATATCATAACAAATAAGTAGCAATAAGTATGCTACAGAGGAAGAAAGTAGGAAGCAATTCCTATTCCCAGGCCTTAGAAGAAAGATAAAGAGCCAAATGAATGAAGGTGAATACTGTGCAGTTAGAGCTTCCACAGTAGAGGAAATGCATCTTTTGGTAGGTCTCAGGCTGTATTAGTGAGCTTTCATATCGCCCAACAAATTTCTTGATACTCACAGTGTTTTTTATTTTAGAGGGAAAGAGAAAACAATAAAAACAATGATACAGTTTCAAATCAGCATAATAGGAAATTACCAATGGTTAATATATAGCATATTATTACCTTCAAAGAAGGTGCTCAGATTATAAGACGGAAGTATGCAAAGATTGATGAAACAATGTATGCACAACCAATCCTTTCAATGAACTAAAAGAAATTAATAGTATAATTATCTTAGCTATCTTATATATATATATATATATATATATATATATATATATTTCTTTTCCTTTCCCTCTTTCTCCTTTCCCCCATCACAGTTGTTCTTTACTTTTGAGCCGTTTCTTTCCCTTTCACAATATCTATTGTAGATTTTGGATCTTATTTCCTCTTTCCATTTCTTACACTAAGGAGACAAGATGATGTTTATATATGCAATCTGATTTATTTCACTTATGAGTATGGTCTCTAGTTGCATCCATTTAAATATAAAAGGCTTGGGTTTATCTTCTTTATAGCTAAGTAGTACTGCATTATATAAAAATACCCTATCTTTTTTAATCCATTCCTTGGTTGATGGGCATTTTGATTGTTTCCAAGATTTAGCTATTATAAAAATTGTGCTGCTATAAACATACGTGCACATATATTGCTGTGGTGTGATGTTTTTAGTTCTTTTGGGAAAATACCCAGAAGGGGAATAGCTGGTTTGAATGGGATTTCTAATCCTAGTTTTAACAGGAATCTCCACACTAATTTCCACAGTGGCTGTAACAGTCTACACTCCCACCAAGAGTGGAGAATATTTCCTATTGCCCCACAGCCCTGCCAGAATTTATTATTGGTTGATTTCTTGATGATAGCCATCCTTTCTGAGGTGAGATGGAATCTCAGTGTTGTTTTAATTTGAATTTCTTGAATGACCAATGATGTTGAATATTTTTCACATCTTTATTTGCCATTTATATTTCTGCATTCCTGTGCATAAACAATAAACTTTGAGAGAGAAATTAGTGAAATCACACCATTCACAATAGCATCCAAAAAAATAAAATGAAATACTTAGGAATCAACCTCACAAAGGAAGTAAAAGATCTACACATTGAAAATTACAGCATTCTGATGAAAGAAATTGAACAGGGTATCAAGAAATGGAATGATATCCCTTGCTTGTGGGTAGGAAGAACCAATATTGTTAAAATGGCCATACCTCCAAAATTGTTATACAGATTTAATGCAATCTTGATTAAAATAACGATAGCATACCTCACAAATCTAGAGAAAACAATCCAGAAATTCATTTGGAAAGAGAAGCGACTTAGAATAGCAAAGGTAGTTCTGGGCAACAAAGGCAAGGCAGGATCACAATCTCTGATTTGAAATTATACTACAAAGCTACCATGATAACATCAGTATGGTACTGGCAAAAAAACAGACCTGAGGATGAATGGAACAGATTAGAAGATATAGACACACATACAAACACACTCAGCCACCTTATCTTTGACAGAGGCCAAATATGTTCACTGGAAGAAAAATAGTTACTTTAATAAATAGTGCTAGAAAAGCTGGCTTTCCACTCGCTGAAGACTAAAACTAGACCCATGTCTACCGCTGCACACTAAACTAAAGTCAAAATGGATCAAAGATCAAATATTAAGACAGACACACTAAAACTACCAGAAGAGAAAATAGGTAGAAATCTGGAAGTCATAGGGGTAAGCAAAGAGTTCATGAACAAAGAACAAACTGCACTGGGAAGTTCTTCAAAGAATCAACAACTGGGATCTCATCTTATTCAGAAGTTTTTGCACATTAAAAGAAATCACCAACAGAGTGAAAAAGCTATACCATAGAGAGTGGAAACCCACAGAATGGGGAAAAAATTTAGCCAACTGTTCTTCAAACAAAGGACATCAATCTGGAATATATAAAGAATTACAAAAGATGATGACCACAAAATTCAAAGACCCAATCCAAATATTGGCATCTGATACTCATAATTTAAAGGAGAATCCTAATTTGGGTCTTGGAGTCTATCCATGATGGGCAGAGACCTCATGGCAGCTGGGAGCAGAGAACAGGGAAGAACACCAGCAAAGACATGCTCTCCAATGAAATACCCCGAATATCACCCTCCAACTGAGCTAACTCCAACTCCTAATACCATACTCATCTATGAACACTCGTGAATTGTTCCTCAGGTGTGTACAAGGCCCTCTTGAACCAATCACCTCTCCAAGAGTCTGTTAATCCAATCAAATTGACAATGATGATCAACTGGTGCACAGGTACTAGAACATGAAGTTCAGAAACATGCGAATGATAGAGGAAAGATTTCTTCAAACTTATCTTTCACTTATCTGGGAGTCTCCAGCTTGTCTTTGCCACAGGCTTAATACAGCTGGAAGGATCACAAAAGATATAGAATGAAAGGGTCAGCAGCTTAAGGAGCAAGCAAGGGCACAAAAGATAGAAGTAAATAAGATGAGTCCACTGAAAATAAATCATACAAAAGGTGAGATACAGATGTGAAGATAATTCTAATATTAGTTTTAAATGGAAAGTCATGAGAACAGTCAGGAAGTTATATTTAAATAGGTCCCTATCATGATGAGAGTGGAAACAAGGTAAATAAGACGAGAATCTGAATCGGGACTGGAGCTGGGAGTATGATTCAGGCTCTGCACAGCACAGGAATTCAGATAGTTATGCAAAGCTCGAGGTTTAAGGTCATCAGCAGAGAAAGGCCCATACTAGTAGAGGTCAACCTGAAGGAAGGGGATTGAGGGAAGCTGAAATTTTAGAATCAAGAAGAACCAGAATCCGTGTTAAGAAAATAGACTCTTTGATATTTTGCATATCAGTGTTAATACTTCTCTGGCTACTTGAAAATGCACAGAAGAAATTAAAAAATTGCAAATGGGTAAAACAAGTATTCAATAACTCAATCAGAATGACATGTTAAAAAAAGCCTTTGTTTTCTGTATCATTTGTTCTTAAAAGTCTGTAGTGCACGGGGAGTGCTTTCAAAATGCAAAATATGGATGTGTATAATATAGAAATCCAGTGACTATACTGGTTTTAAACAAGTGTGTCTTAATCACTTTCCTCCTCACTGAGATACAGTACCTCACACCAACAACCTAAACAGGAGAGATTTGTTTTGGGTCATGGTTACAGTCTATGGTCAGCTCAATCCAAGCAGCTATACCATAGCAGAGCGGCATAGGGCAGGAAACACAGCTCACGTTACGGCGGCCAGACAGCAAAGAGTGAAGGGAGGACATGCAGAGGGAGATACAGCCTGCCAGTTCAAACCCTAGTGACTCACCTCCAACCACACCCCATCTCCTAACAGCAGTCAGCTACAGAGCCCCATAATCCAATCACTTCCAAAAGCCCCACATTTGAGCATATGAGGTTTTTTGGGAATTCAAGATCCAAATCAAAAAAGTGTGTATACCATGCCTCAATTTTCTGTTTCTTGGCTGGATCCTATTTTCCTACTCATATTTCAGTTTAAGGAATTTATATTAAAATTCTAATTTTTCAGTAGGCTCCTATTCACCACGGTGTCATAGTTTAAAGTGTTATGACAAAGCTTTCACTTGCATAAGACTTGTAGACCTCCAGGTACACATGAGACATTTAGTGTGGACTTTCTGATAAATTTATTTTATCTAAATTGTAGACAATCAAAACAAGAGGAAATTATGTAAGTATGTATGTACAGGATAGCTAACATAGTTGTACTACTGTTTTCTATTGTTCTACAGAAAGGAACAGTTAGTGATTACTTGTTTGATCAATATTGCATGTCTCTATTTGTTTTCCTGAGAAACGATTTTGAAGATGTCAATAAGCAATACAACAGCCATAGTTAATTTCCTACAACTTTGTCTGTAACTCTGTTTTGTTTGTATTGTTCTTATCCTATTTTGTAAATGGCTGTCTATCTGTTAATATGTTTTCCCGCTTTTATTTTTTAAAATAAAAAAATTAAAATATTGAAAATCTAGTATTGCAATACAAAAAAACAAATTGTAAGGAAGCTGCTTTTTGTGCCATTAATCTGAGAGTACTTAAACATTTTTTTTCTGTAGAATCAGTTAATACCATTTTAATCATCTGTTCTTTGCAGACCAACGTGTTATTTTGTAGGGTATAAGTTTAAGTTTAGAGAAAATGAGTAAAACATTAGCTTTTCTGTGTCTGAAGTATTAACTTGAGTGTTTTCTTTTTGTCTTGTTAATTAATTAAATTTTTGGTACATTTTAGGTATACATAATTTTCACATTCATCATAGGGAATTCATACCTATACATGATACATCTTGATTCTTCTTTTTTCAGTTCCCTTCCCCTCCCTTCAACCTCTTCCTCTCCTTATTTACAAAAGCTTTGTTTACAGTTTTGCTTCTTTTCTTGTTCATTTTTCTTTTTTCTTCCTTTCACAATTCACCCTCCTTAGTTCCCCTTCCCATTTGGAAATTTTCTTACTATTTCCCAATATCTAGTATAGATTTTGGTCCTTATTTACACTTAAAGTTTCTCACACCAGAGAAACAATGTGATATTTAAACATGTTTGTCTGATTTCTTTCACTTAAAGTGTATGTTCTCAAGGTGCATGTTTTTACCTAGAAATAGCTCAAGTTTATCTGTCTTTATGGCTGAGTGGTAATCCATTATATATTTGAAAACACACACACATCTTTATCCATTCATTTGCTGATGGGCATTTAGAGTGATTCCAAGATATACCTATTATAAACTGTGCCACTATAAACATGGGTGAGCATTTATTAATGTAATATGATGCCTTTATTTGTTTTGGGAAGATACCAAGAAGGGGAATAGCAGGATCAGATGAAACTTTTAATTTTAGAATTTTGAGGAATCTACAGACTGATTTCCACAGTGGTTGCACCAGTCTACACTCCTACTATCAGTGGAGAAGGGTTTCTTTTTCCCCACAGCCCGGCCAGCATTTGCTATCAGTTGATTTCTTGATAATAGTCTTTCTTTCTGGAGTGAGATGGTATCTCAGCAGTGTTTTAATTTGCATCTTTCAAATGATCAGTGACATTGAACATTTTTCATATATTTATTTGCCATTTGTACTTCTTTATCTAAGAAGTGTATATTCATTTCAAATGACCATGTTTGGATTGGGTCTTTAAATTTGGGGGCTATGATATTTTTGAGTTCTTCATATATTCTAGATATTAGTGTTTTGACTGAGGAACAGCTGGAAAAATTAAATGATAATGCTTATGTAATATACTAGAATTTATGAGACCCAGTGAAAAGAGTCCTATCAGGGGAATTTATAACAGTGAATTCACACATCAGAAAAACAGAGTGAGCTCAAATAACCTAATGATGAACATCAAACTTGTAGAAAAGGAACATGTCAAACCCAAAGGTTGTACAAGGGAGGAAATTATAAAGATTAGAGCAGAAATTAATACACTGGAAAGTAAAAAATATAAAAAAAAAATCAATGAAGAGTTAGTTCTTTGAAAGATTGAATAAAATTGACAGACCACTATACATTCTTATCATAAAAAGGAAGGAAAATATTCAAATCCATGCAGTTAAGAATGAAAAGGTTGAAACCACAAAAGATCCTGCAGAAATCCAGATCATCACTACCTACTTGGAGAACCTGTATGCAGTTAAGATGGAGAAGACAGAAGAAATGGACAGATTCCTAGATACATGAGAATTACCAAAGCTGAATAAAGAAGATATAAAAATTCTAAATAACCAAATATCAGCCAATGTAATTGAAGATGTAATTTAAAAAATACCAACAGAGAAAGGACAGGTCCTGATGTATTCACTCCTGAGTTCCCTGCTGAGTTTAGAGAAGTTCTAATGCCACTAGTCCTCAAGCTCTTCAATGAAATTGAAAGGGAAGTAATACTCCCAAAGTCATTCCTAGAGTATTTGCGAAAGGAATTAAAAACATACTAGCACTATCATCATCAAAGTTTCTTAATGAATCAGTTAATGCTTTTAACTTATAAATTAATGCATTATTTTCTTTTCATTTTAAAAAAATCTGATCCAGTTCTTGGAACACGAGATGTTCTTCAAATCAAGGTTCGGTTTTGAGAGTATAATCAGTAATTTAAGAAAACATTTTTATGATACAATAAGTGCCTAAGGAATATTCTACTTAACCTTGATCAAGGTTACAAGTGAGAAAACTGTAATGTAAAAACAGGAATTTATTTTCTCAAACTTAATCTGACTCCCACTTACAAGCTGTATAAACTTAGGTAGTATTCTTAATCTGCAAGAGTGGTGAAGTTTAAGTGACAAAGCATGATATGAATTCCTTTTATGTAACTGATACTTAATAGGAATCAAATATAAAATTGAATCTCTTTCACATAATTTCTGTTGGGGGGATAAATACTGCTTACTCTTTTCTTTGCTATAGTGTTTTCTTCCTCTTAACCTGTTGTCAATTTATAACATTGACTTATGCTCTATTCATAGGTGTAGGCCACCAAAACAAGCCTTTATTACCAGCAGCTATAATTATTTCTGCATTCATTTATTTACTAATTTAACATATACTGACTATGTGATATTTGAGAGTCATTGTTAAACAATTTGGAGAATGTTCTTGTTCTTTTGTGGGTTTTATAGCTATACATTGTTTAGAAATGGGGATATATTCTGAGACATACACTGTTGAGTGATTTTGTCATGTGTGAATTCCATGAATTATAATTACACATACCTATATGGAATAGATAAATCACTAGCTGTGGCCTCTTATGCCATGAAGAAATGCCATAAATATGACACACCAGCATAATACAGCATAGGGCTTTACAGTAAGCTTTTTCTTCTGAGTTGAAGTATACTCGAGAATAATGATAAAAAGTATAGTGTAGTAAGCATATAAACCAGTAACACAGTCATTTGTTATCATTATCAAGTGATATGTGCTATACATAATTCTATGTGTTACACTTTTATATGAGTGCCAGTCCAATAGCTTTGTTTACATGAGAATCACTAAAAACGTCAGTGTAATAGATTGTGTGGTGATGTGACAGCAACAGTGTCACTAGAGGAGAAGAAATATTTATTTGGCAATCATTTACCACCATGTTATCTGTCACTAAACAAACCACCTACTGCAGCATGTGTGTGACTGCATTCTTATCGGGAGAGAAAAAATTAACAAATATATGAAGAAATAAATATAAAATTAATTTTGTGGCTTCCTATGGCAGTGTTTGTGTATAAACCCAGCAATTTAGCATGCTGAGGCAGACAAATTGCAAGTCTGAGGCCAGCCTGGGCAGTATAGTAAAACTCGTCCTTCAAATGAAATCAAAAGGCCGAGGGATGTGACTCAGAGGTAGAGCAGTTGCTTAGCATGCATGGATTCCATCCCCAGTACCGCAAGAGATGGGTTTTAAGCATAAGGAAGTGACAATTTAATTTGTATTCTTGAAAAGATAACTTGCAGTTACATACAGAATGGATTGAGAAGCATGAGAACAAGTAGGATGGTAATGAGTAGGTCCCAGAAGGCCAGGATTATGGCTTGAGTAAGTTAGTAACAGAGAACATGAAGAAAGGTAGCCACATGGAATCCTTTTAGAGCCAGAAAAGACAAGGCTTGGTAATGGATCAGATGACGGAATGTAGAAACAAAGAAAAATTGGAACAAGGCCTACATTTACAGCCTGACACAAAGCAAGAGTGTTACAACCATACGCAGAAATGGAGATACATGGCAAACTAGTGACAACTTTAGAGAAAACTGAGAGCCCTTTTTTTTTTTTTTTTTTTGTCTTTTTGAGACAGGGTCTCACTATGCATTTCCGGTTGGCCTTGAACTCACTTTGTAGCCCAGGCTGGTCTCGAACTCACAGTGGTCCTCCTGCCTCAGCCTCCCAAGTGCTGGGATTACAGGTGTCTGCCACCACACCCGGCTTGAGAGCCCAGTTTTGGATGTAGCAAATTTGAGATATACCTGCATGGATCTCTCTCTATTCAGTTGTCAGGATCTGAAGGGGAGAGATCTCAGCTGGAGAAATACTGGGAATCATCAGTATTGAGACAATTTGAGGAGCAGAATTGCAAAACCACAAGCACTAAAGTTAGATGACATCATCTAGGGAAGAGTGACTGGAGGGAATGAAGACCTGGATCTAACTTCTAAGCCTCTCTAATAATTTGTATCATCTAAATTGTTAGGGCCAGAAGGAGTGTCTAGGTCATTATGGCCAGATAGGTATAAAACCTGAAAATGTAAAGTTTCCAAGAGAAACAAAGCAGTTTAAGAATGAAAGAGCACTACTGGGAGCTATAAGATAAGATGCAGATAGAAAAACATCTATTAGGCTGGGCAATATTGTAGCCATTAGTGGAGTAGAGAGGAGCCAGTTCTCTGATCTAGTGTTATCTGGAGAGAAGCCTGCCCACTCCATTCTCTTTAAAATATTGACACTACTGATTCTCAGTCCCTTTTATCATTCTCAGTAGAAATTAAAATCTGAGAGACTAGAGACTTGTTTTTATTTATTGTCTGTGTCTGAAGTGAAATCTAGGCTCCAGGAGGGCAGGGACTTTGCTTTGTTCACTATTGTATTCCCAGCATCTGACACAGTGCTGGATGTGTATTCGATGCTCAGTAAGTATGAGTTACGTCAAAAGGAGGATATAGAAATACAGGTATACCAAATGTAACTGAAATATCTGAAAAGTGAGGAACACTATTAAAATTACTGTGGTGTACTAGAGCTAGATCATGCATGTTCATTAGAGCAGATGAACTATTTGGGGATTATGCCTCCAAGATGTTACACCATTGGTAACATAAAATTATCCATAGTGAAAGTATATTTACACCATGGAGATTGCAAAACACTACAAATCTGGGATGTTGCTGTTGTTATCATTGCTTATTTCTGTTTGTTTAAATCAAATTTAGCAACGTGACACACGTTACGGTTCTTTTTAGTTTTTTATCTTGAAATTGGGAACATGTTTGTAGTTTGAGATCTAATTGAGGTTTCAAGAACAAAAAAATGAACAGTAAAGTAAAAAGAATGTGCAATTCTTTTATTGAAATGAGAAAACAAACTGTAATAGAATGGCAAAAAACCAAGAAAGTGGATATAGTTTTGATTTTTTTTTTTTTTTTCTGGTACCGGACATCGAACTCACGACCTTGTGCTTGCCAGGCAGGCGCTGTGCCACTGAGCTAAATCCCCAGCCCTGGATATAGTTTTGAATACCCGTGTCTTATTGTAAGATGTATGAGTTGTTTTCTGATCATTAAAATCTAAACACCGTACAGAGAAGCATAGAAAAATAACACATCTCTCTTTCTCTCTCCCCACTTGCTATGTTCTTTCATTCTACATTATTCTTTCATTAGTGTAATATTTTTCAAAACACACAGAGATTAATTCCATTTAATATTAAGAATATACTCTACTCTTATTTAATATATGCAATTTCTATGAAAATCAATCAACTGAGTTGTGTTTTCTCTCTTTTAAAGATCATTGATTACATTCTCTTGTAATGCCTTATCATTTTCTTCAGATTTTCTATTTTTTTTGGTTTTTCTCCAGTACCGGGAATTGAACTCACCACCTTGTGCTTGCCAGGCAGGCGGTTTTTGCCACTGAGCTAAATCCCCAGCCCCCAGATTTTCTTATTATATGCTCTTTAATGTTTATTCTCTTTTTTGCTTGTATTTTCTCCATCATTATTTCACATTTCATTATCTTTGCTTCTTTGAAGTTGTAAATTATATTTTTTCACATTTGAAGTTCTTTATCATCCATGCATATTATTGTGTTTATAATTGCAAAGTAGTAATTATAATAGTAGCAGCCAAAAATGCCCTAAACTCATACTCAAATAAAATTTTATTCATATTATCAAAAGCATCGCATATCCTTGTAATTTGGAAAGGGTTTAAACTTTGCCTCTTTTTTATGGTGGGTTTCAGCAACATGCCTGTACTAGTGCTCAGAAACTACTCAGATGTCAGATGTCAGTGCTGCTGGCTTCAGTTTTCCATTAAATTCCCGTAAAACTTGGAATTAGCTCAAGAAAACATTTTTTGCAATCATTCATATTATAACTTGTTTCTAAACCTTGTGTGTGATGCTGTTTTACTGAACATGCTTTCTTTTGATACAGCATTTAATTCAGGAAACTGCCATAATAGTGTTCATTTTAAATATGTTTGAGAGTATGATATCAAAGAAGTACACCCTCAGGCTTGCCCAGTAGTTCACCAGTTCTTCCCTAGGAGATAGACTTAGTCTAGTTATAAAAGTGACTCATTCTCTCATGAATTGATGCCAGGTCTTACAGTGGTAGACATCTCACAAATGTCTGGTGAAAGTATAAATACAGACTTAGAAAATACATTTATGTGTCAGATGGAAGCGGATCACAGGTATTTGATCATGTATGTTGATCATTTACATTTATTTTGTCTGTTAAGGATACCCCTGGCTATTTGAAATGTACCAATATGAATGACCTTACAGTTTAAAACTAGGACAAAAAGAATTTAGTTAATTTTACCACGATCTTTTATTTTTTAGTGGCAAGGTCATGATTTAATCAATGTACATCTGCCTTAATAGCTTAAGTACCTTTACATGTTGTTGGTAAATAGAGTCAATATGGTGTTTGTTTCAGAAAAGAATAATCTTTACATATAGTTTCTAACTTAAACTAGGCATCACTGGAGGAATTCATTTCTAACTGCCCTCATATTATCAAGCATATTTCCAAATCCCTATACATATCAGAAACAACCATAGTAACCAGTCAAGTTTCATAAAACATAACCATAATGACCCTAATGTTTGTCAACTCTTGTTTCTAATACTGTAAAATGTTAAGGTGTAGAAATAAAATATTTTTGTTAGTAAAGAAGATGTGTTGCTTGTGAAACTTACTGCACTTTTTCTAGAAGTAGGAAAAAAGTCAATTTGGTTAGGTCAAAAGTAGAGTACAAAAGCAGCAGGTAACAATTAAGGAAGCAGAGTTAAATGTCACTGAGTCAAAATACTTCCTTCTCAAATAGAAACTGCAATAGTTTTTTCCACAATAGGCATGTAGAGAGAATTGTAAGGAAGTACAAATGTTTTTCTATCAATAGTCTCCCACACTGACTGATCAGCTCCCACTTGTTAGGTCAAGCCAGCTTCTATTCTCCTGGTTTTCAAGTATGTGTATTGAAAAGTTGGTCTAAGGTTTTCAGCAGCCAAGGATGTAAAAAAAAAAAATGTATTTCAACAGAGTACACACATAAGAAGTACCTGGCAAAGAGACAATTTTGAATTTTTTGTATTTTGGAATTGAAAATTTAGAGGCAGAGCCTTTCATTTTCATTTGCTGCTCATGGCAAACATTTGATCTTTGAAAATCTTTCTACTTAAGGGGCCTTTCTGGAACTTGTAAAGTCAGATTTAATTGATTTTCCCCTACCAGGCCCTATGCATTTCTTCTCAGCTATTCTGAGAATGTTTAGTGTTAACACCGTGTAATATCCATTCCGATTTAGTTCCCCAAAAGGAACCCAGTGAAGAGAGTGCATTTGTGGATAGCAGTTCTTTTATACAATGAAACAAAAAGAATTAAGCAGTCAGGGTACAATGATCCATAGCAGGTGGTAAAGTGATCTGTATACAGTGTATAAGTATATTGAAATTGTCACACTGCAAAATCACACTAACCCTCGTCAGTGTGTACGATTAGTGTTTACCAAGTATTCTAAAACGTTTAAAGTAAAATTATCTGTAACTTCCTTTCTCACTAGAATCAATTTTCTATGAAATCAGATATCTGGGATGATTTGTTTACTACATACTATCTTCAAAGTCTAGAGTGTAGCCTGGTGCTAAGTAGTAACTCAAAAATTGTTTATTAAATAGAATTTCAACATCTCATATTTTCACCAATATTTTTCATGATAACATCACCCACTGCCATTATTGTTAGATCAAATGAATGATGTTCACCTTGTGTTTGGACAGCTATGTTTAGGAGTTTTGGGTTAATGGTCAGAAAGCTGAAATAGTTTTCAGTGTATTAGACTCTTTGTTAGTGCATGAATTTCATTTCTGTTTCTGTTTTTCTCTTAATGTGTAAGTACACATTTTGCTTTTTGAGCCCCTGCTCTCTCTGTGTAGCAAGATTGTGGTAATAGTATTCTTCTAGCTACACAACAAGCATATTGAAAGATGATAAGTGCATGTTTAAAAGGATTGAATAGGTTAGTGTTTCTCATGGATAAACACATTGCTTTTTATCTTTATTAATGTCATTATGAAACTGACTCATCTTCATCAATGCAAATTATTTTGATTACTATAGTTTAATGTCTTTTTATGAGAAGCATTAGGTGATAAAATCAACAACTTGGATCAGTGAATGAAATGCTAACCAATGGATTAATTAAGGAGTATTTAATTTAATGAAGAAAGAACATACCTTGTAGAATAGTAAAGAATTTAATATAAGAAGATGTGTACAAATGTTTGTATTATTAATGTGTATATAGATTGCCAAGTATGCTGGTGTACACCTGTAATCCCAGCACTCAGGAGGCTGAGGCAGGAGGATCACTAGGAGTTCAAGGTCAAGCTGGAGTATTTACTGAGTTCAAGGACAGCCTGAACTACATAGCAAGATCATATCTCAAAAAAACCAAAAGGATCCCCAAAAACTATACATATTGTATATAACAACTCTTAGATGGAAAAACACATATAACTTGACTACATCACTGAATGTAAGATATTACAATTGAAAATAAAAATTGAAAGCTTCAATGACTTAGTCCATGGCTATAATGTTGTCTACAACTTGTCAACCCTAGCATTTAGAAATCACTGACATTATAACATGAATTTCTTCAAGGAACCCACTTTCATTCCGCAGCAACTTTTCAGAATATCACATCTAGGTAGGCTCTTGCTTTCTAAGCATGTTTCACTTGTGTGACAAGTGTGTCCTTAGATTTTCATGTTTCCGGCTACTCATGTATGTCTACTTCATGATCACATGTTCCTTATTTCCAATTCATCCATTCTCCTTCTGCTACTGTGAATTTGTATATTTTCTTATTTATTTTAATTGTTTTGTTCATAATACAAACTGTGGGAAATGATCCAGATTTAATCTTGCAATGATTTCTAAATGACATTTTTTCACTTTTTATAAATAAAACCCTTAAAGGGCTGATTCACCAAAGCTTAGTGAGTATACTGTTATTCTTACGTTATCTTTGAAATCTGAGAGTTACACAATAGACTCTCCTGTTTAGATTTCCCAGAGGTATTTCAAGGTTATGCCTGGCAACTGACTAATTGGACTTCACTGAGGTTGACTGCTCCAGATAAGAATAGTATTTTGAAAGGCACCAGTTTCAAGACAAACACATTTGCATTGACTTTTTCAGGGGTGAGGCCATATTGAGCATAAAGTTTGTGCAACTTTGCTTTTTATTGTCCTTTTTTGGTGTTTGCAGCTGCTTTTGGTACAAGAATACATTTATTTAATTATAAAGTTGATGTGTGCTGAATAGACAGTTTCAAAAACATGGATAAGATGAAATACGAAAAGAAAATTGTTAGCAATCCCGGCAGCGTATCTACTCCACTAATATCTTGAAATAGGTTTCCCTTTTCTTTGAAATTGTTATGAAGTCTTTCTATTTGATGATTATATTTTATGGTATTACTTTCAACATATGAAGTATTTTGCAAAAGCCACACTTGATTAGTTTGTAATATTCTACACAGTTATATATTTAGTCATTCTCTAATTCTCTGGTAAAATATTTGGGTTGATCTGATATTTTCTTTTTCATATGATCGATGCTTCTTCTTTGTAATGTAAATACTGTTTACATTTCCCATCACATTTACATAAAAATTCATTTAAGTTTCTGATCATTTCCTAAGGGTGGATTCCTAATGGAAAATTACTGGGATATTATATACAGTTTTTAAGGCTTTCATAAGGACTGCCGAAACATTTTTCATAAAGTTATAGCCAACAGATATTGTTTAAGCTAAGTAGGAAGTTTGGGAAAATAGATAAACTTGTCATATTGTTTTTTTATGATTTTGTAATTTTTTGCTAAAAGGCAAAGGAAATAGCTAAAACCCCACACTTTAATTTGTATTCTTTGATTACTACTGAAGTTTCATATAGATAGATAGATAGATGATACATAGATAGATAGAGAGATATTTCGTCTTATTCTGACTTGCAGTTAGAAATAGAAATAGCCACTATAGAAAATGGAAGTGTTTGGTGACTGGACCACACTGATCACAAACTCATAATTACACAATGACTTTGAGATTTTGCGTCTTCAAGTACATTAAAACCATTTTCTGAGAGAACGAGTGTAAGGAAATGAGGTTGTTTAATAAAATGCCTCTTGTAATGTGATATTGACTGGCTTTCAAACTTTCCTGCATACCAATGTGACCTTCAATTTCTCATTGAAAAAATGACGAAATTTCACTAAATGATTCGTTTGTTATCTTATAGCCTCCAATATCAAATATTCACCAGAACCAGTATTATTGTTCATAAAATAAACTATGCTGAGATAGTTTCAAAGATGGGTTTAACAATTATTAAACATTTAAGTAAGTCGACACTTTACACAGTAGAGTCAGTGGAAAAATATTATTATATGATATTAGTATTTTGAGGGTTTAATGACTTCTCAAATTTCAAACAAACACTGGCTATGGAAATTAGAGGAATAATTTTAAATTCTATTCAGAAATGGAATTATTTTGTGCTTTTCTTATTATTCACATATTATCATTTTTAATTTTATGCAGAATCCATGAATTATTTCTTTGTAATCTCCTGAATAAACTATTTAAATATTTTGAATTCTCAGCAAATATACATTCAAGGAATCAAAGTATTTTTGATTATCTAAAGTTCTTCCTTTAAAAAATATTAATATTTGCCTACGAACATCAAGTTTCACATGACTGCAGAGGTAGGATAGTAATAATTTGCAGCAAAATATCAATATTTGAATAAATGTATTTATAGTAATGATGGATATTTATGGATATTGACTTTCGTTTCACTTTATAATATTTAATGCAGATAAAATTTGTTGGTAATTTTTACATTTCCTCGAGGCAACATAACTAATGTTGATCAATTATTTTTATCATTTATCTCTTTTTATCCACAGCATATATTTCAGGCCATATACATGTATACATCTTTGTATGACACAGCAATGAATAGGCCTAAGAGGAGATCATTTAGATTAGTGCCTTTGTCTATTAAGATGCTCAGACATCAACAGAGGTCTGCATTGTACTCATCAGAGATAAAAAGACTACATATTAATGAAAATGGAAGAAAATATTCTAGAATTACAAGTTACACCACACAATACACACTTTTAAAATAGTTGCCAAACTAACAGGAGATTAATATGCTGAAGAATTCTAAAACTAATGCTTTTTCATCATTGTAATTCACATGTGAAATTATTATACATAGTTTTTGGGTACCACACAATGTTTCAATACATGTATGTACTATGTTATGTTCAAGTCAGCGTAAGTGCATCTATTCAAGCATGTATCATTTCTTTATGGTGAAAGCATTCAAGATCCTTTCTTTTTGTGTTGCAGAAGTGTACAGTACATAAATGTCATCTGTAGTAATGTATTGTACAACAAAGTTCAGAACTTATTTCTTGTATTTAATTATAACTTAATAAACATCGGCCCATGTTTTTCCATCCCTCCTTCCCCACCAGCAAGTAAGAATGTTAAGAAAGACAGTCCTTTTGCAGAAAGTATTTTTTTTTTTTTTTTTTTTTTTT